>NC_056733.1:1795428271-1795778271 GCF_019279795.1 Protopterus annectens | reverse complement strand
AAAAAAAAAAAAAAAAAAAAAAAAAAAAAAAAAAAAAAAAAAAAAAAAAAAAAAAAAAAAAAAAAAAAAAAAAAAAAAAAAAAAAAAAAAAAAAAAAAAAAAAAAAAAAAAAAAAAAAAAAAAAAAAAAAAAAAAAAAAAAAAAAAAAAAAAAAAAAAAAAAAAAAAAAAAAAAAAAAAAAAAAAAAAAAAAAAAAAAAAAAAAAAAAAAAAAAAAAAAAAAAAAAAAAAAAAAAAAAAAAAAAAAAAAAAAAAAAAAAAAAAAAAAAAAAAAAAAAAAAAAAAAAAAAAAAAAAAAAAAAAAAAAAAAAAAAAAAAAAAAAAAAAAAAAAAAAAAAAAAAAAAAAAAAAAAAAAAAAAAAAAAAAAAAAAAAAAAAAAAAAAAAAAAAAAAAAAAAAAAAAAAAAAAAAAAAAAAAAAAAAAAAAAAAAAAAAAAAAAAAAAAAAAAAAAAAAAAAAAAAAAAAAAAAAAAAAAAAAAAAAAAAAAAAAAAAAAAAAAAAAAAAAAAAAAAAAAAAAAAAAAAAAAAAAAAAAAAAAAAAAAAAAAAAAAAAAAAAAAAAAAAAAAAAAAAAAAAAAAAAAAAAAAAAAAAAAAAAAAAAAAAAAAAAAAAAAAAAAAAAAAAAAAAAAAAAAAAAAAAAAAAAAAAAAAAAAAAAAAAAAAAAAAAAAAAAAAAAAAAAAAAAAAAAAAAAAAAAAAAAAAAAAAAAAAAAAAAAAAAAAAAAAAAAAAAAAAAAAAAAAAAAAAAAAAAAAAAAAAAAAAAAAAAAAAAAAAAACCCCCCCCCCCCCCCCCCCCCCCCCCCCCCCCCCCCCCCCCCCCCCCCCCCCCCCCCCCCCCCCCCCCCCCCCCCCCCCCCCCCCCCCCCCCCCCCCCCCCCCCCCCCCCCCCCCCCCCCCCCCCCCCCCCCCCCCCCCCCCCCCCCCCCCCCCCCCCCCCCCCCCCCCCCCCCCCCCCCCCCCCCCCCCCCCCCCCCCCCCCCCCCCCCCCCCCCCCCCCCCCCCCCCCCCCCCCCCCCCCCCCCCCCCCCCCCCCCCCCCCCCCCCCCCCCCCCCCCCCCCCCCCCCCCCCCCCCCCCCCCCCCCCCCCCCCCCCCCCCCCCCCCCCCCCCCCCCCCCCCCCCCCCCCCCCCCCCCCCCCCCCCCCCCCCCCCCCCCCCCCCCCCCCCCCCCCCCCCCCCCCCCCCCCCCCCCCCCCCCCCCCCCCCCCCCCCCCCCCCCCCCCCCCCCCCCCCCCCCCCCCCCCCCCCCCCCCCCCCCCCCCCCCCCCCCCCCCCCCCCCCCCCCCCCCCCCCCCCCCCCCCCCCCCCCCCCCCCCCCCCCCCCCCCCCCCCCCCCCCCCCCCCCCCCCCCCCCCCCCCCCCCCCCCCCCCCCCCCCCCCCCCCCCCCCCCCCCCCCCCCCCCCCCCCCCCCCCCCCCCCCCCCCCCCCCCCCCCCCCCCCCCCCCCCCCCCCCCCCCCCCCCCCCCCCCCCCCCCCCCCCCCCCCCCCCCCCCCCCCCCCCCCCCCCCCCCCCCCCCCCCCCCCCCCCCCCCCCCCCCCCCCCCCCCCCCCCCCCCCCCCCCCCCCCCCCCCCCCCCCCCCCCCCCCCCCCCCCCCCCCCCCCCCCCCCCCCCCCCCCCCCCCCCCCCCCCCCCCCCCCCCCCCCCCCCCCCCCCCCCCCCCCCCCCCCCCCCCCCCCCCCCCCCCCCCCCCCCCCCCCCCCCCCCCCCCCCCCCCCCCCCCCCCCCCCCCCCCCCCCCCCCCCCCCCCCCCCCCCCCCCCCCCCCCCCCCCCCCCCCCCCCCCCCCCCCCCCCCCCCCCCCCCCCCCCCCCCCCCCCCCCCCCCCCCCCCCCCCCCCCCCCCCCCCCCCCCCCCCCCCCCCCCCCCCCCCCCCCCCCCCCCCCCCCCCCCCCCCCCCCCCCCCCCCCCCCCCCCCCCCCCCCCCCCCCCCCCCCCCCCCCCCCCCCCCCCCCCCCCCCCCCCCCCCCCCCCCCCCCCCCCCCCCCCCCCCCCCCCCCCCCCCCCCCCCCCCCCCCCCCCCCCCCCCCCCCCCCCCCCCCCCCCCCCCCCCCCCCCCCCCCCCCCCCCCCCCCCCCCCCCCCCCCCCCCCCCCCCCCCCCCCCCCCCCCCCCCCCCCCCCCCCCCCCCCCCCCCCCCCCCCCCCCCCCCCCCCCCCCCCCCCCCCCCCCCCCCCCCCCCCCCCCCCCCCCCCCCCCCCCCCCCCCCCCCCCCCCCCCCCCCCCCCCCCCCCCCCCCCCCCCCCCCCCCCCCCCCCCCCCCCCCCCCCCCCCCCCCCCCCCCCCCCCCCCCCCCCCCCCCCCCCCCCCCCCCCCCCCCCCCCCCCCCCCCCCCCCCCCCCCCCCCCCCCCCCCCCCCCCCCCCCCCCCCCCCCCCCCCCCCCCCCCCCCCCCCCCCCCCCCCCCCCCCCCCCCCCCCCCCCCCCCCCCCCCCCCCCCCCCCCCCCCCCCCCCCCCCCCCCCCCCCCCCCCCCCCCCCCCCCCCCCCCCCCCCCCCCCCCCCCCCCCCCCCCCCCCCCCCCCCCCCCCCCCCCCCCCCCCCCCCCCCCCCCCCCCCCCCCCCCCCCCCCCCCCCCCCCCCCCCCCCCCCCCCCCCCCCCCCCCCCCCCCCCCCCCCCCCCCCCCCCCCCCCCCCCCCCCCCCCCCCCCCCCCCCCCCCCCCCCCCCCCCCCCCCCCCCCCCCCCCCCCCCCCCCCCCCCCCCCCCCCCCCCCCCCCCCCCCCCCCCCCCCCCCCCCCCCCCCCCCCCCCCCCCCCCCCCCCCCCCCCCCCCCCCCCCCCCCCCCCCCCCCCCCCCCCCCCCCCCCCCCCCCCCCCCCCCCCCCCCCCCCCCCCCCCCCCCCCCCCCCCCCCCCCCCCCCCCCCCCCCCCCCCCCCCCCCCCCCCCCCCCCCCCCCCCCCCCCCCCCCCCCCCCCCCCCCCCCCCCCCCCCCCCCCCCCCCCCCCCCCCCCCCCCCCCCCCCCCCCCCCCCCCCCCCCCCCCCCCCCCCCCCCCCCCCCCCCCCCCCCCCCCCCCCCCCCCCCCCCCCCCCCCCCCCCCCCCCCCCCCCCCCCCCCCCCCCCCCCCCCCCCCCCCCCCCCCCCCCCCCCCCCCCCCCCCCCCCCCCCCCCCCCCCCCCCCCCCCCCCCCACCCCACCCCCCCCCCCCATCCCCCCCCCCCCCCCCCCCCCCCCCCCCCCCCCCCCCCCCCCCCCCCCCCCCCCCCCCCCCCCCAGAGCTTTCAATGGGTATCCTTTCAAATTTGTCCATTGGATGAGACAGCACAAGAAAGAATGCCTTCTGCCATCAACCAGGACTCTGTGATACCAGCAACATTAGATTTATGAGAACTAAGGCAGCCTTAAGATAATGCAAGTGTGTCAAACACTGTCTGAGTTGTCTGAGTTGACATTGGTAATTTTCACACCAAACATTTGTGTGCTTTCTCAAAGATACTGAAAAACAGATGATAAAGGGCTTCCCTACTAGTGTTTGATGGCAATCTAGTCAGGTTCTTACTGCCCAATGACATGTATTTGAATTAACACATGCTCATAGGACATACTGTAGGGCAGAGGTTTGTGTGAGACACAGCCTACCTGGACCTCGCAAAAGCCTTCGATACAATACCCCACTCGGGCATTATAGATAAGCTCACCAGCTTAAATATAAACCCCTATGTCACTAGATGGGTTGCAAACTGGCTCAAGGACAGAACTCACATGGTTAGAATTGCTGGAGCCATGTCAGACTCCAAACCAGTTACAAGTGGCGTCCCACAAGACTCAGTCCTGGGACCTCTCTTGTTCGGTATATATTTCTCGGAGGTACAGGCCAACATGGAAGGACTGTGGCTGACCAAGTTCGCAGATGACTGCAAACTGGTCGCCATAATCGACTCTCCGGCCGACACAAGCATCCTACAAAAGGGCCTCATAGAAACAGACAACTGGTGACAGAGCCACGGCCTCAAGCTAAATGCCAAAAAGTGTATAGTCATCCCCTTCGGCAAAAACAAAGTGCCCACAAATTACCACATAGATGGTAATCCATTAAGTATGGAAGAAGTAATTAGGGACCTGGGGACCCAAGTTGATAGCAATCTCTCATTCGACAACCACGTGGCCAAAGTGGTTAGAAAAACATTTTATATAGCCCACCTAATCATGAAGGGATTCACATCTAGATCAGGGGAGGTCATTGTGCCTCTTTTCTCATCCCTCATCAGGCCCATAATTGAGTACAATGCCCCTTTTGGGATGTACCTTACCAGACACCTGCAGCAACTGGAAAGACCCCAAAAGTACCTCACCAAGAGGATCAAAGGGCTCAAACAGATGCCATATGCTGCCCGGTTAAAGAAACTCCAGCTCTACTCAGTGGCATACTGCCTGCTCAGAGGCGATCTGTGCCTGACGTATAAAGCCATGTCCAACCCGGAATTAATGGACATGCTACACCTCAGAAAATCCAAATTCCATCGAGCTACGTGTTCGAGAGACTTGAACCTCAGCAGTGAAATAAATAGGACATGCTGGAGGGACAGATTCATAACCCAGAGGCTCCCTTCACTCTGGAATAAAATCCCAGTCCAGGTTAGGCAGAGTCCCTCATTGACTCTCTTCAAGAGGAATCTTGATGAGTGGATGGGAGATCGTAGATTTACTCGGGGTATCACTTCTGTGTCACTGTTAGACAGAGGCACAGTATACTAACCTCGAAAAAGGGCATAGCAAAATTCATTTAAAACGGGTCGCGAAAGCCAAACACACTCTGGCTAGGCTTGTAAATGCCCTAGGGCAGATAGCCTAGTATGAACCTATGAACCACTGTGCACTGTACTGGAGGAGCCCCCCCCCCCCCGGGCATTTGGGAGTACAGGTAGGTTTCCCTTCCAATACAGTTCTCAACTAGTACAAATGGTTATTAAGTAAGCTGTATTCTCAAACAGTTGTGATCAAGGAAATAGTTTATGAAGGTCTCCTAATCATGCATAACAAAATGAAGACCGATGAAAGCAGCAGTGTTAATAGGGTGGAATTATAACAGAGGCATTTTGGGCAGCCAACCAGGGCCCATCTGTCTAGATAGCATGACTAAATAAGTAATTTTCATTTTTAAAACTTTTGCACATTACACCACCACATGTCCATTCACAATTTTCTGCTCAGTGATTCAGCAGAGAGCAGACACTTGTACACAGCTAATGTCCCTAGACTCTCACTCCATGTTCTTAAGCACCTGGAATCTATCAAGGTGCAACCCAACACTCTCATACTAGGAGACTTCAACTACCCCTCCATTAACTGGGAAAACTACTCAAGCACTGGCCCAAAGCTTCTTGGAATTCATCAATTCCAATGCCCTGGACCAGCTCATTCTTACACAAGGAAACAACATCCTTGACCTGGTTATTACTAACATGAGCAACCGTTGCTCTACACCAATAGTCAATCCCTCCCTGGTTAGATCCGAACACAAACTAATCACCATGGAAATCCACATCTCACCCACACCCCCGCAAAGGTATCCACCGTGAAAAACTTCTCCAAAGCTGACTTTGGACTCCTAAAAACAGAGGGAGCTAACTTCACGGCATCCATGCCAATGGAAAATAGATGCATGACTGCCAAATCATACACCAAAGCACTATACGAACACGTACATAAATGCATGGAACTAGCCATACCCAACAGAATCAAGACGCTGTTCTCCAAAAAAAGGAAGCCAGTCTGGTGGTCCCCTGCCATTAATAAACTCTACAGCAGAAGGAAGAAACTGTTGCAGAAAAAGGTGAAGTCCCAAGACTGGAAAAATTCCATTATTAGCCTCAACAAAAAGTTGATTACCTCATTAAAACACCCAAACCCAGCTATGAAGGCAGTATTGCAGCAGACACTAAAAACAACCACACATCCTTCTTTAGTTATATCAAGAATCTCCATGGTAATACCCAGATTTGCTCTGAGTTACTGCACAATGGTACCTCCTATACTGAGCCAGCAGATATTGCCAACATACTGGCTGACAGATTCAGTGCCAACGTTACCCCTCTTTCACCCCCTAAAGGACCAATCTCAATACTGGAAGAATGCCAGGCACCCTCCATTACTGCAGCACAGGTTAAAGCTGAATTGTCTAAGGCCAAGAATACAGCTTCCATGGGACTTAACAATGTCCCTGGCTGTGTTCTACAAGAAATTACAAAGCGAACTGACACCACATCTGTGTGCTCTGTTCACTCACAGCCTCACCTCAGGCTTTGTCCCTACTGAATGGCACACTGCTACAGTCATCCCTCTCCATAAAGGAGGAGCGACTATAGACCCTGGAAATTATCACTAAACTAGGCACCAGCCCCTATATCATTAGATGGATTGTAAACTGGCTCACAGATATAACACACAGTGTGAAAGTAGCGGACTTCAAGTCAGACTGCCAACCAGTCAAGAGTGGAGTCCCACACGGATCAGTCCTGGGTCCTCTCCTGTTTCGCATCTACTTCTCAGAAGTACAGGCCAACACGGAGGGACTCTGGCTGACTAAATTTGCAGACGACTGCAAGCTGGGAGCCATTAACTCCCCAAGTGATGCAGACATCCTACAGAAAGGCCTCACTGACACCAATGACTGGTGTCGAAACCAAGGCCTTAAGCTTAATGCCAAAAATGTGTCATCATCCCCTTTGGGAAAAACTCAGTTCCCACTAATTACCACATTGATGGGAACCAAATGAACACTAAAGGTGTTATAAGAGATCTGGGGACACAGGTTGACAGCAACCTCTCCTTCGACCACCGCACTGCCACTGTGGTCAGAAAGTCCTTCTATGTGGCACATCTCATTACCAAGGGTTTTGCATCCAGGAAGAAAGAGGTCATCATTTATCTCTACTCTTCCCTCATTAGATCAGTCATAGAGTATAATGCCCCATTTGGCATGTACCTCACTAGACACCTGCAACAGCTGGAGAGGCCACAAAAGTACCTCATGAAGAGGATCCTAGGCATTAAACACATGTCCTACATGGACAGACTCAAAAAAACTCCAGCTATTCTCTGTCTCATATCATCTACTAAGAGGCGATCTCTGCTTGACTTACAAAGCCATGTCTGACCAAGCTCCATTAGAAATACTACATCTAAAGAAATTCCAATCCCCCCACACCACACGTTCCAGAGACCTCAACCTCATTACCACAATCAACAGAACATGCTGGAGGGACAGGTTCATAACCCAGAGACTGCCCATGCTCTGCAAAAGACTTCCCATACATGTCAAGCAGAGCACCTCACTAGCCGTCTTTCAACAGAAATCTTGATGAGTGGATGGGAAATAGAAAGTTCACCCCGGGGATCACTCCAGTGGGTCTACTTGACAGAGGCACAGGGAGCTAACAACGGGCGGCACGATGCCAGGGCACGTCTATGTGCTAGGCTTGTAAAGGCCCCAGGGCCTTTAGCCTAGTACACACCTATGAACCTATACTGAGTCAGCAGTATTGTAGTTAGCTAAAGTCTGACACAACTGTAGTCCTCTTGTATCTGTAACAGTTATCAATAAAAAATACGAAAAGCTATGCCAAGTGTAAAAAAAAGCTACTGAACTATGTGTGATTCATGTGAGATGAAACAGTAACAGGGCTAGTTTATGTATGCAAATGTTAAAACCCCTCTGACTTCTTCTACAAAGTTCCACCATACCTGCAGTGTTTTTTATATCTAATTACTACTTATTTTCAGTGTATGATTCATTCTGAAGACCAGCAACCTGGTATGAGGTTCACATATATAAAACATTGTGAGTGCAAATTTTCACTTCTTTTAATGATCATTTTTACAGCTACCTGCCACACAGCTATCTTCAGTGACCACCAGACCACACACTAGATACCTCTCAATCATCCATGACTTTGACTCAAATCTTTTGCCCTTTCAATAATTTCTTTTTATTTAACTGACATAATCAAGTCATAGCCAACAGTCACTCTCAATATAAATGTCGAATATATAACTTGTGGGACACATTTGTGTTGCCAGGCTAGGCTTACAAAGGCCCTAGTGGTCATTAGCCTAGTACACACCTATGAAGCTATAACTGGGAATTACAGTCAGTCAGACAGTTAATACCAGACAATACAGTTTTGTACTTCTTGTGTTTAGAAAATGCATCTTGATGCAAAGCCTGTTCTGTTTCATTTCAAGTGAATTAGAGCTTTATTTAAAAATTGTCCTTGATTTTGTCTTTGTATTGTCATTATTTTTGACTTTATCCTGAACAAAGAATGTATATTAGATATAGTACCCCATGTCTCACTCCTGCCCTGCTTATTTTTTGACTCTCTAACTGTTGCAACTTGCTTTTTAAATGACACAAAAGCAAGCATGTTTCTCAACTGTTCTGTATTTGCCAAAAAATAATGACTTTAGAACTTAAATTACAGAGTGCCATGAAATACCAAGTGGTCCCTTTAACTCAGTAAATCCAAGTGACACCTCCAGGTGTATCTGCAGTTAACTCCTACTGACGCCGCTGGGTGTCAAATATTGCTTGTTCACATTTGCATCAAGAATTCTAAAACCATGCTATGTACAATGTTTTAAAAGATTGGGTTGCTGCTAGCAGAGTATATTGTGAATGGATGTATAGGGTCAAAGGCTTGTATGGGGTGGAATATCATTAGCTGTTTTTTTTGGGTCTAAGCATTAGTTGGGAGTTATCTAATCGGGTTTCAACAGCAGCAAAGGATTATTGTGTCAATTTCTGGAACTGAGGGAGTGATGGGGTGGAACAGATTAGGATGGGGTCATCCAAGTACTGGACTAGAGTGGTGTTCAGGGTGGCTTTCTGAAGTTGGTTGGTAAATATGCTGAACAGGAAAGAACCGAGTATGGATCGTTGTGGGACCCCCCAAGGTTATAGGTAGGCAGGGAGAAAAGGAATTTTGCCATTTTACTGCCTGCCAGTAGTTAGACAGATAGTCCTGAAACCAGGCTAGGGTGGAGTGGCTTAGATTAAGATTGGAGAATGCAGTTAGGAGTTTGGCATGGGACACCTATCAAAGGCCTTGGAGAGATCTAAGAAGACAATGGAGACAAGGTTTCCATTGTTACAGTGCTGATTTACAGTATTGGTAGAGCTAATAAGGGCTTCGTTAATACTATGATTGGGGTGGAATCCATGTTGGGTGTTGGTCAGCAGTTTATTGATAATGAGATTACTTGGGAATGTATACATTTTTCGAGGATTTTAGAGAAGGGAGATAGAATGGCAATTGAATGGTAATTGGACAGTTCTGAGAAATTTTCCACAGTGTTGGAACGCATTGTTCTGACAAAGAGTGATCAATTAGCAGGGAAACGGATATGAGATGGCTTTGGCCTCGATCTTGTGTGTGTATATATATATATATATATATATATATATATATATATATATATATATATATATGTGTGTGTGTGTGTGTGTAAATAAAAATATATATATACTTGTTACAAAAATAATTAAAACTTACACAGTCAATATACAATCATCACCTTAGTTTTCTAGTATCATTTAGTCCCTTTCCCATATCAGCTCTAAGCTTAACTATCCATTTAACTTCATTTACTTCAGTTTTTTTTCTAATGTCCCCCCTCCTGTCATCTATCCTGGTTTCTTCTATAATAAAAAACGTAAAATTGTCTGTATTACCCATTGCCATGACATGCTTCGCTAAAGCGTTTGTGGTAGTCGTATAAATGTTCCCTGATTCTAAGTCTAAGCATCCTATCAGTCTTACCCACATAGAAGGCACGGCACAACTGGCATGATGCTAAATAAATAGATGACAGGAGGGGGACACAGCAACAAGTCACTGTTTTTAGAAGATCTTTTTGCATGTGTTACCATCTGTTTTACCTCGGCTTTTTTATGCTTTGGTGGATTACTTTTGTTTTAGATGAGGTATTCATCTGGTTGTGCTGGTTTTATATCTTGTTCCTGGCTAGGATTATAACTATTATTAAGGTTAGGGACATCATCCTGTCCTGAGAAGGTGAGGGGGAAATGATGAGATCGTATGTAGATATGATACAGGAGTGGGTAGAGTTTGGTTCTGTTTTGATTATGGATGGTGTATTTGCAGCAAGAAGGCTGGGTGGGGTTTAAGGTATTCAGCGTTCCTGGAGGGCTTAGTTCTATCAAGGTAGTACCTGAGCTGCTTGCATACAACCAAAGTAGGCAGAATCTTCTCCCCCTTGTTTTACGATCCCAGAAAGAAAACTCAGAGATTTATGGTTTGAGTCAAAAATCAGAAATTTTTTGGCATGAAAGGTGGATTAGTGCATAGAACAACCTTGTCCTTGTGGAAAATTAGATAAGACATCCACCATAAGAGCTTAGGGCTCAGAGACTTGTCTTGCAGATGTCAGAGCAATAAGCAAAACAGTCTTCCAAGTAATGAACTTCAAATCAGCCTGAAAAGCAGGTTTAAAAGTAGATGCAGTCAATTTTTCAATAATCAAATTGATATTCCAAGGAGGAAGAATTTGCTTTTGAGGGTGGCTTGTCAAATGCATCACCCCTTTCATAAACTGTTTGACCACATACGGCTACAAGATGCACTTTGATAGTTGCAGAAGATAACCCATCATTGAGTAGCTCACACAAATATTTCAAAACCAGAGGAGTAGAAACTCTGCAGGGCCCTTTGATATTGGTTAGGCATCACCTAGAAAACCTCTTCCCCTGGTAAACACAAAGGTTGACAATTATGGTGCCGAGGGTTGGATGTTTGACCTGAATATGTCAGAACTGTGGTCACAGAAGGTTGGAATACCAAATACCAGCAATATCGAAGCCCAACATTGTCTCTCCCTTCCAGACCCATGTTAGCACTTGTTCCTGGGTATGGATTGGTAGGATGTTTTTAGGATTCAAGGTTGTGATCGGCAAGGTATATGGTCAGTATTCAACTTTCGGCGATGGGTGTCAGTGTTTCTGGTGGTCAAGCTACCAAGTCTCGACCACTTAATAGTAAACCAAACATAACATTTTCTATTTACAGGTTTGCTTACCTTCTTCAATACTTGCTGCATAATCTCATGGAACAAGTGTCTAAAAAGTATCAAAACAGAATCATCCAGGCTGTCAATAGCAATTGCTCTAAGATGAAGTGCACCAGTCACCCCTGACACTGTGTGAGCAGATCCGGAGTGTGAGAAAGGTTGTGGTAATTGTTCTTGTCCAATTCCATTAAAAGGGAGAACAACAAGTTCATAGGTTCATAGGTAGGTACTAGGCTATTGGCTCTATAGCCTATATAACCCTAGCCAAAATGGTACCCTGGCTTTCACCATCCAAGAAAATTATTCTCCTGTGCCCCTGTCGAGCAGAGCCACAGAGGTGATCTCCAGGGTGAATTTCCTATTTCCCATCCAATCATCAAGATTTTTCTTGAAGAGTGCTAATGAGGAGCTTTGTTTGATATAGATAGGTAGTTTGTTCCAGAGTATGGGAAGTCTCTGGGACAGGAATCTATCCCTCCAGCATGTTCTGTTTATTGTGGTGACAAGGTTTAGGTCTCTAGAGCGTGTAGTTCGGAGGGATTGGGATTTCTTTAAGTGGAGCATTTCCAACAGCTCTGGGTTTGACATAGCTTTGTATGTTAGGCAGAGATCACACCTCTGAGTAGGCGATATGCGACATAGTAAAGCTGGAGTTTTTTGAGACGGTCTGCATAGGGCATCTGTTTGAGGCCAGTAATCCTCTTTGTGAGGTGCTTCTGCAGCCTTTCCAGTTGTTGTAGATGTCTTGTGAGGTACATACCAAAAGGGGCGTTGTACTCTATAATGGGTCTAATGAGTGGCGAGTAGAGGGGAACTATGACCTCTTTTTTCCTGGATGAGAAACCTTTTGTGATGAGGTGTGCCACAAAGAAGGATTTCCTGACTACTGTGGCGGTGTGATTATCAAAGGAGAGACTACTGTCCACCTGTGTCCCAAGGTCTCTTATCACACTTTCAGTGTTACGTAGACTACCACCTATGTGGTAGCTCATGGGTACAGAATTTTTACCACAGGGGATGACAATGCACTTTTTGGCACTGAGCTTGAGGCCATGGCTTTGACTCCAGGCATCTCTGCACAGTGAGGCATGTCTACATCATTAGGAGTTTTGATTATAGCTCCTAGTTTGTAGTCATCTGTGAACTTCGTTAGCCACAGACCTTCTGTGTTAGGCTGTACTTCAGAAAAGTAGATACCAAACAGGGGAGGACCCAGAACTGAACCCTGTGGTACACCACTTGTCACTGGTCTGAAGTCGGATTTGGAGTCTGCTACTTTCACAGTGAGCCAGTTGGCAACCCATCTTGTGACACAGGGATTTATACCTGGTTTATTGAGTTTATCTATAATTCCAGAGTGGGGGATGGTGTCAAAAGCCTTGGCGAAATCTAGATAGGCTCCGTGAACCACCTTACCCTTGTCTACAGCTTTGGTGACTGCTTCAAAGAAGTCTATCAAGTTTAGGAGACATGATCTGTCTTTTACAAACCTGAACTGGGTGGGGTCCAGAGTTTGGAGATTACCAATGTCTTTGTTTATAAGTTCCATGATGATACGTTCCATGGCCTTGCAGAGGCTCGTTAGGCTAATGGGGCAGTAGTTCCCGGGGTCTGTGGTGGCTCCCCCTTTGTGCAGTGGGATAACCCTCACTGTGCACCATTCAGTGGGCACAAAGCCTGAGGTGAGGCTCTGATTGGTGCTTCGGTGGGGTGCCAGTTCATTCTGTAGTTCATGTGGAACATAGCCTGGGATGTTGTCAGGTCCCATGGATGCTGTGCTCTTGGCTTTGGAGAGTGTGGTTTTTACCTGTGCAGCCGTGATTACAGGAACTTTGCATTTTTTTGGTATAGAGATGGGCCCTTTAGGGGATGAGAGGGGGGTAAAGTTAGCACTGAACCTACCTGCCACTATGTTGGCAATATCAGTCGGTTCTGTATATTTAGTGCCATTGTGCTGTAACTCAGAGCAGATCGGAGTGTTGCCATTGAATGCTTTGTGGTTGTCTTTAGAATCAGTGGCAATTTTGTTTTCGTAACTAGCTTTGGAGGATTTTATGAGGGATCTCAGCTTCTTACTTACTTCTTAATGAGCTCCTCCAATCAAGGGATTTTACTCTTTCTTGCAACAGTTTCTTTCTTCTGTTGTAGAGGTCATTTACATGCATTATATATCACATACTTGTTCTAGAGGACCATTTACATGCATTATATATCACATACTTTTTCTTTACTTGTAACTAAAATCAGGCCAATATTACACAAATTTCTGAATCCCAGCCTTCCCTTAAACCTCACTCCTCCTCTTCCTGAGCATTATTCTGCATGTACTATTTCTACATATTTCCATTTATTTATACCTAATTTGTTCCTTCCCTATTCCACAGATCCCTGTTCCAGATATTTTACTTCTTTTACAATATTCAATACATCAAATACAGTTGATTTTGATTTCCATTTTCTAATAACTGCTTTTTTGGCAGCCAAACAGAATTAAACTTTATAAGGCCTTCAGAGTCTATGTCCCAGCTTGAAAGAATCATTTCCTTAGTTACAGCCATTTACTCACCCAATATTTCTGAGAGATTATTCTGTAGAGAATTTTTAAAATCTGCCAACTCATTACACTCCCAAAACATACGTTACTAGTTACCCTCTTTCTTCTCCAACATACTTACAACATTTGCTCTCTACCTGAGGAAAAATTCTTTGAAGTGGCATATTGTCTACTCACAAGTTGATCTCTGCTTAACATACAAGGCCATGTCAAACCCTGAGCTGTTAGACATGCTCCACTTAAAAAAAATTCCAATCCCTCAGAGCCACATGCTCCAGGGAAATAAACCTTGTCATCACAATGAACAAAACATGCTGGAGGGATAGGTTCCTGACCCAGAGACTATCCATACTCTGGAATAGACTGCCCATACATGTCAAGCAGAGCGTCTCCTTGGCCCTCTTCAAAAGGAACCTTGATGATTGGATGGGAGATAGGAAATTCACCCCGGGGATCATGTCAATCGCCCTGCTAGACAGGGGTCCAGAGAAGTAAATATAGTGGGAAGAAATATCCAAGGAATTGGAAAGGCTAGGCTTGTATAAACCCTAGGGCCGATAGCCTAGTTCCAACCTATGAACCTATGTCTGCTTCGGGTATAAAAATACCTATGCAACCACATCCAAGCAAAGATCATAAACCCTCTGGATGTTGTTGCTTCATCATCTTTTTCTATTTTGAATTATAACTTTCTGCTTGTGTTATATCAGCTTGTATCCCTTCAAAACAGGTAATCCTAAAACAGCTTGTTCTACTGGGTTGATCAAATTATCCCACTTAAATCTTGCTCTCTTCCCCCAGATAAATTCTTTAACCACTTTATTAATTACAGTCTACAACTTCTCCTCTAACTGATAAATATATGCCTGATCCGTGTATAAAATTAAAGGAACTAAAAACATTTTCACTGCTTGTATCTTACTATCCATACCCATCAAAAAAGAGCTTCTACTTTCTTAATTTTAGTATTATCTTTTGTTGAGTCTCTTCTTACATGTCCTTAACTGCCATAATAGAAGTTTTTTAATCTATAATCTAAATACTTATCGCATCATGTCCCCATAAATATGGGTACTGCTGAACCAATTCATGTGTGTGTACATAATTTATGGCTATAGCCAGTGTTTCACCTTCATTAATTTTTATATACTGAAAAGATTTGAAACTGTCTCAAAATGTAACATAAATACAAAAGAAAATAAAAACAACACCACAGTGGTGCGACCACAATCAATGAACTGAAAAAGCTTTAATAGTAAATGTCACCAAGCGCTTTCACCCTGTAACCTCAGGGCTTCATCAGAGTAAACTAACCACATTAAACCCACTCTTAAATACTTAACATCACATCACATGATAAGTTAATGATGTAGTTCCTTTTACATAACATAACTTCAACCACAAGCTTTAAAAACTGTCTCATACACCTTTACATTTATAAACCTCACACTAATTAATACTTTATCTCATTCTTAAAAAACACAACGATCATAAAAAATAAAGTAAAATGAAGTTAATAAACGTTTTAATGTCCAATACTTATGTTTTGTTCCAAACATTTGTAGCATACAAATCAAATCTGAGCTGTCTTTAGTTTCAACACTGAACTTAAAGAAATACTGTTGTTAATACCAGGGAACATTGTAGAATTGAGCCTCATCTACATCTAACCTAGACATAGTTAAGTCTTCCATAAATATTTAATTTTGTTGCTCTTCCGTTATTTCAATATTTCTCTGCTTTCACAAATGTTCATAACATTTTTGAAATATATCTAATATCTCTACAGAATCTCTGGTTACTTTTCCTGTTATAGGCTACTTTTTGACATCCCTTTCTACTTTCTGTTATCTATCTTGTTGTGGTAAAAGTTTTTGTGCTCTGCAGTTATTATCAGAAAATAGTTGCTTAACAGCAATCTTTCTAAACTCATGCATATTACCTAGATACTACCTCATTTTCTCTTTGGCACTCTGTATTTGTGCCTCTTCTTGCTTTGTGAGATTCCCCCATTCTGCATTAACCTTTGTCAGTTCCTCTCAGTAATTCCTTTTACTTTACAACCATATTTCTTTTATTTCTACCTGATTTTAAGCTCCATTTTCATTTTAATCCACTCACTAGCTATAACTTCTGAAGATATTTCTATTTTCCATAATAACTCTTGAGTAATTTCCATGACCAATTCTTTAAATTCCTCTCTTTTAACAGATAGATGGGAAAAAGCCAGTGTCTCCTGTTTCATTACCCTGCATTTCTATCTTGTTTTTTTATTAGATCATGATCTGAAATAGTTACTGGATGCGTGTTGAAGCTTTCAATCAAATGCACACGTAAAACACAATCCCTATTTAGTCTATCCTAGTAATTATACCTTGTGGAATAGCATGTAAATTTGTGGGAAATTACATGCAAATTCTGTCGTAGTTCCTACTACTGAATTTATATCGTCCATACCATATATTTTCATTATTTCTTCAGAAATCTACCATCTTTTGTTATATTGCCCCTTAGTTTCAGTCCCCACCTATAAATAACATTCCCTGCTGGAAGCTGATTATTTCTTCCAAAATGTAGTTTTTGGTGAAATATAAATACATGCCAGCATAAACTTTCTCCTTTGTTAGCAGGCCCTTACTACCAAAAATCTACCATTATCTTTTTTTTCCCTTTTCTATCACTATTGGGGTCCCTCTAGCAATTAATATAATTATTCCCCCTTTCCTTTCTCCTTGATATTATGCTGAATATCCAGCCTCAAATTCTTTCTTTGTCAAATTCACATGCTAACTTCCTTTTATATGTGACTATGCAGCATTATTTGCACTCTGCATTTCTTTTTCTTTTTCAAAATGTTTTTATTCATTTTATAGCACAATAACTTAAGAGTATAGTAACAAGAAAAAAACAAATAAACTATATACAATGTCTATAAAAATTAAAAAAGCAATATACATAGGAGAACACTTAATATGTTTCTAACAGATTATACAACCTTGTCCAAGCAATTAAATGATGAGTTATGTTGTTAGCCCTTGGTTCTATAGTAGCAATCTCATTCTTACAAATGTATTTCACAAGATGAATACATTCAACTTTAAAGACAGGAGTACATTGGAACTTCCAATTTTTAGTAACAATTTTCCTTGCTATAGAGAGGATAGACCATAGTAAAAAGGTTTGGATTTTAGGAATGACTTCAGGAACAGAAACACTGAAAAGGATAAGGGGGTCAGAAATTATACAGTTGTCACTCCATAGAGCTTTACAAAGAGATTTAAAATGTAACCAAATAGAGCTTTACAAAGATATTTAAATTTTAACCAAAATGGGGAAATTATTTTGCAATTAACAACCATATGTATCCAGTCAGCATCAGGGTGCTGACATCTACAGCATTTAATTTAATCTTTCTTGTACATTATTGCTAGTCTATGTGGGGTGAAAAAAATATCTATGTACAAATTTCCATGTGTATACATGCCAGAACAGGGAAGATGTGGATTCCTTCACTGACTATAAACAAATTTGTTTATCTTTTTATGAGAATACTTGTTTATTAACTTCACTTAATTCCAAAAAGAAACATCTGTTTTGCTAAAATAATTTCTGAGAATTTTATAAATAACAGGATATGTATGAAGTACTCTTGGGTGAGCTAGTAAGAACTGTTGAGATAAAAATCTAAGATTTTTAAGTTACTTTTATTGTATGCCTCTAATGAGGGTACGAGCTTAATATATAAAATCCTTACAAGTTTGGATATCCAGCCAGTTGCAATTTTGCAAACTAGATCTGCTGATCAAATAGTCTACAGAACTTATTTTGTTAGCTGAGAGAAAATGATTCCAATATAATAGGTCACCCTTCTTAAATTCTAGCATTTGAGTATCAAAAGATACCAAACATTCATTTGTGTAGGGAACAGGAAACATAATTACTAATAAATTCTTAATTGATTAGAAAACATAAGCTTTTTAAACAACAGCAATATTTGGTTTGTAAGAGGTGTAAGAACAAGTTTTGACCTTTCACTTTGAATTTATATTTTTAAAATCCATATAAAGGTGTTTGTATGTATTAGAGTATATGGTTCAAGCAATGTCCTATTACTATTAAGAAGTAAGGTTTCATGTACTGATTTCCAATATGATGTATAAGTAGTATTATTCCAAAGCAACACTATGTTAATAAATTTGGAGTTTAAATAAAAATCAATATTTGGAAACCCTATACCTCCTTCATCCTAGCTTGTGGTGTGCCAGAGAAGAGAAATTCTTGTTTTTTTGGGATACCAAAGGAATTTGAGTAGTAAGTTATTAATTTTCTGTTTAATTTTGACAAGTGGGATTAGAGCTTAGCCAATGAATAAGATTTTAGGTAACAGTATCATTTAGATTAAAGTTAGTCTGTCTTCAAATGTGAAGAAGAGTCTGTTCCAACTGTCAATTAGACTTGTAATTGAGTTTATAAGTTGTTGGTAATTAGACGTGATTTTTTTATAATTAGATTCAATAATGATACCTAGATATTTAATATGCATGCCCTCCCAGTTTATGTCTCTTTTTGATCTAAGTGCCTGAGTTTTGCTGTGATCTAATTTTAGACCAGAAATGCTTGCAAAGAAGTCTAGATTATGTAATAGGTGATCTACTGAATTGGCATCATTAGACGTTATTAGTAGGTCATCAACAAACAGTTGTATCTTGGGGGATAATTTGTCTGACACTTTATATCCTTTAACACTGTCATTATTTCTAACATAATTTGCAAGAGGCTCAACAGCCAAGGCAAAGGAGGCACCCCTGTTTAGTATCTCTTAGTATTTCGAATGGGCTAGATAGATAAGATCCAATCTTAAAATTGGCTATGGAATTTTCATATAGTTTTTTAATTAATCCAATAAAGTTTGGGGAGAAATTGTATTTTTGCAGAGCTTTAAACAGATATGGCCATATTAAGGAATCAAAAACTTTATCTATATCAAGGCTTACAATAGAAAGCTCATGTTTTTCTTGCTTACTGAGTCTATTAAGGACCATAATCTAATTACACTGTCTTGTACCTTTCTGTTTTTGATAAACCCGGTTTGGTCATCATGAATTAATATTGAAAGAATATTAGTTAATCTGTCTGCTAAAATAGACATGGATATCTTGTAATCAATGTTAAACAAAGAAATTGGCCTGTATAATGTGCAAAGGTTGGGCTTTTTATTTGGCTTTAAGATGGGAGAGATGATAGAATATTTTCATGAGGGAGGGATGTTTGCTGTAGTTTTAACATCTTGGAATGGTAGATTTTCAAGATGTTATCAGGTAAGATTTTGTAAAATTCCAGAATCAGACCATCTAGTCCTGGTGCCTTTTTGTCTTAAGATTTTTTTTATTTATTCCTTTAAATCTTTAAAGGAAAAGGGTTTATCTATGTTACTAATATTGTGTTTGGATTGTTTCTTTTGAATATCATTAGCAAGAATGTTGTCTATATTTTTGTTATAACTTGTAGATGAGTTATTATTAATATTCTTGTAATGGTTTTTAAAACATAAGATATTTTTCAGATCTGTAACTTTGATAGTCTGATTATTTCTAGTGTATATTATTTCTTTTATATGACTTTTTTCATTTAAATGTTTAGATCTAATCATAATCCTGTGCATAATCGTGGGATTAATTGAGTAGGACTGTAATCTGATTTTTTCCAGATTTATTGATATTTTATGCTGCATGATAGTCTGACATTCCTTGTTCAGTTTACATATATCAACTAATGCAGATTTGTCATACTCTGTAAGTTTTAGTTCATCAATTTCTTTTTGTATGTCTACCGGTTTTTATCCCACTCTTTCCTTTTATTTATATACTAGCTTTTGACTTTACCATGTAAGACTACATTTAAAGTATCCCATAGGATAATATCTTAAATCTCTCCATTATTATTGATGTCTAGGTAAAGCTTTATTTCATCTAAAAACATTCTTTAAATCCTTGTACTGTTACAAGATAAACAGGTAGTCTTTGGCAAAAGTTTTAAGCGTTACACTGAAGGTGACAGCATTGTGGTGAGACATAGGACATGATGTCAGCACTACATTACCAATTTTAGCCAGTAAAGAACTGGTTACAAAGACTTTGTCTATGTTGGTCTGCATGTCAAATCTGCAAGAGTAGTGAGAATATTTCAGGGAGGATAATATTTTATAACATTAATGTCAATTAGGTTTCTTTTATATGGCTGTTCAAGTGCTTGGCAACAGGGGGCATCATGAAGGGCTTAGAGCTTGTAGCATCAGTGAAGGACAAGATACAATTAAAATCACCTGCTAATAGTCACTCAGCTTTAGACTTTAATGTTATGGCATCTAAATGTTTTTTCACTGTTTAGTCCCAATACCCAGTATCCAGTAGGTGTCTGCAAAAGTGTACATCTTTTTAACTAGTTTTAGTATGACAAAAGCAAGCATACCATCATTGCTGGAGTATGAGCCAACTATTTCTGGAATTCTCATTGATTTTCTGTGCAAAATTAGGACACCTCTTCACTTGTGGTTGTAGTTTAACTTACCAAAATATTATAATCCTTAAAGGTTAATTTATTTAGGCCTTCTGTTACTAAGTGAGATTCCTGAATGAATGCAAAATCTGCTTTATGAAGCATTAAATATTTGTTGACACTACTCCTTTTCATGGGGTTGTTTAACCCATTGACATTAATAGATATAATGTTAAATAATATTATTTGATGAAGATTGCTATTATAAGTAAAAGTGAAAAGTGCTTTCATTGATTCATTATGACAAATACATTTTTTAAAACTGTTGTGGACAATTTAAAAACTCTAAATTTGAAAACAATAACATTTTATATTTTAACAACCTTCTGCATGGATAAACTAAATCCAGGCTTACTATTGGGTTCCTATTACCTTGTCGAAGTTCCGAAACGTCAAACACCATAAGGTCGAAACTTTATGTTTGAAGTTTCAGAACTTCGACAATGTGAAAATAAAAAAAATAAAAACAAAAGAAACACAAAAAATGCTTGCAAGAAGGGGGCAAGCCCCACTGTGCCCCCCACATCCCCGCTCTTTAAATATACAACTCCGAGATCACACTACAGTGCAGTAAAGGGAAATTTTCCCTTTCGCACTGTATTGCGATCTTGGAGTTGGTATATTTAAAGGGTGTGGGGGTGCAGGGGGGTAGTCAACTTGCTGTAAGGGTTTTTATTTATTTATTTTTTTGTGTTCGAATTCCTGGAACTTCAAACATCTGAGTTCGATGTTCTCAGCTTCGAAGTTTCAGGAATTTGACAAGGTAATGGGAACCCTTACTATTATCTCTCATAGAAGCCACAAACTAACCCTCTCATGACATCTAGTGGGAATTCCTAGCTACTGCAGGTTAATAGCAAGCAGAAGGTGAACTGCATGTACATTAAAAACAAAAAAGGAAAAAGTCAATCTAATATACTATGCATGCATGCACTAAGAACATGAAGCTGTATACAATTTCTTATTTTTTTTTATCTAAACAGACTAAGATAAATTGATTAATCCTAATAATTATTTGTTACTATGAGTAAATACAGGACTTTAATGCCATTAAAGCAGACAGGAAAAAAGATGCGTTTAAGACTATCACCGTCAGAAACACATCTGTAATTCTTATTTAAATATAAAGGTAATTCAGAATGAATAAATCACTGTTTGTAGTAAAACATATGCTTATAAGACTTTTTAGATAAAAATAATTGCTAAATGAATGAAAACACAGTTCAAATAATCATTCTTGAATCTGATTGGCTGTTAGAGTTCAGTGAAGAGAAACAGGTTCAAAGGTCACGCCTACTTCCTGAAAGACACCACAGATTGTTTCTCATGAGTCTGGAAGCTAACTGAATCCTTTAGAAGCTTGAGCTTTTCACAAAAGTTGTCAAAATTCCATCAAAAAAGTAAGTAGGTGGGAATTGTCTAGTGAACAGAAGCTTTTAAGTTCCAAGATAATATGGCTAGCATAGCTATTATGATAAAAAGCTGTTGTCCCCACCTGTTATACATGTCAGTTTTTTTTAATGTGTATTTCCAGCTTTCGTGTTACATGCACACACTAATGTTTAGCATGCTGATCTTTCACTCAGTTGTTTCTTCTCATTTCCACTTCAACCTATGTCACATTTTTCAGGACTTTTTGTTTTAATGATCACACTCAAAACAATAAATAAATAAACACATTTTCAAAACACCCCTATCACATATTAACTTGAAACAAACACATAAAACTATGTACATCTTCAAAAATGAAATTTAGCCCCCCCCCCCCCCAGATAGGAACAACTGCCCCAGACCTGCAGGGATTAACTACCTTAAAACTAAAGTTACCCATGCTAAGGTACATACTACAGTATGTGTTATCATTTACACTGATTTTTGTCTGTTCTTTTCTTATCTCGATTCCCCTCCCATATGAGGAAAAAACAGCTTATATGCTTTCAGAAAACATGAATTTTTATCCCTAAGCAAAAGTGCAGTGGGTATTTTTAAATAAAAAAATAAACTGTACACTGTTCTACTAAATAGATTCAAGCATTAAGGCTGCTACAGATGCTGTTATCTCTTATTCATGACATGCTTGCTGCTGTACCTTTAAATTTTTCATATCCCTCAGCAAAGAATGCTCAGAACTCTTACAATTAATTGCTTACATTTGCAGACAGCTTGCCTCCATGCAAAAGTAGTCAGCAATGAATCTTTGTAAAATGTACACCTGCCTTAGCAGCAAACTTCTTGACATCCACTGAACACTTTCTAATGCAAAAAAGTTAGCTAATATCTTTGTAGATGTAAGAAGCTTGGCATTTTGTATGGCTTTCACTTTGGTTTATTTTTCAAGCCCATTGTTTAAAAATCACTTGTTACAGCTTAAGCCAAGGACATTAATCTAGACATTACCATTATAAAAATAATGCAAAATATATTCATTCTATATATGATCAGTGGATTTTATACCCCACCCCAGCAGCCCAAGATCACATCATATTAATACTGCTTTTATCTAGCCTTTCTTTTCATGTTATACTGTAAAGCCTATAATTCTTATATCTAAATAATGTGTTTACTTTAATAACTTTAACACAGTCACTGAAAAGATCCTCTAACGCAAACATTTAAAATACCCCTGGAATACAGACTACACACAAGTGCTTTACTATATATAACACGCAGTTTATATCATGAAGTGTTTTATGCAAATACTGATAAGAACAAAAATTGCTTTACTTGCAGTTACCTTTCCCTTTTAGTGTCCTTCTAAACATTAAACACAAAATGGGTTATATGCTTTACAGGCCACCCACACGTTTAATAAAGTAAACAAAACTCCATTCTTTCTCAGCCATTTCTTTTTCTAAAGCTACATTTCACAAATGTGATTGATGATTTATAGTCTCCCATTTATTCATCAATTTCAGTGTTTCTGTTCATCTCATTTTCCCAAAACTGGACAGTGATTCTTCTAGTCAACTCATGCTTTTTTCTTTCTATCAAGCATTTTTCTTTGGAACACTGGAAAAGGTTTCACTGGCAAAGTGTCTGTATGAACTTTACTGTCAGTAGAATAAGAAGCAGAGTCCCCCTTTATTTGTTGGCTCACATTTTTGAATAACCTTTTTTTAATTCCTTCTTATACTGTGCTTCATCAAAAAATACATACATACCAAATATTTCAAGCATGGGGATTAATGCCCTTCTAGCCTGCCAATACACCAAAACAGTTTTTCCCATAAAAAAGTGTCCAGGCTGTTCTTAAAAAGGTCTAAACTAGTGCTTGCTTTAATGTAATTTGGTAGTCTGTTCCACACATCAGTTGCTCTCTCAGAGAGCCAGTGAATACACTTCTCATTCCCATAGAATTTTCGACATAGGTTACTTGAAGAGACTCTACTAATCTTTTTAAACAACTTATAGTTCTATAACTATTATTAACCAATTGGTTGGTATGATTAAAAAAACTCGAAGGCAGATCTACCCATATACCTAGGTCCTTAAATGAATCGACAGTTTCAATCACTGTTTGTTGTATTAAATATTCACCTTTCACTATATGTCTCCCAAATCTCATATGCTTAGTTTTTTTATGTATATATCAGCATATTATTCTTCTGTGCCCAAATGGTCAATTTAGTCAAGTTCTTTTGTAGACATGCCCTATCTATAACACATGTAATCAGTTTACCCAGTTTCAAGTCATCTGCATACACAGACTGAAGAATACCTCAGATGAAAAAGATAGGTCTGAAAGATACAATCTAAACAAGTATGGGGCCTAAGACACAGCCCTGTGGGACATCCTGACTGTCATACCTCTCAACCTAGAAACATTAAAAATCTGGACAAAGGCCCATGAAAAGTAGGTACAACTGGCTAAAAATTGGGATGCTGATTAACATAAAATTTGCATACATAATTATGAAACCCCACCCACTCAAAAGGAATTGTGGGATACTAACATGAAGATTGAAGTTGCTAAATAATGCTAAATAAAAAGGCACAACTCCCCATATCCAAGCACTACAGGAAAAAATACAGGTGGTTAACACACAGACAGTTTGCAAGATGCTAAATATTTAAAACAGGCTGAAAACACCTATATCCGAATTTACATTTAAGTTGTACTATCCCAGTATTTCAAGTCATTGACTTTGTTTCACTAATGGGGACTCAGCCTCAGGACAAATGTGGGTTAGTATTTCAAAAAAATACAGATTTTATTTAAAAAAATGTTAGCAAACTGCACCCACACCTGTACCAGCTTTATCCTGATTTAGCTGTTACCACATCAAAAAGGACTACATACTCACTACTGAGACGTGCTGCATGATAATGTATGCATAGCAAATCCTAGTGGTATTGCTGCGTTATTTACTTATTTAACATTTGTTAACCGGGAAAGTCCAACTTGGAATGAAGCCAATTTTCAGCAGAGGCCCATGGAGAAATGCTCCAGATGCATGTCTTTGTAACGTTATGTTTTACCTACCGAAGGGTCAAAAGCAAGACAATTGTTTTAGCATTAGAACTATACAAAACAAAAATCACATCTTCCATTACAGCTCATCCAGACAAACATCTGTAGTATTACACCAAAAATGTAGTGGAAGTGAAGCAGTAGAATAGTACCTCATTATAAACACAAAGTACAGTTGTGTACACTTACCATAAATGTAGATGTTCCAGTGAATTCACTGTTGCAGTCATCACATTTGGGTTACCTGCTTGCAGTAGCCCTCAGTCGGCCTGATTATCAAAGTCTTGGGTCCTGCGTCGGCTGCTGTCTTATCTTCTGTGACGTCAGGTAGTCAGGGGTATAAAAGCATGCAGCCGACATCATTACATCAGTTTTTCTTTCCCCAGATGTCAGGTGCCCCCCTAATGGGAAGCAATTAAATAAATATATATATATATATATATATATATATATATATATACAAGGTTATACCTCCAACAAAAAAGCAAATACACCAAAAAGCTTTTAATCATAGTAAAGGACAATAGTGGTATAGCCAAAAAAAGTCAGGGGGCTGGAGGGAGGGTAACCAGGACTGCAACAGTGAATACACTCGAACATCTATATTTATGGTAAGTGTACACAAATGGATTATGTTCTTCGTGTTTCACTGTTGCAGTCATCACATCTGGGTAGATTCCCAAAGCTAAGAATGGGAGGAGGAATTTAGATAGCATTAGGACCAGCTATAAGGCCCTCCAAGACTGCAGTGGCAAAGCCAGCTCTGGATTTAGAGAAAGTTGGCAAATGGTAATGCTTGGTGAAAGTATGTACAGAACTCCACGTAGCAGCTTCTAGGATGTCTCTGGTAGGGACACCTCTGAGAAAGGCTGTAGAGGTAGATGCAGCCCTAGATGAATGGAGTCTAATCCCCTGAGGGATAGGTTTTCCATGGTGCTTATAGCAGAAATTAATGCAATGGCCTATCCATTTAGAAATGGTTTGCTTTGAAATAGCCTTCCCCTCTGCCCCTGCAGCAAATGCCACCAGCAGTTGTTCAGATTTCCTTTGAGGTTTAGTCCTGTACAAGTAAAATCTAAGTTGTCTGTGCACATCTAAGGAGTGCAGTATCCATTCCCTTTGTTCTGTGGATTAGAAAAGAAGGTTGGCAAATGATTGGATTGATTAAGAGCCACACTGGATACCACCTTGGCCATGAAGGAGGGAGTGGTCCTGATGGACACTCTGTCCACATGAAAGACGATGAAAGGCTCCACTGCCATAAGGGTCTGTAATTCAGATACCCTTCTTGCAGAAGTAATTGCTAAAAGGAAAGCTGTTTTCCAAGAAAGGAATTTTAACTCTGCAGTTGCAGCTGGCTCAAAAGGAGGAAGAGTGAGATTTTCCAATACAAAGTTAAGGTCCCAGGCTGGAGTTGGGGCTCTCCTGGGTAGTCTTAGGTTTTTGGCCCCTTTTAGGAACTGCTTGAGCAGTGGGTGAGAAAAGAGGGGTGGTTCTGTGTTGTAATGAGCCAAAATGGCTGAGGCGTGAATTTTGATGGAGGAAAAAGAAAGGCCCTTGTGAAACATCTCAGTTAAGTACTGAAGAATCTGAGGTAAATTGGGTGCTGCTGTGGCCATCCCTTGAGTTTGGTTCCAGGTACAGAATCTTTTACATTTTTCAGCATAAGATTTTCTAGTACTAGGCCTCCTTGCCTCCAAAATGACATCCAGCACTTGTTTACTGTGGGATGGTAATGGAGGGATTAGGTAATTAGCCAGGCTGCCAGGTTCAGGGTTTGAAGCTGGGGGTGCAGAATCTGGCTCTACAGCTGTGACAGCAGGATAGGGGTCTGAGGCAGGTGCCATGGGGCTAGCTGTGACACACTGTACAAGAGGGGGTACCGGTGTAGGCATGGCCAGTCTGGTGCAATCAGTATCATCCTTGTTTTTTTCCTGTTTGATCCTTAGTAGTACTTTGGAGAGGAGAGGCAGAGGAGGAAAGGCATAAACTGATAGCTTTTTCCAGCTGAAGGACAGAGCATCCACTTTCCAAGCTTGGTTGTGGGGAGTCCTTGTACAGAATTTGTCCAATTGGTAGTTCTGGGGGAGGCATAAAGGTCTATATCTGGGCTCCACCATTTGTTGATCAACATGTTGAAAGTCTTTGGTTCCAGTTTCCACTCGTGTGGGTCCATGACATTTCTGCTTAGCTCATCTGCCAGTGTATTTACTGGCAGAATTGAGTCTGTAGATGCACTTGGTAACTCAAGGCTGTGTTCCACAGAGCCATGGCTAGTCTGATGAGGGGGTAAGAATGGGTACCCCTGCTTATGTACCACATAACAGTGGTGTTGTCCATCTTTACCATTAATTGTCCTGGACGAATGTGGTCCTTGAAGGCTGTCAGAGCATTCTGTACAGCTAACATTCTTTTTGATTCATATGCAGGTGCATTTGACTTGGGTTCCATTTGCCCTGAATAAACTTCCCTGCCAGGTGAGCCCCCCATGCATAGTCTGATGTGGCTGTTAGGATTTGGGCAGCAGGGGGTAGAGTGAATGGTAGTCCCTTGTTTTGGTGGCAGTCCTCTGCCCACCAAAGGAATTCTAACCGTAGGCAAGGTATGATAGGATTCATTGCTTCTAGATCCTGAGAATGCTGAAACCATAGGCTTTTTAGATAACATTGTAGTTTCCTTATATGCAGTCTTGCATATGGAATTAGTATAATGCATGAGACCATGAACCCCCAAGTCTTGCAGAATTTGCCTTGCAGATAGGATTTTTGTGGCCACTAGTTTGAAGTAAGTTGCCAAATGAATTTGTTTCTCTGGCACAAGGAAAGCCATCTGGGAAGTTGTGTTCAAGCTTGCTCCCAGGAACATAACTTGTTGACAGGATACCAGATGTGATTTCCTTTTGCTTATGGTGTACCCCAGACAAGTTAAAACCTTCTGTACAAATGCCAGATGATTCAGAAGTATGTCCTGGCTTTCTGCCTGAATTAGACAATCGTCTAGGTATGGGTATATTTGAATATTTCTTTGCCTGCAAAATGCAATGACTGGAGCTAGGCACTTTGTGAATACCCTGGGCGCAGTAGATAAGCCAAAGGGCAGTGCAGAGAACTGATAGTGCATGTAGCCTGCTTTGAAGTGTAGGTATCTTCTGCAAGATTCCCTGACTGGGATGTGCAGGTAGGCTTCCTTTAAATCCAGTGTTGCCAACCAGGCATCTTGAATTTTGTTATCACCAAAACGGTGTTTAAGGTAGAAAGGTCCAGGATAGGATGCCATGAGTTGTCTTTTCTGGGTACCAGGAAAAGTCTTGAGTAGAAACCTTGTCCCTTTTCCTCTTCTGGTACTGTTTGAATAGTCTTTATGCTTAGGAGAGAGAGTACTTGCTTTTGAGCCTCTGCCCACTGATTTGGGGGTAGATCTGGCCAACCGTTTGGTGTTGGTAATGTGTGGAAGTGAAATCTGTATCCTTGGGAAACTATATTTAAAACCTATTTGTCCTGGGTAATGAGTTCCCAGTTTTTTGCCTGCAGAGCAATCTTTTCCCCTAAAGGAGCAGTCAGTTAAAAAGTGCTTGGAAGTTTTAAAATTAAGTCATTGAGACAGTTTACCATAGGGGGGAGTCTTACTACTCCCTGATTTGGAAGTGGGAGCCCCCCACTGCTTAGTCCTGTGCATACCCTGGGACTGAAACCTGGCTGTTCTGCTGGCTCTGGGTTTGGACTGAGAAGGCCTGGAAGAGGCAGGAAAGGACCAATTCTTAGAGGGCCAATGCCTACTAAATCTTGGCGGCTGTACTTGTAGGAAATCTTTAACAGTTTGCATAGAATTAGCTTTTTCCTCCATCTTTTTAAGAACTACTTCTGCTTTGTTGTCAAATAGGCAATCCTGATTTAAGGGAGCATCCAGCAATTTAGCTTTAACATGATCTGGCAAGGATTGCTCCTTAAGCCAAGCATGCCTTCTAAGTACAGACTCAGTGACAGCAGCCCTGCAGGATGCCTCTAGAGAATCAAAACCACATTGCAAAGTATGTTTTCCAACCTGTTCAGCAGAATGCATTAAATCCTGTAAATCCTTGTTTTCAGCACAATCAGGAATCAACATCATTTTCTGTTTAAGCAATCCAATAATATGCTGCTGATACTTTAACATATGAAAGTGGCAATTTAATGCCCTAATGACCAAGGTTGCAGAAGTTTATATCTTCTTACCCCATCTATCCAGCACCCTGGAGTCTCTATCAGAGGGGGTAGGATTTTTGGCAGTAGTAGCCTTAATGCCCTTGGGTCCCTGTGAAATGGTCTCAGGATCCACAGTAGGATTTTTAAAAAGGAACTTGTGAGAGTCAGGAACCCTGTAATATCTATCAGGTTTTCTGGGAGCAGGAGGTAAAGAGTCAGGGGCCAAGCTAGATTCCGAAAAGGCATCATCAACAATGTCTAGTACAGGAGGGATAGCTAAAGGCCTGTGCTGGGGCAGGAGTAAGAAATCCCTAAGCCTCTTTTTAGAATCAGAGTAATCCTGGCTTTCCCAATGAAAATGATCCAGGTTTCACCAAAAAATAAATCCTCTGGGGGGGAAGCAGAGGGAATAGAGTCCTCTGCATCAGAATCCTCATAAGTAGATAAGAATAAATCCTGGTCATCAGAGGAAACAGAAATTTCAGAATCCTGGTCAGAAGTATCATAAGCAAATTCAGTCCTAGGTCTCTTAGAGGGGGAAGGTTGGCTTCCCCTGATTAAAGCAATAAGGTCTTCAGCCATTCTTTTCATTTGTTTTTTAGGCATAGAGGCCTGACCATGCGGTCTGGGCGTCAGTTTTCTAGGCATGGTTCGAGTTTTAGGCCTTGAAGAAGAAGATAGCAGTGGTTTAATATGCTAGTCAGTAGGCCTGAATACACACTCAGAAGCCAGTGCCTGCACAGCGGCTCTGGACCCATCCAAGGTAGAGACATCCACAGGTTTCACAGTTGAAGCATCTCGCGGCATACTGGACTCCAAATGGGTCTCAGTAGAGGTCTGCGAATCTGAAGTGGAGGATATCAGGGGCTGCGAAAGTGCCTCACTGAGTACCGGCGAACTGGCGACTGGCTTAGGAGAAGCATCATCGGCAGCTTTGGACCTAGGCGGCCTGTCTCTGTCTTTATCTTTGCATTTTTTTGGAATGTCGGTAGTCGGATGGCTTACTGAAGACATATCTGGATAATTGAACCAATCACCAAAATATTTAAATATACCGACGATGAATAGTACGTTGCTTAAATAAGGCACAAAACCGACAGCGAATTGCGTCGTGGTCAGGGCCTAGGCAAGGAATACAGTACAAATGAAAATCTTTATGAGGTATTTGCTTTCCACAAGTAATACAATTACTGACTTTTACTGACATCAGTTTAGAGCAAGAAAAAGTTTCCCCAACGGGGTACTTAGCTTTAGTCGAAGACTTTGGTTCTGAAACTCAAAAATGAAAATTTCAGGAGTCGGCCGACTTGCACTTGCAAACTGCTTCTGCTTCGGGCACCGCATGGCAAGAAAGACTGACGTAATGGCATGGGCTGCATGCTTTATACCCCTGACTACCTGATGTCACAGAAGATGAAACAGCAACCGACGCAGGACCCAAGACTTTGATAATCAGACTGACTGAGGGCTACTGCAAGCAGATAACCCAAATGTGATGACTGCAATGGTGAAACACGAAGAACATCACTTTATTCATGATTTTAGCAGATACTACTAAATACACAAAGCGTTCTTTCTAGAATTACTAAATAACAAAAGGGCAAATGAAACATTTATTCACAGCATTTGGAGACTTGTTATTTTGAGACGGGATAATGACAATTCCTTAGGTTTATATTTCTGTGTCTGGTGCTTAGCTTATCACAGATACATTCTTAATTCATTCAGGTTGATTTAAAGAGGAAATGCAGTGCAAGGCTCTTCAGGGCAGTTAATTTAGTAATAGTATTCACTTATGAAACAAATATTTTCTGCCTGTGCTTATTTTCACTGAGAAGAAATTGGTTACCTGTACAGTAACGTACACTATCATCATTGCTGCCTCATACTAAATAAGTTCAATACATAATGTACAGTGATGTTGCAGAAACGATTATCCACTGAATAAAACACTCTGCAGCACTGAAAACACTAATAAAGCAAAAAAACAACAAACCTTATACAATTGCTTTGCATGTTAAACAACCAGCAACAATGGCATTGCAAGCTTCAGCCACATTTTAACTTTCCTAGATTCAAAGCACCATTCCACCTGAACTTGACAAAATGCCAACATCCATAAAAATCTATAAAAAACAAATAAATGTCTTCAACACATCATCTTCATCTTCTTTTGAACCGTTAACTAGGGATATCAAAGCAGTCCATTCTTTTGATTAAAAAGTTTTTGAAACAAAGTCGGAGGCATCCATTCCTGTACTGACTTCAGAGTTTGCAACATTTACTCTTCCCACTACAATACCCTAGTTCCTAGAAACGTAATGCCTCTCCATTTGTGTAAGAATAAAAAAATTATGGCAAGGAAACGCAAAAATAAAAATGGATTGGTCATACTGCAACTTTCTGATTGGTTATTATTTTGCACAGCAGGTGCATGATTGTTATTCACATGTGGTCATTGTTGTGTTTAATTAATTTGAGTTCGTTATTATGCTTCGTTTCTGTTTGGTAGAGGGAAATAATTATTTTATGATTAAACAGTCAGAAGGACAGTGAAAATAGTTTCTTGATATTACAGTCTTCTTATGTTGTCTATCATGGATGTGAACTAAACACTAATAAGCTGCAGTAGCTATTAGTGCTTAGTTCACGTCCATGATATACAATGTACGAAGACTGTAATATCAAAGAACTACTATTTTCACTGTCTTCCTGACTTTTATGAAGTAAAATGCTTAATTACAATAAGCACAGTACTAATAACATTAACTATGGGTTGGGGACCTCTCAATCTTTGTACAGCGTGGAAAAAAAAGAAAGGGCTTGAGTAAATAAAAATGTACACAGCTGTACAAAGAAAACTTACTTTTTGAATCGATAGTAGCCTTCTAGAAAGCAGAAAGGCTTTGCTACAATTTGACTTCTAACCCCACTCCTCCAATATGGATTAGACTAGTGTACACTTTTCTTTTATTGGGTTTTGTAAACTTTCCTGCTGTTTGACTTCCACTACCTGTAATATCACTGTTTCTCATACCAGGAAAACAGGTATATCTGTTTCCATTATGCTATCCCAGCAAAACACCACCAGCCATGTTTGCTCACTAAACAGACACACACTAAGTAATTTGGCAACATTTCTCCTCAAAATTTCAAAATACATTTTCAGGAGATGTACCATTTCAACACAAGGATTATAGTTGCACAGGCAGACTGATACACAACTAATATACTAGTAACATCACCACCCAAAGACTGACACACTGGTGATGGTGATGATCTCAGCCATAAATTAAAATTGTAAATAAACATAAAAAAATTGGGAATTATAGAGGCCACTCGGAAATTCGTGGCACCCCATTATTTTGCCCTCAAAACCAGTAAATACCAAGGATTCGGTATGGTTGAGAGGTATGCTGACTGTAATCAAGAATTTTACCTGTACAATTGTTGTATGATTCATGTCATGTCCTATTTACAAGCCATGCAGCTATCCATCTTATCAACTGTACATCAATACCTACTCTCCTTTCTCTTAAAGATAGGTTTAATAACTGCATGTCTCCAATCTTGAGGAGTCTCCCCACATTTATACAACATAGTAAATAAAAGATACAATGGCACTGCAAGTTCTTACTGAATTGCTCTTAGGTCATTACTAATTCTGTCTCCTCCCAATGGTCCAGTTTGCATAGTTATTTTTCAGTATACTCTAATCTGATTTCAGTATTGGTGGTTACCTGGATGCCACTAGGACAATTTATCACCTTCTTTGTGGAGCCAAATTGTTTTACATAAGATTTTGTAACTACATCTACAATCTGTTTTGTATGAGAATAAAATTTAGAACTTACAGTGTATCAACTTGTACTTTATTCATTCCACATCTTATGTATCTATAAAATGGTTTCTTATTATGCTCAATATCTTTATATAAAATGTCTTCAAATATTTCTTGATCTTGTCGTACACTATGCTTAATTTGTTTGTCCAGCTTGTTTATTTCATTATCAAAGTTGTAGTTACACTTCTTTATTAATTTCTTATATCTTTTGTGTCTCACCCTAATCAGGTATCTTGTTCTTATGGAAATATACCCCCCCCCGACCCCGATGTTGTTTGCCTAGATCCTGATGTTAAACATTTTTTTGATTTTTTTTTCATTCAAACAATTTCTCTTTCAAAACTCTCCACATTCCTTCTGCAATTTTTTCCATTGAGCCCATCACTTCAATTAGTTTTACATAATCTGTAATTAATCTTCTGTGTATTGCTTTAGATTTCAGTTTGGGAGAATTATCTACCAACAAGTTAACCTTTATAACCCCATGTTCACTGCACATCAATGGTAGTAAAACCTGACATGAAATAACAGTAACTTATTTAGGAACACAAACAATGTCTAGTATGTTCTGTTCCCTTGCAGGCTTTTCTTTACAATCTGAAGCAACTGTTGTTCCTGAACATACATTGTGAATAATTTCCTTACTAATGTTGGTGAATCAATATTATACCAGTCTGTTTCGGGTAAATTTATGTCCCCAGCCACTATTATTCTTCCTTCCTGAGTTTTATGGAAAAAAATTTTGAATTCCCCTAGGTCATCAGCACTTGACTTTGGTGATCTATACACTCCAACAATTGTTATATGTTCCAAGATTGTCTTTACTATCACAGTTACATAATCTGTAGCATTTGTGTTGTCTCTGAACATGTAAAACACAGGTCTCATTACTGTCTTTAGTCCCCATTATAACACCTCCACCTGATATTTTGTTAAAATGTCTGTTACAGTAAAAACATTTACACCCTGACAGAACTGGTTTTCAGTCATTGTACTTTAATCATGTTTTGCAAGCTATAACATCAATTTTGTGGGAAAATAGCAAATTTTCAAAAAAAAAACACTTCATTATTAATAGTCTTTGATCCTCCATGAAAAATATTCTGAAGACAGTTACATCAGCCTGCCTCTTGACATTCCCTGACTTCTGGGATAAATTTGTTTCTATTCTACCTGTTGTTGTTGTTTGTCTTTCGGCTTTTAGAGGTCGCCACAGCAGAACTCCGGCCCGCTAATGATTGGCAGTTTTTTTTTTTTTTTTAATGGTGTCGAGTTGCCAGCCCAACCTTCAAGAAGACATGCCCATTCAACGCATGTCTTTCGAACACCCACTCGACCGTGGGGAGGATATGCAGACTCCACACAGAAGGCACTCCCAACCCAAGCCGTACAGAGAATAATCATTTTCCACACTCTACTATCTCCAGTTTTAATACTTTGCCATTCTGCCACAGTTTTGTCAGAATGAACACTTTTTGCCAGTATGATTGCATCTTTACTAATACAGGTCCTGGCTGCTTTCTCATGGCCAGGATTGCAGTATACATATGAAGCGCCTTTCAATTAACTAATTGTGCCATGGAATACAAGCCCAGCTGCTTATCTGTGGTTTTGTAAAACTAACACAGTCTGGCTTATTGCTAGAGAGTGTTACAATAGAAACTCTAACAGCTATTAAATAACATTCAAATGAATAACACTAGATATGCACAAAGGTGGTGCTATGCAAGTAATTTTTTAGAAAGCAATGCCCTTACCCCACTTGTTGTCAAGCAAGATGTAAACTGCTTGGATAAGGCAGACACTTCTTTACATAACATGATGGTCATTCTGCAGAAAGAAAAATAAGTCTATTAAGCTAGTATGTAAGCTAGCATATATGTAAGTTAAAATGCATGAATTAACAAGCAACAGCAACTACAGTGTTAAAAAAATATTTAGGACCGAACACTAAGCAACCATGCTGCAACACCACACATGGTTGTAATCCACTTTATAATATACAATCAACAAACATAAATGTACAATGGATATAGACTAGTGTTAAAATAAGTCCTAATTTCTATGATTTAACCAGACAGCTAATAACATAAGAAGCATACAATGTTTTGGATGTAGTTAGTCTTTGCTGGCTCAAATCCACTCAGACAGAGATATCTTCTTTACAGGCATAATTGCAGTTTTATTTTTAGTCAAGTTTGATGTTTACCAAGATACATGTTTTCAGCTGGTGGCAGCTAACTATAACAACCATGTTAAGTAATGAACAAAAAGCAATAGCATCCTTGGTATGGAGCCTGATGCACACTTTTTCCTTCAGACTCACAACATTAGCTTATTATAACCTCTGAAGATGGGATATGAAGTGATATTAAACAATGCAAATGCTATATCACTTACACTACTTAAGTTAAATGCTGTGTGCCTAGATGTACCAGTAAGAATGATCCACCTTTATTTCTGGACATATCTAGAAAAATCAATAATTGGAATTCTTTGGTGCGTTTGCACTGCTTTTTATGAAATATGTTGTAGACATATACAATACAAAAAAGACAAACACAAAATCAAGAAACTAAAATGTAAAGCAAACATCACTGACTTCATAATTATCAAGATCAGTAAGTTATTTGCAGGACAGTAGATATGACAGGGTACTCACCATAACCACACAAGTTCAAGTAAAAAATCACTGCTGCAGGACAGTCATAAAGATGAATGGGACAAAGCCAAAGGCAGACATAAGTGACAGCTCTTGAAAGCAGTCAGGATATCTTTCTGAGTACAAGTTTAGATATTGCTTCATGGTCTTAAGCAGTAAGCCCTAATGCTCTTGCATGCCCACTTACAGACATATGAAGCACAAACCCACATCAGGATTCCTAAAAGCAAAGACTAAAACTATAAATACAATTCTAGAAAATGATTATAAAGGGTAAATGCACATTCTAAAGCTAAGCAACCCCACCCCCAAAAAGGCATACACTGGATAAAAGTCAATATAAAACTGAAATGGCAACTGTTAGCTATACTTATCCAGGGGAAGAAGGGCAACAGCCCATCTGGTAGTAGTGGTCCTTCCACTCAAACATCTACAGCTGTGATAAGAACTCTCAAGAACTGCACTATGTCCATCATAAGAACCATAATGTAGGACCAAAGAGTACCAAACAGTGCAGAACCTTACCATGGAGAAGTGAATGACCTACAACATGCCATGCAAGACTGCAGTGGAAAAACCTGCCCTACTGGTAGCCATGGCATATAACATGTATTTACCAAGAGATATCCTAACAAATGCCCTAGGCAGATACATTTCTGAATAAAGCAGTGGTATCACCTAACTTAAGTGGGCCCTGATTTGCTCAGTCAATATACTGTAACACACTGCACAGTAAAACCTGACACATATTGTTAACCAGATGGAAAGAGTTTGCTTAGTTACTGGGTATCTTTGCAAATCTGCTATGAGAGAAACAAAATGTGTTTGTGTGTGTGTGAAACAATCAATCTTGCTGGTGTAATTTCTCGCTTGTCTACGTACATTCACAAAGGAAAAATTCCTCTCTTGTTTTAGGCACGAAGGTAGAAAACTACTAACTGAACTGACAAAAAAAAATTCATAAACTATGTTAGGCATACGAAAGGGTTATTCATTGAGATGCATATATTAAGGAGGATAAAGTTCCCTACACATCAGAGCTTGCAGCTTACGGATCTGTATGGGTAAAGTAACTACAACCAGTAAAAAAAAGTCTTCCATCATATGTATATGAGTTAAGTTACCTTTGCAAGTTCAAATGGAAGCAGGGCCATTTTTTATGCGACTATGACCCATTCCACAAAGGGGATATTGGATAAGATAGGTTGTCACGATGAACAGTAGACTTTATCAGTGTTTCACAGCTATGTTTAAAAGTAACAGGATGCTCCAGTGGGATGAAGGCAGAGATAGTTGAAAGGTGTACATTAATACGGCAGTATGTTGCTTAAACATGCCTAAAGGGGCTTAAGGATTTTTTTAAATTTATTTAACTGGGTAAACCTACTGGACACCAGTGTCCTTGTTCGGGGCTGATGCAAGAGAACTACCTGCTTAAGTGACTTGCTCAGAGTCACACAGTAGGCAGAGGTCAAATCAAACCTTGTATGTTCGGTACAGGAAGCAGTCTGTTAATAGTTCAGAGCCTTAATCCTCTGTACTAACTGCCAGACTTGAGGAATGGGACACCCTCAAGAATTCAAGTATATCTTTTGATAAATAAGCTTTTCCATATATATGAAGAATAAAGGTGGCTGTAAGATATCAAACATACTAGATGAGGTAATACAAAAATCACAAAACAAAAGCCATTTATAATCCACTACACCTCAGCAATATGTCTTCTAGGGAATAACACTGAAAATGCATTTTCTTTCTATATCCTTCCAGATCCACCAATTAAACACCTAACAATATTACTATAATTTTTATTAAGACATACATTAATTTCAGACATTTTAAGCAGTAAAGTGCAAGCTACAGTACCTATAACGTGTAACATGCTTCAAACATAATACAAAATTGTGTTGTATTGCTTATACAGTATGAATGATAATATAAGAATTTGTAATAAACACAAATCATATAAGTAAAGCAAAGCGTCAGCTATATAGTATCATTTTTAAATAAATATCATCATCATTATCAGCCCCCCTTTTACCATTTTTATCTACATGGGGTCGGGGTATCGTGTTAACTGCTGCCAACTCTCTCGATTCAATGCTACACTCCTGCCTTCTTCAACATTCATGCCTGACTGTCACAGATTTTTCATACAATCCATTCACCTCTTTGTTGGACATCCTTGCTTCCTCTTGCCTTCTTCCTGTTTGTCCCAAATCTTCCTCACCAGATTGTCTTCTGCTTTTCTGCACATCTCCAAACCACCGTAATCTGTTCTCTTTGATCTTTTCTGCAATTGGAGCTTCTTTGGCTTCTGTTCTTATGTCCTCATTTCATCATCTATCCCACAATGTGCATCCTACCACCTTTTTCAGGCACTTCACTTCCATTACCTGTAGCTTCTGCCTTTACTGCCCAGGTTTCTGTACCATACAGTAGTACTGGTCACACCACTGTCTTGTACACCTTATTTTTTCGCTTCCTTGGCATTCTACTGTCATAGATTACACCTGATACTCTACACCAGTTGGCTACAGGCTCTCTGACTCTAGCTTTGACCTCTTCATTCAGACTTTCCTTCTCTTCAACCACCCCTCCCAGATAATTGAAGCTGTTTACCTGTTCCACTATCTTCCCTTCCATCTCTATTCTCAGCTTCTTCTGATTGTTCCAATTTGCTGCCATTACCACCATCTTATCTGTGCTTAGTTTCATCCCATGTGCCTTCAGTTTTGCATTCCATTCTCCTATCCTTTGCTGAAGTTCTATCTCAGAGTCAGTCTGTAATGCCACATCATCTGCATACAGCAACTTTGTTGATCTGTCCCCACAGACCTGTCTGCTAATATAGTCCATCACCAGTATGAATAGCAGTGGGCTCAGAGCTGAACCTTGGTGTTCACCCACTCTCACTGGGAACCCCTCTGTGAGACCAAACATTGTTTGTACTTGAGTCATTGTGTCCTTGTATATAGCCTGCACTAATTCCACTAATAAATATGTAAATCTGCATATATGCTAAAAATACTTCATAAAAACAAAAGCGCCTAAAGATCTTAAAATGCATAACATTATAAGTAAACAGCTACATTAAAAATGTAAACTAACTTAAAAGCTTATTAAGATTTGTAACAAGAATTTCATGTTTAGTTTGGCATTTAAGCCTTCAGTGAAATTTTGTTTGAATTTTAAATATATACTTACCTTCCACTTATATAAAATTCCTCCAAATATTTCCTCCTCAATGGCTACTGATGTAGCTGTTGTCTTAGCTATACTGGGGAAGGGAGGCAGCTCTGGCTCACTACATGGGTAGCTCTTAGTGACATCACTAGGTGCTCACCTAGTGGACTTCTGGGCCAGCTGACCCCACAGTCGTAGTGTACTAGGAAACCAAGGGGAACATTTTTATTTATTTTATTTATCCTTTGTTGACCTAGTTAGTCCCACTAGGCTTGTGGCCTCTTTTCAGGGGAGACCTGAGGTGGTATTTACGCTACTAGGGGAAATTTGGCCAGGACTTTGGGGAACTTCCCCTACTCTTTTCATTAGGTACCATTTGATCTTTCCCATCCAGCTGAGTTACCACCAACTCAAGCAGATAGGGCCTTGGTTTAACACGCCTCATCTGAAGGATTGTGTGGAGGTATGCCTTCTCTTAGGAGGCAGTGACTGTGGGTTTGGAGGAGTCAAGGGGGGAAAGGGCGCACTCAAGGGCAGAAGATAGTATGTCTCCAGAAGCAGCAAGCTGGCACACACCACATTACTCAACTCTTGCCAGAAAATGGAGCCTAGATAGGGATTCTCTGGCCTGAACAAATGGGCCATAGGGCTCTTGTCTAGCCCAAGAATATCCTACTCATATTCTGCTGGAATAAATTGGACAAGTGGGTGAAGAAAAGTAGGCAAAGTCCTGAGGGGGTGAGCAAAAAACATCATTTTATGAAATTACTCCCCTTCAGCTATTTGAATTTCTTGGCCATCCCACTGTACTCCAAACAGCCAGAATACTAACTGCCCATCCCCTTCCAATCTATCTCACTCTTTTAAAATTAGTGGTTCTCCCCTTAGACTGCTAGAGTTTATCCCCTCATTCATACCTAACTCCTTGGTGTACACTGCAGCTCTTAGGATATTAATCCATTTTTTTTCCATCTTACCTCCAAAATATGCAACATCTAGTTAAAGACCATCAATTATTGGAGAGCCCGCATTCTGCATCTCAGTAGTTATCTTGGGATTAGTGCTCCTGGAGAGAGAAGCAGCACAGGGACCTTATTTCCTGAAGACTTCTGATCAACAGAAAGCCGGATAACTGTTCATAGGTGCCAGCTTGGAATTTATGCTTATATTTTGTTCCTGGTGAGAGAAGAAGCAGGGGGCACTGATTCCTGACCATATCTGCTTCGTCTAGTTGTTATTCAAGGAATCTACCAGGAAACGCTTACAACAAACCTACATACCCCTGCATCATCTCGGACAAGATCAACACTCAGACAAGATCAACAAAGAGCTTGTGGCCTGCTTTTCAACTTGTGATTGGTGCTACTGTTTTTCTTCTAGTGAAAGAAGAAGCAAAGGGGTATTGTATCCCAGCAGTGTGAAATAGTGAGACCAGCACTAGTACAAGTCAGGCAGTAGCTAATCAGGTGAATACCCTCTTTTCATCTTTCCTGACAAAGCTAATTCTTTCTTTTCAGAAAGTACTGCTTGATTTGATGATAACATAACTTTGGAATATCTCCATAAATACTCCATCCATAAATTGTGAGGGTCTACTTATTAGTTTCCCCTCAAGTGTTTGGCAATGCCCTGTATAGATGCAGACACCTTGAGCTGACATTTTTCCTGTAAAAGCACCCTTGAAATTTCACCTATACCTAGCTGTAAACAGGGCAACTAGTTTGTAGTGATATGCACTGCCCCCAGAGTTGTAAACTAGATACTCCTGACATTAGTTTATATTCTCACTGCAACATTCTAATCAATAAAAAAGGTTCTGTTGACATTGATATGAACTTTCTCACGATCTCCTTTACCAGCTTGGATATGAACAACCTGAGGCACTCTAGAAATTGCCTGTTTACAGACAACCTGATAATTCTCAAACAAAGTGATATGGCATGTGAAAGATGTACTTACACAATGTCACTGGAAGCAAAGCTCTTGCATAAAAGCACACCTAATGTAAATTAGGTTATTAGAAGTACATATGCTCTACATATCACACACAGTTCAAAGCAGACACGTAGAACACATATGCTATGGCACTTAAATGTAAACTTCCTAAATCCCAAAGATCTCCTAGATGAAGTACACAACAAATACCCTCAGCTGCCCAGAAAGCACTCTTTCAAAACAACACCCACATCAACATATACAGCCACATCTCAAAGAGTCTCAGCTTCTAAACCCATATGGCATGCCACCATACAATCTAACATTCTGTTCATTGGAGATTACACTGTGAGACACATGGATGTCCCTCTTGCCAGGCTGAGTAAGGAGAAAGTGACAGTTTATCAGAGGCCATTATTCTCCACATTACATACACATTGAGGTCATTGGACTACAAGTACCAGTATGACTCAGTCATAGTCCATCTGGTTGCAAATGACTTGGGACATACCTCCCTAGACTATGTGAAGAGAGACATAATGGAGATCTAGGAATGTGTGTCCCCAGCTGTTAGGAACTTAGCACTGAGCAACATTTTACCTCCTCCAAGAATGATGTCACAAAATGAACAGAAGACAACTGAGTTTAGTAATTGGCTTAGTTTCTGATGTCATTGTAAGGGGTTGCAATATTTGCCAGCAGGGAAGGAGATGGTCAACAGACAATGCTGCTTTTCCAGGAATGGTCTGCACCTCTCCCCACTAGGCTTTTGAATATTAGCTAAAACATTGTCCTCCCCATTGTGGCTTTTTAAGCAATGCCAAACTGAAAGTACTTCCGACATAGGAAATCTAAAGGTGTTACTGCTTAGTGCCATGAGTCCACATAAGAAATTCCACTCCCTACAAACTCTCCTCAGCATAGAGATTGCTGACGTCTCTGCAGTCACTAAGACATGGTTTAAAACCACAGAGAGAAAGGCTATAATGCCTTTCACACATTTAGATCAGCTACTACCCAGACAAGGATTAAGGAAGAGGTGTCTTGATTTACATCAAAAATAAATAAACCTCAATGCTGGTCAAACAACAGAATGCACCCAAGCTTCTCCACATTCAAATCACCACAGGCAAAATTCCACACCACTTCCTTGCAAGCTATATGATCCAGAAAAGTGATAACATGATTTTAAGCTTATTGGAAGCACTCACCATCTAATCCAATACCATATTCATAGGTGACTTTAATTACCCCACTATTAACTGGGAATTATATAAGACACCAAACATGCAGGCATTGAGATCCCTGGATTTTGCAAACACAAATCCCCTAAAGCAGATTGTCAATACACTGACCATGGGAGCAAACATACTGGATCTGGTCCTCACTAACAATGCAGAGTGCTGCACACCCCCTAGTGCAAAGCCTTCCTTGGTAAGGTCAAACAACAAAATGGTCTCCTTTGAAGTAAAATAAAGCCCAGAACCCCAGCTAATTCTGGAATGTTCAGGAATTACTCTAAGGCTAACTTCGTACTATTAAGTGATAACCTGGAAAAATTTCAAACCCTACACTGAACTGTTCACAGAAACCCTATACAAGCATGTTAACAGTTTGGTAGACAGCTGTACTCACCAGGAAGAAGTAGAGAACTAACTTAAAAAAAAAAAAAAAAACAGACCTCTGGAGGAATCACATCGGCATTATTTTGTATACCAGAAGGAAGAAAATCGTAGCAAAAATTAGGACTCATAACATTCATCACAGCACTCTCATCAAACTAAACAAACAACTCAAGGGACAAATTAAGTCCACCAATGCCAAATTTGAGGTAAACTTGGCCTCTCAGGCCAAGGACAACTACAAGGCATTCTTTAGCTATGTTTGCAACCTCATAGGCAATACACAATTGTTTGCAGAGCTCATTGTTAATAGAGCTACCTATACTGAGCAAGAAGATATAGCAAACTTACTGACAGACATATTCAGCTCTAACTTTACCTCTTTCTCACCTTCAACTTCCCTTCAGGAAACACCATCAAATATAACTACCCCTGCTATCACTAGGAAACAGGACCTCAATGCTCTCTCTCAAGCCAAGAACACTGCATCAAAGGGTCCAAACAATATCCCAGGATGTTTTCTAAACAGCATGAAACATGACCTATCAGGCACTCTGGAATTGCTGTTTAACTGTATCCTCCAAACATGCTTCGTGCCTCAAGAATGGAAAACAGTTATCAGTCATCCCCCTGCACAAAAGTGGACCATCTAGAGAACCTGGAAACCACAAATCCATAAGTTTCATAACTCTCATATACAAAGCCATAGAAAGAATCATCACTGAAAGGATCAATAATGACACAGGAAACCTCCAAACACTGGACACAACCCAATTTGGTTTTGTCAAGGGCAGGTCATGCCTAGTGAACCTGGTGGACTTAATTGAGAAGGTCAACAAAGTAATGGATGAGGGAAAATGGTTCACACTGCCTACCTTGTCCTGGCCAGGGAATATGACACAATACCCAACTCAGGCATTGTTGATAAACTCAACAGGTAAGGTATAAACCATTATGTCACCTTGGTGGGTAGCCAGTTGGCTCTTAGTCAGGACCCTGAAAGTTTGAATTGGGGAGTCCACCTCTACAAAAGACACCTGTCACAAGTGGCATCCCCTCAGGAATTGGTCCTGGGACTGCTCCTTTTTGACATTTACTTCTCTGAAATCAAGGCAAATGAATGTGCAGATCATGGCAAATTAGGAGCAGTCACAGAATTTGCCACCAACACTAATGCTCTTCAAGAAGGACTGACACAGGCAAATAACGTTTGTCAGAGCCATGGACTAAAATTAAATGCCCAGAAATGCATAACATTATCACATGGGAAGTTATCCACCCCTGGTAACTGTCAAATTGACAACACACTCCTAACAGTTGACCGAGTAGACAAGGACCTGGGGACATATAGTATGAAGACAGTAATCTAGCCTTTGACCATCACGTGTGCACTGTAGTGAGGAAATCATTCTATGTTGTAAAACTTATAAACAAAGGTATGGCATCTAGGTCCAAGAAAGTCATTGTTCCACTATATTCAGCATTCATTAGACCTATCGTTCAGTATAGTGCTCCCTTTGGTATGCACCTTACCAGGCACATCCAACAATTGGACGTCCAATCCTCACTAAAAGAATAGAGGGCATAAGTAACATGTCCTGTATAGACCGCCACAAAGCCCTATCCCTGTATTCTGTCTCCTACAAGCTGTTGATTGGGAGATCTATGCCTGGCATATAAGGCATTGTCAGATCCTTACCATGGCGAATCTTTTGCATACCTGCAAAACAAACATCACCAGAATTACCAGTTATAAAGATTTAAACCTTGCCTGTGATACAAATAGGACCTGATGGGGAGACAGATATGTATCCCAGAGACTACTGCTTCTCTGGAACAAGCTCCCCATCCATGTGAAACAGAGTTCCTTCCCTAACCCAATTCAAGTGCAATCTGAACAACTGGATGGGGAACAGGAAATTCACCCCAATTTGTCACTTATGTCTCTAATGGACACAGGTAGCCTGTAAATGGTTCATCTCTCAGGCCCATGCTTGTAAATGTTTCATCTCCCAAGCCTATGCTTACACTTATCAAGGGTAACAGAACTTGTCAGAGATTTGGGATGCATGGCTAGGCTTAAAAATGCACCAGTGGTCGTTAGGCTAGTATATACCTATAAACTTACGAGTATATTTCCTTTTTTTATTGGATGGTTTAGTAAGTACTATAAACTTAAATGTAGAAACACTTCCATTATGTACACTCAAAGTGCTGTGCCATTTTACATACTCTCTTTCTAAACATGCCTGAGATGCTCCTGAAGCTGAAATAATCTCATTTATTCAGCTATGTGAACACGTAATGGCATAAGTAACATCTGAGGTCAAACATGCAAAAAAACTGTTTAAAATGTGATGGCTACCACTTATTTTAACATCTTTAGCTATCACAAACTGTGTTCTCATATCTACTTACTGTATACATTTAAGAAACAATAAAACATGGGAGACCACATAAAATATTAGCTCCATTAATAAGAAAATAGAAGTTATGTTCTTACCATAACGTTCCATGTTAGTTGTCTTTTTCTCGCCTTCTTCTTGCTGGATGGGTTCGGAGCCGACCTCGCTCCGACTGCCACTCTAAAAGCTCGAGAGTTGGTTCCACCGGCTCGAGGCTCTCCTTATATCCCACAATGCTAGGCGAGAGTTACCTCAGATCTCGTTTGTAAGCTAACCCCAGCTTATAATAGTAACAGTATATAACAGAATAACTATAAACAGAGTCCACCTCTAACAACAGGGAGAAAAAGGGTGACCTACATCCTGATTCAGGAAATATGCAAAGCAGCATATGCCTAAGTAAAGAGGTGGTAGAAAGAGAGGTCACAATCACAACTCCTCTAGGTCTGTCCAGGCCAGGGGGAAGGAGGGTGGGACGCAAGAAGAAGGCGAGAAGAAGACAACTAACATGGAACGTTATGGTAAGAACATAACTTCTATATGTTAAGTTGTCTATCTCGCCTTCATTCTTGCTGGATGGGACCGCATCCCTAGCACCTTGTCCCGGGTGGCCTAATGGAACAGACTCCTGAGAACAGTGGAACCAAAGTTAGCTCTATGCCTAGAAGCTAAATCCAACTTATAATGAGAAATGAAAGTGTGAGGAGTAGCCCAAGTAGCCGCTGCACAAATGGTGTCAATAGGCAGTCTATCTTGGAAGGCTATGGAGGTAGCCAAAGCTCTGGTGGAATGGGCCTTAGGTTTGTTAGGCAGCTTTTGGTGTCTAATTTCATAAACAAGGGAAATCAGAGATGTTAGCCATCTAGATAATGATACCTTTGAAACTGAAAGTCCTTTCCTGCCTTCTGCATAGGAGACAAACAGTTGATCAGATTTTCTGAATTGTTTTGTTCTATCCAAATAGTACCTTAACTGACGATGAACATCTAGCCAGTGTAATTTTTGTTCAGACCTATTGGAATATTCTGGAAAAAACACAGGGAGGTCAATGCTTTGATTTAGATTAGACGTCGAGGCTACCTTAGGCAAAAAAGAAGGGTTGGTTCGTAAGGATACCCTGTCCTTATGGAACAACAGATAAGGAGGTCGACAGCTGAGTGCATGAAGTTCCGAAACTCTTCTAGCTGAAGTAATTGCTACCAGAAAAAGTTTTCCATGATAGCAATTTTAAAGAACAGGAAGCTGCCGGTTCGAAAGGGGGAAGAATCAAAGAAGTAAGAACTAAATTTAGGTCCCAAGGAGAAGGAGGATTTCTTATAGGAGGTCTGAGAAGAAAAACTCCTTTCAAAAAGGCTTTGCAAAGCTTGTGGGACATTAAGGCAGACTCAGAAATACCCACATGAAAGTTAGAAATAGCTGCCAATTGAACTTTAAGAGTAGAGGGAGATGAACCTGCATGGAAGAGTTCAGCTAGAAAATCAAGGACCATTTGGATGGAAGCAGTGAAAGGATCTATGTCCCTTCCTTGAGCCCAATATGTGAAGTGTTTCCACTTACTCAAATAAATCTTCCGAGTGGAAGATTTATGGGAAGCTATCAAAATATCTTGAATGGAGTGAGATAATTGAGGAAGCCTGGCTAAGGTTGGAACTGGAGGAACCAAGCAGTGAGGTTCAGAGAGGGGAGGGAGCGATGTAACTGACCCGACTGATGGATCAAAAGATCTGGAACTAGGTCCAGATGCCAAGGTCGCTCCAACAGAAATTGATGTAGAAAGGGGAACCACACCTGTCGAGGCCAGTAAGGAGCAATGAAGATCAATGAGGCCTTCTGAGCGATAGCTTTCTGTATCACTTGAGAGATTAGTGGGAAGGGAGGAAATGCATACAGAAGTCCCCGGGGCCAAACTTGGACTAGAGCATCTCTGCTGGGTTGGCCTGGTAAAGGGAATAGTGTGAAATAATCTCTGCACTTGCTGTTTTGGGGAGTAGCAAAAAGATCGCAGCAAGGCTGACCCCACTTGAGGAAAATTTCTCTCACAACAGAGTCTTTCAGAGACCACTCGTGAGGCATGAGGATAGCTCTGCTCAACTTGTCCGCGATTTGATTGGACTTCCTGGGGATGTGCGTTGCTATCAGAAACCGCTGAGAAGAAATCGCCCATTGCCACAATCTGAGTGCTTCTCGACACAGGGGGTAGGACCTGGTTCCGCCTTGTTTGTTGATGTACCACACTACAAACATATTGTCTGTCTGGATTGCAATCTTTCCCAAGGGAAGAGAGTCTTGAAGGGCTTGCAACGCTAAAAGCACTGCTCTCATCTCCAGAACATTTATGTGCAAGTGGCATTCGTTTGGTTGCCATGTGCCCTGGACCGTCCTGCCCTGATAATGCCCCCCCCACCCGATCAGGGAGGCGTCCGTTGTCAGAGTAGCAACCGGAGGGAAAGGAACAAAGGGTCTCCCCAACAAGAGCTGAGGGGAAGACATCCACCACATGAGATGATTTCTGCACGCCTGCGTGATCATAATGGTGTGGGATATTGGAAGTTGCTGGTATGACCATTGTGTAAAGAGCATCCATTGAAGGATTCGCATGTGGAATCTGGCTAATGGAAGCAGAGGTATGGCCGCCGCCATAATTCCCAACACTTTCAGCACTAACCTGGCTTTGATTCTGTTGTTGTTGAAAAGAAGTGAGACCAGTTTGTGTATGTCTGTTATTCTCTGATCTGTTAGTCTCGCAGACATGTTTACTGTGTCTAGATTTGCGCCTATGAAGGTAATAGTACGACAAGGCGACAAAACAGACTTTTCGCAATTTATTGAAATGCCTAACTTTTGACAAATGGGAAAGGTGTAATCCCTGGCCATCAGAAGGAGATGCTTGGTGGGAGCTGTGAGGAGCCAGTCGTCCAAATATGGAAACACCTGGAATCCTTGTCGTCTCAGGTGAGAAGCTACCACTGCCATGCATTTGGTAAACACCCGGGGGGCAGTGGTGAGACCAAAGGGCAGGGCTGTTCATTTTTATGTGATAGTACGCATCCTGAAGGTCTATAGAGCACATCCAGTTTCCTTTTCCCAATAGGGGAAGGATGGACTGCAGCGTGACCATCCGAAATCTTGTTTTCTTGACTGATCTGTTCAAGATACTGAGATCCAAAATTGGTCTCCAGTCCCCTGTTTTCTTTGGAACTAAAAAGAACCTTGAGTAGATTCCGGATCCTTGCTGGTCTGCTGGAACTGGTTGAATTGCTCTTTTTGCAAGCAGCTTTGAAATTTCGAAAACCGCTAGATCCCTTTGAGCGGGTGGAACATCTGGAAGGGATTTTTTTGATTGGCTCGGAATGCGAAGAAAGGGGATAGAATAGCCTTCGAAATGACGGACTGTACCCATTTGTCTTGAGTCAGGGATAGCCAGGCTTCTGGGTACAGTGACAATCTTCCCCCGACTGCCTCCGAAGGTGGGCAGTCAGGCAACACCTCAGGGATGCTGAAAGGGCTTATCAGAGAAGGCTTCTCGATTGCCCTGGTTCTGCGGAGCCCCCCTGCCTCGAGGGCGTCTACCATTGTTATTCCGCCTCTGCCTCTGGCAGGAAAACGACTTTGTCGCCAGGCAAGTCCCTTGAGATTGTTTACGGAACCACATTTTCCACCCTTCTGGCCTTTGGGGTAAGGCCTAGAAGGAGTAGAAAACGGACTCAGACGGCAGAAAGAGTCTTGCCATCAGTCTCGCACCTAGTCAAGGTTTCTTTCACTTGAGGACCAAAGAGAGCTGATCCGTCAAACGGGAATTAGTGAAAGACGCCTTGAAGGGTCCGCAAAATTACATAGCCACATCCAGGCATGCCTCGTAAGGCCACACCGTCCCTGCGGCTACTCGCTCCATCAGCCGCATAAGAAAGGAGGCGCATGGAGGAGTTGGCTATGGAGTTAAGGGTAGCCAGCTGAGTGTTCATCTTATCTTGAAAACCCGCAGCTGTAGGGTCCTTCAACATGTCACTCGCTTCTTTAATCAAGTCCCTTTGAAGACGAGTAAAATGGCACAGGTAGTTCAGCGAATGCATAGCAAATGTCGCTGACGAGAACATCCGCTTCCGCATTACCTGTCCATTGACCTAGATTCCTTGTTAGGTGGATGGACAGGTACTGAAGGATCAGCTAGTTCCTTCTTAGTGGCAGCAGCTACCACCATAGCATCCACAGAAACTCCTTTTGTCAAGAACTGTTTGTCTGCTGGTGCCGTTATGAATTTTGAGGGTCTCCTGGGAGTGGGGTCCACTGAATCAGGAGCCGTCCATGCCTTTTTAGCTACCACCTGCATGAGGGGGTTAAAGGGGAGACACCCAGGAGGTGGAAGGACGAGCCAACCGCCTCAAGGTACACAGATTCATCCTCCGAAGGGTTGAGGGCTGGCCAATTTCCCTCTGTTTGAGGATTTGAGAATGTCTGCAAAAGAGACATCTTCAGAAGGGGAACGGGGGGAACCCTCGGAATCATCTAAATCTGTGTCAGATGTGATGGACTCAGGTGAGTCAATGTGTTTCCTCTTACACTTCCTCTTCCGAGGGGCTCTTCTGCCAAATCAGGAGAGGCCTCGGAAGAGGATGAAATCCCACAGGGGTTCCTGAGGAGCTGGCTCCCTGCAGTCCGGGATGGGGGAGCGCGTCCACTTGACCTGAGGCACCATAGAGGGGCGGACGGAGCCGACTGTGGAGTAGAGCTAGGCTCTAACACACTCTGCATGACCTCGAACGCACACCTGTCAGGCAAAGCCAGAGGTCCCCGCTCCGAGAAGCTGAGAACCTCCCTTGGCACCGACAGTGATGGCTCCGAGGCCGATGTCGGAGCCGAACTCACCAGCGCCAAAGCTCCGAGAGGAAGAGCGGGGTCGGACAAGGGTCCGATGCCACTCACCCCCTCGGAGCCGACGAGGGAAGTCCGGCGCCGAGATTCTTCGAAAGAAGAAATCGGAGCCGACGACGGAGCCGAAGACACCTGTATCGGCTCCGACGCTACCACAGTCTCGGTTCCGAAACGCCCTGGCTCCGAGCTCAACGGAGTCGGAGGAGGAACATATTGATGGACAGGGGCAGGCATCGACTGATGAGTCGGGCTCTGAAGCATTTGGGCCAGTGCCTCGGACTTTAGAAGTCGACTCACTACCCTCTGAAGGTCATGGTCCGACAGCCTCGATGACCTAGAGGAGTGAGATTTATGGCTCCGTTCAGACAGCAGAGGAGATGCTGGAGCCGAATGAACGGAGCCAAGGGATGGTGACCTAGATCTCTTCCTAGATGTCGGCTCCGAAGGTCTGGTCGGAGCCAACAAGGGAATTTCTACTACCTTGGCTCCAGCCGGAGCCGAGGGAACCACAGAAGCTGTAGACTCGGCTCCAGCCGGAGCCGATGCAGACATAGGTTTTGTAGCTTTAGGTCTCGGCTCAGTAGCTGCAGCCGAGGACCTAGAAGCCTTAGAGGGCTTCCCAGAGACAGAAAGGGAATCCTCAGGCTTAAGTAGACCCCTTAGGATCAACTTGTTCTTTCTTTCCTGCAGGACCCTGGGGCTGAAGCCGTGGCATACAGCACAGGAGTCCTGCAGGTGCAAAGGCCCCAGGCAATAGACACAAGAAGTGTGACCGTCTGTCAGAGACATTTTCTGACAGCACGCATCACACTTCTTGAAGCCTGAGACCTTTGTTTCTTTAGACATCCTAGACAAGAAAGTGTAATCACACACACCCAGTCAGACACACTGATTACACTAATCTTATTTTAACTCCAAAATAAAACAAATAACTAAAGGTTTTAATTAGGAGCAACACACACACACCACTAAAAGAATAGAGGGCATAAGTAACATGTCCTGTATAGACCGCCACAAAGCCCTACAAGCTGTTGATTGGGAGATCTATGCCTGGCATATAAGGCATTGTCAGATCCTTACCATGGCGAATCTTTTGCATACCTGCAAAACAAACATCACCAGAATTACCAGTTATAAAGATTTAAACCTTGCCTGTGATACAAATAGGACCTGATGGAGAGACATATATGTATCCCAGAGACTACTGCTTCTCTGGAACAAGCTCCCCATCCATGTGAAACAGAGTTCCTTCCCTAACCCAATTTAAGTGCAATTTGGACAACTGGATGGGGAACAGGAAATTCACCCCAGTTTGTCACTTATGTCTCTAATGGACACAGGTAGCCTGTAAATGGTTCATCTCTCAGGCCCATGCTTGTAAACGTTTCATCTCCCAAGCCTATGCTTACACTTATCAAGGGTAACAGAACTTGTCAGAGATTTGGGATGCATGGCTAGGCTTAAAAATGCACCAGTGGTCGTTAGGCTAGTATATACCTATAAACTACATACTCTCTTTCTAAACATGTCTGAGATGCTCCTGAAGCTGAAATAATCTCATTTATTCAGCTATGTGAACACGTAATGGCATAAGTAACATCTGAGGTCAAACACATTTAGAAACAATAAAACATGGGAGACCACATAAAATATTAGCTCCATTAATAAGAAAGACTATTTTCTGGAGCTTTTCTCCTCGGGTCTCCACTGAAAATGGGGTCAAAATCCCAGTTGGACTAGCCCGGTTAACAAATGTCAATAAATAAATAAATAAATAAATGTTAAAATATACTTGCCTGTTCCTCAAAAGTGTTTATGCTACTACATCTGAAAAGCGGTATAAGTATTATCATAATAGTACATGCATTTTTTCCTGTGGACATACTGTATATTATGCATTTTTTAATTGCTCTAGTAAAATGAAAATGTTATTATGGATGACACAAGACAAACATTTATCCAAATACTTTAATGAATACTCATGCATTTTATTTTGTAAATGCTCTTACAGGGTAGAGGAATGATCTCCATAGACCTTTTTCACACCCAGCCCAGGAGCAGTATCTAGTTAAGTGGCTTGGTTAGAGTCGCACAGTTAAGTAATGGAGGCTGAGAGAATCAAAACTTGCACCTCTGGGCCATCCATGTAAGCAGCTCTTTAAAAGCTCCTTAATCCTCTAAGGCAAGTGCCAGATCAATTAACTGCTGTGCGATTTCACCTGAGATATTCAAACTTTTATTTGTGAGGTAAACACTACTAACTGTTGGAAAAGGAATTAAAACGTTTACGTGCACCTACTCAAAGGTATATATAGTTAGGCATCTTATGATCTTGTGATCGGTTGCCTAGTATTGTTATTTACTCAAATTCAGCACTGTCAGTAATGTTTATATATGTCCTATATTCACCATAAGGTACAAAGATCAACAGGTGGGGAGGATAAGTACCCATGACATTCAATAAACAATTTACTAATGTTGATGTCCACCACACTTACATTCTGACCCACCTGTAATTTTAATACTATGGAGGTTGTCAGAAAGAAGCATAAAGAAGCCAGCACACATTGCCTAACTAGGGTTAGGTCTGTGTAAGAGCTGTCACAGAGCAGTCATTCTGGGGAATCTATACCATTTGATTGAATCACAAATGGCTGAATCCATTTGATTGAAAACTCCTCTGATGGAAAAGTATAGAAATCTATAGACAGTATATGATGGTGCCATTTCTTTTCACATGAGTTATTATGGAAGCAAGTCTAACAGTGTATATGTGGACTGCAAAGGTCAATGTCATGTTGTACTCCCAGATATGGAGATGCTTGTATTCGCACTCCAGCACTGTCTCACTGTTGGTGTTTTTTTTTTTCACTGTGCAACCATGGAGTTAGTACAGAATAGTAAGGGGGTAGGAGACAATGTCCCCCTGCACATGGTGGGTACATGGCAGCTTGCCATCTGTAAAACATTTTTTACAGTGTATTTGTTGTGAAGGTGGCTTTCTATCAAATTTGTTTTCAGTCAAATATGTTTTCAGTTAAATGAGTTTTTAATCACATGGGTTTGACAACTTGGGATTTAATCAAATGACTTGGACCCCCTTCTAAGGACAGTGCTGCATAATGAATTGAAGCAGTTCCAAAAATGGTAGCAACTACGTAACTAAACTGCATTATGAGTGATCACTTGACCCAGGGGCACTGACATGCAGGTAGTGTACCTAATGCTGTGTGCATTCACATGTACATCAAAGCACCCCATAGCTGCAATGTGGTCAGAAATGGAAAGGGCTCCACAGGAAAATGCCAACAGAATTTATTACATAAATAAGAAGGAATGGGTGTTACGACAATAAGGAAGTGTAAGCAGAGTAAAGTACAGTTGTGCAAGTAAACTTACCATGACAGTGGATTTTCAAATAGATCATTGTTGCAGTATCCTAAACTATATGAGGCTTATCCTGCCGAGGTCTGGATGCTTGACAGCTTCCAAAACTTAAGTGCACCTTAAACACTTACTAAATGCTGTGCAGCACGAGGATAGTGGTACAAAAACAGCAGTTATTTGACTTTTCGGCTTTTCCAGGTTAGGGGTCGCCAAAGCAGAACTCCGGTCCGCTAATGATTGGCAGTAGATTTTTATGGTGCCGAGTTGCCAGCCCGATGCCCAACCTTCAGCGAGGGCATGCCCATTCACGCATGTCTTTCGGAGGCCACTCGACTGCGGGGAAGACATGCAGACTCCACACAGAAGACACTCCATTCGAGAATCGAACAAGAGAACCTCTTGCTGTGAGGCAACATCGCTACCGCTGTACCACCGCGGCACTACTGGTACAAAAACAGCAGTATGGCAGCCAAAACCTCAGAGCTTTAAACAGCAGTATGGGAGCCAAAACCTCAGAGCTTTCTTTCCTCAGAACAAATAAAAGCTAAAGCCCTGCTAGTTAAGTATGTGATAGGAGAAGGGAAGGACAAAAAACGCTCACCCTGGAGGAAAAAAATTAACAAAAAGGGAAGACAGAGGAAAGGTGCTTGTACTATAACATCTACTGTTATTGAAAGTTTACTTACAGAACTGCACTATGTTCATCATTAAATCACTGCTGCAGTAGTCAAAGCTATGATGAATACCAGAGCTTAGAAAGAAAGGGAAATGCGAAAGGAGCAGAGTGTGCTTGGAGAACTGTCCTAACAAAGTCTGCTATGGACTTACAGAAATAGTACTGGAAGAGATGCATACAAAAGACAACATTTCTAAAGTGCACGCCATTCTAAAAAGTCAAAGTAGTAGCCATATCCCTGCTAGAGTGGGCCCTAATTTACCTGTAAGTGTTTTATTATGGTATGACTAACAAGAAGAAATAACCTGAAATGGCCATTTAGAAATTGTCCTGGTTATCTGTTTTTCTTGCCTTCATAGGAAATAAACAGCTGATTTGAATTCCTGAAACTTTTTGTTCTGTCAATACAGTATCTGAGTTGCCTGTGGATATCCAGAGTGTTAAGAATTTTTTGGTTCTGGAATGAAAGGAGAAAGATCAACTTACACTTTGAAACCACTTTAGACATAAAGAAAGGATTGGTTCTCAAAGCTACCATTTATTTGTGAAAGATAAGCAAGGGTTGAATCACCATAAGAGCTTGTACCTCAGATACTCTTCTTGCAGAATGAGAGCAATGAGTAACACCATTTTCCAAGATAAAAACTTTTAACTCAGCCTCATGAACATGTTCAAAAGGAAAAGGTGTACATTTCTTTAGTACAAAATTAAGATCTCAAGAAGGTGCTACCTGTCTTGCAGGTGGACAGATACATAATACCACATTCAGAAATAATTCACTTGAGATAGGGTAGAAATGGGAAAATCATGAGCAAATAAGCAGACATGGCTTAATGGTGAATACTGATATAACAGGAAAGAAAGGCCATAGGATAATAGCTCACACAAATACTGAGAACCAGAAGTAACTGGGCCTTAAAAAGGAAACTGTTGCCTGGCTTGGCACCAAACAGAAAATAATCTTTTTTTAAAGGAGAAACAACCTTATTAATCATCACATATGACATAGGCAATCTTACATTTACATAAATGAAAACAAACCATACTGATATAATTTCAGTTGCAAACATTATATAAGTAAACCATGCTGACACAATTGTAGTTGCAAACATTATACATCACTTATAATCTATACAGTCATTGCAAGTCAAACATTACATAGCTCATAACTCCAAGAGCACTTGTCGTTGCTGAATTGTCCATTGAAATTGTGGAAGCAGGAACCTCCAGTGTTGGCAATGGACTGTTTGTTAACAACCCTACAATAACCAACGATGAAAACGATGGTGAAGCTAGAACTAAGACTTTTTTAGCAGAGGAGAAGGAGGGCAGAAGTCAGAGAATGCACACATTAAGGAGAAGAGAACGAACAGCGTCAAATTCTTCAACGGACAATTAAATAGATTGAGGAATTTGATTGGTGGAATGGAGTATTTAAAAAGAGGAAGTATAATATTTTAATTGTTCTGATGAAGTCTTGCTAGTCAAGACGAAAGCTCTTAATTTTGGTGAATTTTATCATTAAACCTGTTTTTGTGGAGTATTTCTGGTTTCGATTCCTGCCTTCAGCAACGACAAGTGCTCTTGGAGTTATGAGTTATTTGTTTGGGCTCTTTTCATACTGTTTTTGGTTCTAAACATTACATAGCTCATTCAAACCCTGTCTTCTTTTAAACATTTTTCCTCCTCTGCATGTGTTATTCCCACAATTCCCATTTTTCCTATGTAATTTGCTCCTACCCTTTTTTAAAGATCCCGATTCCAGTTGTTCTATCTCTGTTGCTATATTCGCTACTTCTAGTAAAGTTGGTCTGGACTTTTTTGATTTCCATTTTCTAGTAATTGTTTTTTTGGCAGCCACCATAATTAGACTCAGCAAGGCCTTACTATGTCTAGGCACTGCTGATTCTGTACCATAGCTCCAAAAATAATTTCCTTAGTTATACCAATTTGCTTACCCAGTATGTCTGACAGAGCAGTCTGCAGGGAATCTTTAAAGGCTGCCAACTCATTACACTCCCAGAAAATATGTCCCAGTTACCTCTTTCTTCCCCATCACACCTCCAACATTTGCTGTCTACCTGAGTAAAAATTTTTTGGAGTTTACCTGGGATATAAAACTACCTATGTAAACACTTCAAAGCAAATATCCTAAATCTTCTATTCTTTGTTGCATATTGGGGAGACATACACATACCCCCAATGTTTTTTTGTGAATTTTTTATCCAGTCTCTCTTCTCAATCCTTTCTAACCTCTTCTGATCGATTCTTATAATGCAATATTTTATATGCTCTACTAATTACTTCTTTCTTAATGGTAGCTTCTGTCCTAGAGTCTACTAAAAACTCTACTAGTGCTGGTCTTTTGTTTACAACCTCCAATTTCTTTCTTTCTCTTTGCCTATACTCTGATATCAATCCTTGATAGGAAACACAATCTCTAACCTGCAGTCCAAATAAATTCTTGGCACCTTCGCATTCTATTACCTTTCCCTCTTTAGTTATTTGCTCCCAATACCTTAGCTCCATTTTCTAATAAATTCCAGCCCCCTCCTTCCTACTGTCTGTAAATGCTGTCACCCTATCGGCAGAATCTCCTTTCTCCATTCCCGTGTTGACTTAGTTCTTAACATACTTTCTTCTACTTTATGAATATGAATATAATATTCTGTATTATCAATGTTATTCTCCTTAAAGGTCTGCATCCAAAATCCCAATCTCTTCTTGTTTCTTGAGCTTTCCCCCTGTTTCATCATCATCCCTTTCCACTTTGAATTATAGTTTTCTGATTGTGCTATGTATATGAGCCTTAACTGTATTGCTTTGAAATAATCCAAATCGGATAACCCCAATCCACCTTGTTCTACTGGAAGAATCAGCTTATCCCACTTGACTCTTGCCGTCTTCGCCTCCCAGATAAAATCATTAATTGCTATCCACAACTTCTTCTCTAGTTGATAAAAATGTGCCTAACCTGTGTACAAGTCTAAAAGGACTAAAACATTTTAACTGCTTGTATCTTTCTAGCGATATCCATATAACAGAGCATCCATTTTCTCAGTTTTTGTGTTATCTTTTGTTTAGCCTCTTCCCACATATCCTTAGCTTTACACAGTGGAATAATTTTTAATCCATACTCCTAAATACTTCGTTTTATCATGTCCCCATTAATATGAATACTGCTGAAGTAATTTATGTGTCGGTATATAATTTACAGTCACTGTCTTTGTTTTAGTTTCATTAATTTTGTATCCTGAAAAGATATGAAACTGTCTCAAAATGGTGCACAACACTGTAATGTCCCTTTCTGCTTTTGTCAGGTATAAAATATCATCTGCAAAAAGACCCAGCTTTTCTTTACTACTATACCAATTATATCCTTGAATTTCTGAGTCCCTTATTTTCTTTGCCAGTGTTTCTAAATATAATTTAAGCAACCAAGGAGAGAGAGGACACTCCTGCCTGGTTCCTCTGCAAAAGCAGAAATCAGAGAGGACCCCACCCACTTTAAATTTCACCTCTGATCCATCATATATCCTCCTAATCAACGTTATAATTTTATCAGGAAATGCAAATGCTTCCATTGTCCTGCTCATAAAGTCCCAGATTACTCTATCAAATGCTTTCTCTGCATCAAGGCCCAGCAACAACAATGGTATTTTCTTACATTCTGCTTCCCTCTGGATCATGAATGTTCTGTTAAGGTTGTCAAATGTTTGCCTCCCCTCCACAAAACCACACTGATCCATATCTATCAATTTTGGCATCACTTGTGCTATTCTTTCAGCCATTATAGACATAAACACTTTATAACAATGGTTTAGTATTGCAATGGGCCTGTATGAAGCTGGATGTCCTGGATCTTTACCCTCTTTAGGTATTATAGCTACCATTGCTTTCTTCCATATGTTGGTGGTACTTCTCTTAAAATACCGTTAAACAAAACCTTCCAGATCTTTATCATTTTTTCCCTCTTAGATTCCAAACTTCCATGGGCTTCTAATTCCTGGGGACTTTCCTGTAGATTGGTTATACATCACCATATCTCATATCTTCCTATCCAAGCTATTAGTAATTGAGCCTCATCTAGCTCTAACCTTGGCATATTTAATTCTTCCATAAAAATATCCACCTGTAGCTTTTCTTGATTTCCATACTTTTCTGCTCTATTAAGACTTTCACAGAATTTCTGAAATATTTCTCCCCCTCTACCTGTAACCTAAGCTACAAACCTACAATTTCCAGGCCATATAACTCTCTCCTAACCTGTCATCTTAATATTAGAAGCATTCACAACAAGATACATGAACTGCATGCAATCCTTGCTGTTCACTCTTCTGAGATTCTCTATCAGAGACCTGGTTAAAACCTACCACTACAGACAATGAAGTACTACCTCCTGGGTATAACATACACAGGCTGGACCGTGCTTCCAGGAAGGGGGGTGGGGTAGCTATGCTCTATAAATCTCAATGTAACCACAGATGTAGTACAACCACCTCAGATTAACAACTTAGAGATTCTAGCCACCAAACTGCAACTTAACAAAAGTAAATGCATTTATATCATCTGCATGTATATTCCCCCAAGTTAAGAATATAGCTACACTTGAAGACACCTTAAACTGGATATCTAGTCACTACCCCCAAGAAACCCTACTTTTCGGAGACTTCAATATAGACTGGGCCACCTGCTCCTCAGAATCCCCAACCACCCATATTAACCTACACTCATTTACGCAAATCATTAACACCCCTACTAGGGTAGATAAGCCCAACCAAAAAGAAAGCATACTTGACTGGGTACTCATCAATAGTCACCCCATCTGTACACCTCTGGTACCCTCCTCGATAGTCTAAACGATCACCATCTCACATATATAATTAAGCACAAAGCTATCAATCCCCAACAACCCTTACTAAGAAATGTTAGAAATAACAAAAACTTTGACTCAGCCAAATTCCAACAGGAACTAAAATCATGTAATTGGTCTATTTTAAAACTCCTCCCCTTAGAGGAAGCAGGTGTGTACTTTGACAATAAATTCCTTGAGATCCTTGACTTACACGCACCTATTCGCTCAAAAATAACAAAGGTAAAAACTGTACCATGGCTTTCAAAAGAGACTAGACTCAAAATTAGCCTTAGAAACAAAGCCATGCTTTATGGTGTTCAACTAAACACCCCAAAGATCAAATTAAATACAGACAACTTAGGAACGAAACTAAAAAAATTCATACTACAAGACAAAAAACAATATTACTGCAAATTACAGATAGATGATCAAAATAACCCTCAGAAGTTTTGGACAGGCTTGAATAAACTACTACACCCTGGACATATTACTACCCCCGTCACAGTTGCCACTACTGATAAACCCCCAGAGAATGTTTCAAATAGTTTTAACAAAATCTTTACAGAGACAATTCAGGCCCTACCCAGCCAACTACCTCCTAGCTTCCTTGGCCCAGAAAGTACCACCTCTAGAAACCTACTCTCATTTAGTTTTCAACCTGTCGCCACATCACTTATCCATACTCTAATCAAAAAACTAAAACCCACCACACAATTGGCTGACCAACTTCCTGCTGAATACCTACAAAAATCAGCTGATGCTATTGCATACCAGTTATCGATACTTATCAATCGAACCATAGAAGAAGCTAAAATTCCCACTATTTAGAAAATATCCTATGTAATCCCACTCCATAAAGGAGGTAGCTCTCCTGAATTCTCCAACTATAGGCCTATAGCTATACTCTCTCCACTTGCACAGATTATGGAAAAAATTATTCAGAGACAGTTCATGCACTATCTAATCCATAACCACCTCATGGCAGATACCCAGCATGGTTTCAGACCTCACCACAGTACTACCTCTGCCCTACTAGTCTTTACCAACACCACAAACCATAATCAAAATAATAACCATATGCCCTCAGCCCTCTTCTTGGATCTCTCCAAGGAATTCCATATGGTTGACCACCAGCTATTAATCCACACCCTGCAAACACTCAGTCTAGATCCTAAAGCCCTTCAATGGTTTAAATCCTATCTATGTGGTAGACAGCAGGCTGTTCTTTGGCAGAATAAACTCTCTAACCTATTACCTAACACCCTTGGAGTACCACAAGACTCTATACTAGGGCCCTTGTTACTTTCCATTTTCATCAACGATATGAATACTGTCATCCTAAATGTCAGCTGTATCCAATATGCTGATGACTCTACCCTGATTTGCTCGGCCACATCCCTAATAGGGTTACAGTTAACCACCCAAATCACCTTTAACACAATAGAAAACTGGCTTTCCCAACGACGTCTAATTCTAAATCCTAAAAAAACTAAAATGCTGTTATTATTACCTACACAAAGGTCTACTGCTGTTAACTTTACAATAAAAGCAAATGATGGAACAATAATCTCTCCTAACCTCTCCACTAAACTATTAGGTGTCATTATAGATAATAATCTAAAATTCGACCTACATGTTAACCAATTGATTAAAACCATCAACAAAAAACAAGGATCACATTACAGAATAAAAGCCTTCCTAACCCACCCAAGCCAAAGTTGCCATAACTCGATCTCACCTTCTCTCTACTCTTCTGTATGCATCCCCTCTTCTCTCTAATGTTAACAAGACTGTCATGAACAAGCTCTCAATCTGTTATAACCACATTGCCAGGTTTGCCACTGGACTGCCTTTTAGGACACATCACTGCATTAATCTAATCCAGCTTGGATGGCATGAACTACCCAGTCTAATACTATATAATCAATTGGTTATGGCCCATAAAATCATATATAACCCTAACAATACTCCTACACTTAAAGATCTTGTTACCCTCTATAATAATCCTAGACCGCTGCACTCCTCCAACAGACTCCTTATTCAGATATGTAAAACTTATAACTCAGCCGGTGACTCATGCTTCGTAAATTCGGTAGGTAGATTGTGGAACTCTCTACCAGCTGATATTACCTTACTCACTTCACTTGGTCAGTTCAAAACTAGGCTCAACCACCACCTAGGAACAAACTGGCTATGTCACTGTATCAAGCCTGGTTAACTTGCCTCTGGAATGTGTAAATCTGCTAGGAAGCCTGCTATGTAATTTTATACGATTCTCTCGCTGAATAATACTACCTGATGATTTGTTATAATGTTTGCTCTTCTAATCACTGAAACTATTTTATATGTAATTTGTATTGTCTGCCCATCTAATCTCTGTAAATAATATATTTATTTGTAATATGTGACATGTTATGATGATTTGTAATTCCATGGAGCTTTTCTCCCTGGGCCTCTGCTGAAAATGGACATGCATCCAGTCGGACTATCCTGGTCAACAAATGTAAAATAAAAATAAATAAATAAATAAAATAAATAAGAGATCTGGGAACACAGGTTGACAGCAACCTCTCTTTTGACCACCACATTGCCACTGTGGTCAGAAAGTCCTTCTATGAGGCACATCTCATTACTAAGTATTTTGCATTCAGGAAGAAAGAGGTCATTGTCTCCCTTTACTCTTCTCTCATTAGGCCAATCATAGAGTACAATGCCCCATTTGGCATGCACCTCACTAGACACCTGCAACACCTGGAGAGGGCGCAAAAGTACCTCACAAAGAGGATCCCAGGTCTTAAACACTTGTCCTATATGGACAGACTCAAAAAACTCCAACTATTCTCTGTCTCATATCGCCTAATTAGAGGAGATCTCTGCTTGACTTACAAAGCCATGTCTGAACCAGCTCTGTTAGAAATACTACATCTAAAGAAATCCCAATCCTTCCGCACCACATGCTCCAGAGACCTCAACCTCATTACCACAATCAACAGAATGTGCTGGAGGGACAGGTTCATAACCCAGAGACCGCCCATGCTATGGAATAGACTTCCCATACATGTCACACAGAGCACCTCACTGGCCCTCTTCAAGAGAAATCTTGATGAGTGGATGGGAAATACAAAAATTCACCCTGGTGATCACTCCAGTGGCTCTACTCGACAGAGGCACAGGGAATTATGGTCAGGTGGCACGAAGCCAGGGTAATCCTATAGGCTAGGCTTGTAAAGGCTCCAGGGCAATTTGCCTAGCACACACCTACGAAATGAAAAAAAAAAACACAGTGGCAAGGAAGCACTAAGAGCTGAACAAAATATTTAATGGATTAAGTGCTTCCGTTAGTCCTTTCACAATGACTTCTTCAGAATAACACATCAAAGTTATCCCACTCCACAAAGGGGGATGCACCACGGACCCCGGGAACTACCGCCCCATTACTCTGATGAGCATGGTGTGCAAGGCCATGGAATGTATCATCATGGAACTTACAAAACAAAGACATTGGTAATCTTCAAACTCTTGACCCCACCCAGTTCGGGTTTGTAAAAGGCAGATCATGTTTCCTAAACCTGATAGACTTCTTTGAAGCAGTCACCAAAGCCGTAGATGAGGGTAAGTTGGTTCACACAGCCTATCTAGACCTCACCAAGGCTTTCGACACCATCCCCCACTCTGGAATTATATATAAACTCACAAAATTAGGTATAATGTCATAGTATTTCATAAATTGTACTTTTCCTATGTTTCATTGTCTAGGTACTTTTCCTATGTTTCATTATCTAGATACATAATTATTTCTTCTTTTCCAATGTGTCAATTTAAATGACCTTTTTTATACCAATTTTTAAGTGTGTTCCAATGTGCCATATTTAATAGCTCTATCTAGGACTACTTTTTCTTCCTGGTTTCTAGTAAGGATTTATTTTTTAACAAACAGGTTTTACATGCTGCTAATAAAGAAAGTTCACAGTGTCTTGTTACACACAGAAGGTTTTTCTTCTTGGTTTCTAGTAAGGATTTATTTTTTAACAAACAGGTTTTACATGCTGCTAATAAAGAAAGTTCACAGTGTCTTGTTACACACAGAAGGTTACACCTACTGTTTGACACTATTAACCCTATTGGTTTATTACTACCACCAGCCTCATAGGCTGATTGTTAAATCTTTTGTTTTAGTTTTTGTATTTAAACCACAGTTTTTAAATCTTCTTATGTTTTTCTGAAGAAGTCTTTACACATTAAAAGATGAAAGCGCGCTCAAATATCTGGTTTGGGGTGTTATTTCTTCGTTCTCAAGAATTGCTTTTTTAAGTTTTTACAGTTTTTTTTTTTTAGCTTTTACTGAATAGTAGAAGTAAATGAGTAATAAATCCATATGTCACAAAATGGGTTGCCAACTGGCTCAATGACAGAACCCACACTGTAAAAGTTGTAGACTCCAAAGCCAACTTCAGACCAGTGACAAGTGGAGTACCACAGGGTTCAGTCCTGGGTACTCTCCTGTTTGGCATCTACTTCTTTGAAGTACAGGCTAACACAGAAGGTCTTTGGTTAACAAAGTTTGCAGATGACTGCAAACTAGGAGCTATAATTAAACTCCTAACAATGTGGACATCCTACAAATGGGCCTCACTGAGACAGATGCGTGGTGTCAAAGCCATGGCCTCAAGTTCAATGCCAAAACGTGCATTGTCATCCCTTTTGATAAAAGCACTGTACCCATGAACTACCACATAGGAGGTAGTCTCCTTAACACTGAAAGTGTGATAAGAGACCTTGGGACACAGGTGGACAGTAGTCTCTCCTTTGATAATCATATCGCCACAGCAGTCAGGAAATTCTTTTACGTGGCACACCTCATCACAAGAGGTTTCTCATTCAGAAAAAGAGGTCATTGTTCCCCTCTACTGATCACTCATTAGACCCATTATAGAGTACAATGCCCCTTTTGGTATGTACCTCACAAAGAGGATTACCGACCTCAAACAGATGACCTACGCAGACCATCTCAAAAAACTCCAGCTTTACTCCGTCACATATCGCCTACTCAGAGGCGATCTCTGCCTAACATACAAAGCTATGTCAAACCCAGAGCTGTTGGACATGCTACACCTAAAGACATCCCAATCCCTCCAAGCTACATGCTCTAGGGACCTAAACCTTGTCACCCCAATAAACAGAACATGCTGGAGGGATAGATTCCTGTCCCAGAGACTTCCCATACTCTGGAACAAACTACCTATCTATATCAAACAAAGCTCCTCATTAGCACTCTTCAAGAAAAATCTTGATGATTGGATGGGAAATAGAAAATTCACCCCAGGGATCACTTCTGTGGCTTTGCTGGACAGGGGCACAGGTAAATAATTTTCTTGGGTGGCGAAAGCCAGGGTACCTTTTGGCTAGGCTTATATAGGCCCTAGGGCTAATAGCCTAGTACCTACCTATGAACCTACTTGCCATGAGACTCAGGTCATAGCTAAAAGGGTCTTTGACAAGCTCATTTCCCTGGTTGAAAAATGATAACTCAAAGAATAAAACAAAAAATATCTAACAAATACACACGTTTCTTTCACCTATTTTGAGTCTTAGGAAAAACTATGGCAGCTGTACAGACTACTTCAAGGTTAAAATGGGCACTTTTGGCATGAATGACAGACATGATCTTAAGGATACTATCACTTTTTTCTTCTTTCTAATACCACTCGTCTTATCCATTCTCACATTTACATGACCCTTACATTTCCAGTCTGTATTCAAGTTATTTCTGTTACCATACATGTTGTACTATATTAATCATATGCATTAGTAATTTCTTAAATGTTACTGTTGGTATAAACTCTTTTTCCAATTACATAGCTGACTGTGAAAATGTATTTATGCTTGCAATCATTTTTTTTGCTTGCTGTAAATTGCAACCGAGAATGGGTCTGAAACTGTAAAGATGATTATCAGAGTCCTAATCCAGTAAACAAACTTGAATAAATAAATAATTACCCTGTTCTGCATCGGTGGAAACTGGTACTTGGCACTGTGGACATCAGGGCCTGCAATCCAGACAACCTGAAACAGAGGTAATAACCACTTTTTTCCATCCCAGAAACTTAAATGTACAGTAGCTAGCTGGTTAGAAAAGAAAGGTAATTAAGCTTTTACAGGAAAAAATCCAAACCCATGGTGCAGTCACTGCCTTTCTGGGTAATCTATGGGGCAGAACTCCCTTTAAAAAAGGTTCAACTGCAGGGAAGATGAAAAGGGTGGGTTAACCACCGAACAGTGTAAACCTTGGCTCTAGATGACTGTCACGAAGTGACACACCGACTCAATGTGCAAAAATGGGAAAAAAGGGATGGATGGATACAGGCAAGCATGCTGAAATAAAAGATAAATCAATCTTTACTTATGCACACACTAGACCTGCAATAAGTAAGACACTGCAATAGGTATGAACTCCCTGAGCAGAAGCTTTTTTATGGATAAGATGTGCATCACAGTGAAACTCCCTTCCATTTTCCCAAGTAGGACTTTCTGATAATATGCTGATGGGTCTCATTGAAGTCACTGAAGTTATAAAGCACTTCTGGCATAAAGTTGTCCCAGTAGGAAATCAGGGATATATCCTCCATACAGTTAACCTGGCACTGATGAGACTGGAGTGCAACACGGTGACCATGAGGTGGGTCAGCAAGGTATAATTCATGGGTAAGATGAAGGACTTTCCTTCTCCAGTCACAGTAATAAGAAGAACCAATGTAATTTTTGGCTGAAAATGTGCTACACGAATTGCTGGCTTTCAGAAGGGTAATCAACTCTGAGGTAATGGGGGGGGTGGATGCAATGACATTTCTAATCTTCTTGAGGGAGAAAGCATTGGCCCCTCAGACTTAACTGCAAGGGAACCTGAACAAAACCTCTTGATCTGACAGTTTTGGGAGAAAGCAACAAAGTCCATGAAAGGGAACCTTCAAGTGCTCCAGTTATAGGGGTTGGCAGCAGATCTGCTCAGCTGCTTTGTTAGGTCACTCTGCTCTGAAAGGCTAAAGACTACCTAAAGGAGAAGATTTTGCTGGAGAACCATTTCCATGGTGAGGACTAACAGCCTACATAATCACTAGCACCAGCTATGATGTAGCAGAATTATTTGTTGAGGCCTGCTACTCCTAGGCTCAGGATTTAGTCCCTGTCTGTGAACAAAGAAAACACTACCTTGCTGTTGGCATCCAAAGATGCACCGACAGGAGGCAGTGCAACAGATGATTCAGTTGATGAGTCAGGCAGGACCCTCTGTGGCTCCATGATACCTACCTGACCTTGGGATGTGTGCACACCTCCATTAATGTGTCATTCCTTAGCTTTATGAACCCACTCCTCTATGCAGCACATGCTCATGAGGTCTGTACTCAAGAGCTGAAGCACCTAGAGCTCCTGTTAGATGCCATCCAGCAGATGGAAACCAGCTGCCTTTCCTTCCTCCAGGATGTGTAAGCCAACTGTGAACACCACTCCCATCTTCATGACCCACTCCTTCCATCCTGTGCCACAAGTCGAATATGGGCCAAATGTGTCAAAGTCATGGTTTTATCGCTCTGAAGTATGTACTGTATGTAATCAGTTACAGTGCAATGGTCTACTGGGCAGTAATAAAGCAGTATGCAGTTAGCTGAACACAAACTAACCTCAGAGGATTTATTTCAATCTTCATGAAAAAAACAAAAAATAGACTTTTATTCTAGAAGTGGCTTTATCTGAGTTTGAGTACAGAAGAATCAAGATGACAGCAAAAGACTTAACCCGTATGTGGGCACCATTATTTTTAAATACAGTTTGTCAGAGGTTATAGCATTGAGATCTTCAAATCATTTACACAAAAGTTATGCACTTGTTGTAACAAAGATCTGACAGACGGTCCATCTTTAGTAATCTTAACAACTGATGTTGCAGAAGTAAGGAATGTTCAGGAAAAAAAAACTTTCTCAGGATGCTAGGCACTGCTCTTCCTTTTCATGTTTCAGTCTCACTAGTTCTTCAGTACATACTGGAGAGATGAAGGAAGAAAAAGACGAGGAGAATGAAGTGCTAGGAAATAAATGAAGTTGGGGATGGGGACGGAAAGATCACAGAAAGATATATCATTATATTCAGTACATACAGTTCATGTTTGATAATACATGGTCCAATTTCAGTAAACATTAATCTCCCTGGGTGGCCATGGAAATGTACAACTAGTAACAGTAACCCTAAAAGACTTATACTTAGAAATAACATCCAAAGTACTATGAATCTTAAAAATGCTTATGGAAGACTAAGTTGTGGCTGAAAAGATGTCACAAATGAAAGCATCACAGAAAAGACCAGTTAAGTAGGTACCATTCTATTGAAATGTGCTTGTGGGGGTTTAAAGGAAGAAACCTTCCGTATTTATTGTTACAGAATTCAGTGCAGTGGTTAATCACCTCAAAACACCAAGATCACAAACTTTCTTATTCCATTGTGATTTAGGAAAGAATAGAAAGAACTGGTCATCTCTCCAGATAGAGCTGTCTCTGTCCAAATAAAATCTAAGCCATGTGTGGGCATCCATACAACAAAGAAGGTACTCTCAATTGCAGTAGTCCAGAAAAAAAGCAGGCAGAGTAACTGGTTAAATTTGAATTTGACACTATGAAAGCTTTAAACGTGAAGGATGGGTTAGTACTAAGTGACCCCCAAGACTATCTTGTATGAAGTAACAGCTAGCATGAAAAAAGTCTTCTTAGCAACTTCATATTTATAAAGGCAGCAGGTTCAATGGGTGAAAGAGTCTCGGGTATAGAGTAAATGTTCCACTGAGGGACAGAGTTTCTAAATAGGAGCCAAATATAGAAAATACCATATAAGGACTTTGAAGAGAGATAGCATGGAAAAAGTGGGTAAGAGTGAATAGTCAATACCAGCTATCCCATCCTGAGATGAGGGAGGTGGTTTTGGCTTATAGCTAGGTGACACCTACAGCAAATACTAGGTGTTGTATCAATAAAGCTTGAGCCTGCAGAGGACATTCTGACTGGGCACTGTGGATTAACAGGCATGCAAGCTCACTACAAGTTGCAGTAGTAGTGGAGTCCTAGTAAGCTACTATGGGGATTTGAAGCTCCAAGTGGAATGGAGCTCAGTTCATTAAGCACTCTGACCTGCACCCTATCAGCTGGCTGTTGTCTATTGAGGAGAATGAGTGAGCTGATGAAGCCCTCAAACCAGGGAGTAAATGGGAAATAGGGCTGTCACTCAGGTTAGAGAGGTTCCTGGCTCTCAAGCCAACAAAGGAACAAACTAGACAATGGGTAAAGGGAGTGGAACCACTGAGTAAGATCTAGTGGAAAGGGGGAAAAATAAAAGAAACAAAGGAATAGCAGTCCAGAACAAATTGAAGGTCAGAAAAAGCTACCACATGAAATCTGACAGAACAGCAAGAAAGATTGGCTTCAAAGAATTCATAGGCAAAAGAAAGGACTAAAGGGAAAGGTGATGGGAAAAAAGTAACGTCTTTACTAATCACCCACACAAAAAAACTAGTCCAATTATTTCAAAAAGTTTTCTTGGTAAAAGACCTCAGTGACAAAAATAATAGAAACTGGCATCTGACAGAAGACAGAATCTTTAGTTGTGGAAGACATTAGAGAAGGCAAGCTTGTCAGCTTGAAAACATGAAGGTACATGTAAAGTTTGTCTGAAGGGAGAAACAGTGATGTCTTTAAGGGATGAAGATGAGATGAGTTTCCCAAGAAGAAAAGCTCACATAAAAGAGAAACAGAATTGACTAGGAAGGAAGGATGCTATTAGAAGAGTTTGGATCTAAGCAGTCTGGCTTTCTGAAGGAACCTTGTCATCAGGAAAAGTGGGGAAAAAGTATAAAGGAGTCCATTTGGCCACTGGCAGAAAAGGGCATGTCTGGACAATGCCACATAGGAGGCAAGGAGAAAAATTTGGTTGCAACTGGTGCTGAGAGAAGAAGCAAAAAAGTAAGGGTCCTCAGTGGATAATGAATGGCTCTGGAAAAAAAATAAACCAGAAATATTTTGAACTCCTTGGCTCTTTTGATTGTAAGGTAGACATCTTGAAGGTCTGAACAGCACATAAAGTTTCCTTCCAATAAAAAGTTATGAAAACACTGCAATGTGACCACTGAAATGGTTTCTGCTGGGATGAAAACATTCAGGTCCCTGAGATCTAGAATGTCTCTGAAGTTCTTTGGCTTCTTTGGTGCCAAAAAGAATCTCTAATACTATCACACTTCTTTATGGTCTGGGAACCATAAGATGGCTATTTGCCTGAGAAGTTTTAAGATTTTCCCTGCTACTTGCTTCTGATGGGATGTAACATTTGGCAAAGGAAGAAGTGAAATCCAAGGAGGAGTGAGAAATGATATTGCTACCTCTGTAAATTATCTCCTACATTCATAAAGTCTTTTCCAGCAATGAAATGAAGGGAGAACTAACCCTGAACTGTTTCCAAACAGCTGCAATCCACTCTAAGGCACAGTGCCAAGAATCCCAATGTCTTAGTTCAGTCTTGGTCCAAGACCCTAACAGAAACCAAACTGAAGTGACTGTTTCTAGCACCCTTCTCATCCTGCTGTTACTACCGTGGACCACAATAAAAACACATATGGTGTTATCGCATCTGCATTCTATTAAAGGTATAAGGTGAACTGTGACATTTAACTCATAGCAAAGATGGTATGGCTCTGTCTTTCATATTTGTAAGGTGCTGGGAGAATTAAGATCTGAAAGTGCAATTATGTAAGTTGTACTTGCACATAATAGATGTTTGAATTTGTCATTACTGTAGTAGCCTTTGGACTATATGGGTTGTCTCCCCCTCCCATACTCCCACTCTGACTGATGACTGGTTACCCTGTGAACAGAAAATCAGTAGTTAAAGGGCAAAATCTTCTTTAGACAAGAAAGTCCTGAAGTAGCATATTCATTCTTAACTATAAAACCAATAAACTATATACAAGAATAGGGTGTATGGAGGATGGGTGCAGTTACTGCAGTACTAAAAAACTTAAACATTTACTTTTATGAGTAAGTGTAACTTATACAACTGTACTACGTTCATCATTCCCACTGTTGCAGTAGTCTTTAGGGTATATTAGTTGATTACCAAAGCCTACCCAAACTAGAAGGAGGAAGGATATGGATTCAAGAGCCCCTGGAGAATGGTCCTAGCAAAATTTGTTCTGGATCTAGAAAATCAATCCAGTATGTAATACCTTGTAAATGTATGTGTGTGTGAACAGCTTTCTAGAGTCCACCCCTTTCCATTATACCATTGAAGAAGGCATGGCCCTATAAGAGAGTCCCTTAACACTCCCAGGAACTGGTTTACTATGGCAGGCATAACAAAAGACAATAGCCAAGGACAACTATGTTTAAACAGACTGCTTTGACATGGGTTGTCCTTTATTTGTCCCAACATAAGAAACAAATAGCTGATCAGCTTTTCTAAAGGACTTGATTCTGTCGAGACAGTAACTGAACTACCTATTCACTTTCAGAGTATGTAGAATCCTTTCTCACTGGTTTTGAGGATCTAGACAGAACACTGGGACATTGATGGTATGATTCAAAGAGAAATCGGAAGCAATCATGGGTATAAATGAGGAATTTGTTGTTAATGATACCCTATCCCTAAGACGAGACAGGGTTTACCCAGCATGACAGCTTGCAACTCAAGATACTCTTCTTACAAAAGTCAGAGCAACAAGAACAGTTTTCCATGTAATTACCCTTAAATCTACATGTTGTACAGGTTCAAATGGACACATGGTTAAATTTTCCAGCACAAAGTTAAGATCTCAGACAGGAGCAACCTTTTTACAGGGACACTGCAGGTGTAAAACTACGTTAAGAAACTGTTTTACCAAAAAAATAGAAAAAAAGAGGATCCATGGGCAGAAATGGCTTAGGATATACCTTGAGGTTTGTAATTCACACAAATATTTGAGCACCAGTCGCATGTAATCCTTAACAGGGCCCTGGTTATTGTCTAGGCACTAAGCAGAAAATATTGTCCAAAAAAACAACCTTAAGGTTATGCTGCTAAATGCTAGGAGTCTAAATCTGAAACTGCACTCACTGGAAGCAGTTCTCACCTTGGAAGATGCAGACATCTATGCAGTCACAGAGATCTGGTTCAACCCGGCCATACAGGAATATAATGCCTTCTACATGTTCAGACCACAAAATGAATGCGTGAAAAAGTACAGTTGTGTACACTTACCATAAATGCAGATGTTCGAGTGTATTCACTGTTGAAGTCATCACATTTGGGTTATCCCTGCTAGGGTAGCACTCGGCCGGCCCAAATACCAGAGGCTTAGTATTTTTGCGTTGGTTCCTGTCGCTTCAGGATTGATGTCAGGTGGTCAGTAGTACAAAGTAAGGCAGCCAACGCCATTACATCAGTTTTTCTTGCCCTAACCTGTCAGGAGCCCCAAGTAGGAGCCAGGTTCTGATGGAAGAACCCCACCAGTAGAAAGTAAATACCAATATGTCCCTTGTAAGGAAAGAGAAGAAAAGGGGGGTGGAGGGAAACCAGGACTGCAACAGTGAATGCGCTCGAACATCTACATTTATGGTAAGTGTACACAACTGTACTATGTTCTTTGTGTTTCACTGTTGCAGTCATCACTATTGGGTTGATTCCCAAAGCTGAGTAAAAGGGTGGAGGCAGTCAAGGAAACTAGGGGCTGGCTAGGATGCCCTGCAGGACTGCAGAGGCAAACTCTGCCCTGGATTTGGAGAAGAGAGGCAGGTGGTAATGTTTGGTAAAAGTGTGAACAGATGTCCAGGTAGCAGCCTCCAGGATGTCCCTGGTGGGGACTCCTCTGAGGAAAGCTGCTGAGGCAGAGGCTGCTCTGGTGGAGTGAGTCCTGACCCCCCTTGGGGGGGGGGGGGCTTTCCATGTTGTTTGTAGCAAAAATGGATGCAGTGTGCTATCCATTTGGAAATGGTTTGTTTGGAGATGGATTTGCCTTTTGCCCCTGTAGCAAAGCTAACCAGCAATTGATCAGACTTTCTGAAGGATTTGGTCTTGTCTAGATTGAATCTGAGTTGTCTGTGCACATCTAGAGAGTGCACATTCCTATCCTTTCCCCCTTGTTCTAGGGTTTAGAGAAACAGGTGGGCAAATGAAAGGATTGGTTGAGAGCCACATTGGACACCACCTTGGGCATGAAGAATGGGTTAGTTCTGAGGGATACCCTATCAGCATGGAAGATGACGAAGGGTTTCACAGCCATGAGCACTTGCAGCTCGGTGACTCTTCTGGCTGAAGTGATGGCCAGAAGGAAAGCTGTCTTCCAGGAGAGAAATGTTAGCTCTGCAGAAGAAGCTGGTTCGAAGGGGGGCAGGGTGAGCTTTTCCAACACAAGGCCCAAGCTGGGGTTGGTGCTCTTCTGGGTGGCCTCAAGTTGCTAGCCCCTCTTAGGAACTGTTTGATCAAAGGGTGTGAGAAAAGGGGCTTCTCAGTGGGGAAATGAGCAGCGATAGCAGAGGCATGAATTTTTATAGAGGAGAAAGAGAAACCACTGTGTAGTAGGTCAGCTAAGTAATCCAGGATGAGAGGGAGGGCTGTGCCATATTGGCTCCCTTAGCCTGAAGCCAGGTGCAGAACCATTTCCATTTGTCAGCATAAGACTTTCTAGTGCTAGGGCGTCTGGCCTCATGTATAACATCTAGAACCTGTTTACTGAGGTTGGCAGATTGATTAGGGGCTAGGGAATAAGCCAAGCTGCCAAATTGTCTGCAATTGGGGATGCATGAATTCCCCTTCCCTCTGGGTCAGGTGGTTTGGAATTTGAGGAAAATGCCATGGTGACAGAGGGGACAGGTTGCGCAGCAAGGGGCGAGAATTACTGTGGGAGGCAAAGAGGTTGATCTTCGGGGTGCCCCATTTCTGAGTTATTAGGGTGAAGGTTCTTCTGTTGAGCTGCCACTCCTGTGGGTCCAGAAGATTTCTACTTAATTGGATTGCTAGAGAATTGAGAGAACCTGGTAGGAATTGTGCTAACAGGTGCAGTTGCATGGCAGAAGCTGTGTGCGAAAGAGTCATGGCCAGCTTGCATAGAGGTAGGAGTGAGTCCCTCCCTGCTTGTAAATATACCACATCACAGTGGTGCTGTTTGTTTTGATCAGGAGAGCCCCTGGGTAGAGAAGGGGCTTGAAAGATATCAAGGCGTGCTGGACAGCCATCATCTCTTTTTGGTTGATGTGCAGAGGCATTTGCTGCAGGCTCCATTGGCCCTGTATGTATCTTCCGTCCAGGTGTGCAACCCAAGCATACTCTGATGTGTCTGTGGTGAGGGTCTGGGCGGCGGGGGTGGTGAGAAAAGTAGTCCCTTGTTGTGAGAGCATGCTGTTGCCCACCAAACAAAATCTTTTCTGAGGCAAAGAATTATAGGTATAAGCGTCTCTAGGTCTTGAAAGTGTTGACACCAAAGGCTTTTTAGGTACCAAGTTTCCTCATATGCAGTCTGGCATATGGAATGAGTAGTATATGCAAGATGCCATGAACCCAAGAGCTTGCAGCATCTTCCTTGCAGATAACTGGGGTCTGGTGGCTAGTTGAGAGAAGTAGACTGTCAAGAAAACTTGTTTTTCTGGTGTAAGGAATGCCATCTGGGATGCTGGGTCCAGGCTTGCTCCCAGGAATATAATCCTTTGGGTGGGAACCTGTTTGGTTTTCTTTTCATTGACAGTGTACCCTAGGCAGGTTAGTATGGACTTTACAAAGGCTAGGTGCCTGAGCAGCTTTTCCTGGCTGTCTGCCTGAATAGTCGTTTAAGTGGGAGGGTGGCCTAATGGTTAAGGTGTTTGCCTTACAAACACAAGGTGCAGGGTTTAAGTCTCACAAGGGATAACTGGCTAGGCTTAAAATGGCTCACAAGGGCAGTTAGCTTAGTACTAATCTATGAACCTATGAACCTAAGTATGGGTAAATCTGGATATTCCTTTGTCTGCAAAAGGCAATGGTCAGAGCCAGACATTTTGTGAAAACTCTGGGAGCAGTAAATAAGCCAAAGGGAAGGGCAGAGAACTGAAAGTGCTGATATCCTGCCCTGAAACAGAGATATTTCCTGCATTATTCCCTGACAGGAATGTGGAGGTAGGCCTCTTTTAGATCTAGGGTGGCTAACCAAGCGTCCTTGGAGAGCATGGGTAGCTGCTGCTGGAGGCTGAGCATTTTGAATTTTGGGATCACCAGGAAGGTGTTTAGAATGGATAGATCGTGGATGGGGAGCCAGGTTCCCTCATTTCTGGGCACCAGAAAATGTCTGGAGTAGAAACCTTGATCTATCTGTTCTGCAGGAACGTGCTCTACTGCCCTCATAGAAAGCAGGGAAAGGATTTAATTTTGAGCCTCTGCCCACAGGTTTGGAGGTAGATCTGGGAACCCTTTTGGGGTTGGAAGGGTGTGGAAAGAAAATATGTATCCCTGGGGCACTATGTTGAGAACCCAGCAGTTGTTGGTAATGGTGGCCCAGGTGCTTGCGTGAAAGGAGTTTTTTCCTCCTAGGGGTAAGTGAAGGTGGGCAGAGGGAGGGGGTGAGGGAGGTGAGTCACTGAGTTCTTACCATAAAGGGGTTGCTTAGAACTCCCTTGTTTTGAAGTGGAGGTAGTCCACTGCTTAACTGCTTAGATATCTGCATTCCCTGTGGCTGCTGTCTGGGGGGGGTCTAGTTCTCCGGGGCTTGGGCTGGACTGGTTTAGTGGAAGTAGGAAAGGACCAGTGTTGGTGGGACAATGCCTGTTGAACCTGGGTGGCTGGACCCATAAGACATCCTTAACTGTCTGCATAGATTTTGCTTTTTCCTTCATCTTTTTTAAGACCTCTTCTGCCTTAGTGCCAAAGAAGTTGTCTTTGTGCAAGGGGACATGGTGTGGCAAGGGCTGTTCCTTAAGCCATGCATGCCTTCTAATGACAGATACAGTGACTGCTGCCCTGCAAGAAGCTTCTAGGGCATCAAAACCACAGGGCAAGGTGTGTTTATTTACTTGACTTGCAGAATGCATTAACTCTTGTAACTCTTCAGATTCTGCACAAGCAGGAAAGGAAGACATTTTTTGTTTGAGGAGTTCTAGGGTATTTTGCTGAAATTTTAGCATATGGAACTGACAATTTAGTGCCCTGACAGCAAGAGTAGCTGAGGTGTATACATTTTTACCCCATCTGTCTATTGCTCGGGAATCCATATCTGAGGGGGTGGGATTCTTAGCAGAGGTTGCTTTAATCCCTTTAGGCCCTTGAGAAATTACCTCAGGGTCAGCAGTAGGACTTTTAAAAAGAAATTTGTGTGAGTCTGGGACTCATTAGTACCTGTCTGGTTTTCTGGGTGCAGGAGGGAGGGTGTCAGGAGTCAAGTTGGATTCCAGGAAAACATCCTCCACAACATCCAGGACTGCGGAGATGGCCAAGGGTCTGTGCTGTGGAAGATCTAAGAATTCCCGGATTCTCTTTTTAGACTGAGGGTAATCCTGACTCTCCCATTGGAAATACTCCCTTAAGGTATGAAGGGTTTCCCCAAAGGAAAAATCCTCTAGGGGAGAGGCTGAAGGGATGGAATTCTCTGCATCAGAATCCTCAAAAGTAGAGAGGGGTTGCATGTCTTCATATTCAAATGCATCAGAGTCATCTGACTCTTGTTCAGACAAAACTACAGGGGAACGATCTCTTTTCCTTTTGGAGGGGGTAGCTTGGCTTCTCCTGATCAGCATGATAAGGTCCTTCCTCCATTTTAAGCATTTGAGACTGAGGCAAGAAAGCTGGTGCCTGAGAATGGGTCATCGGTTTCTTGGGTGTGATTCGTACCCTGGGCCTAAGAAACTCAGTCATTTAGAAAGAATAGTAGTTGCGAAAGAAGACGATTTGTGTCGAGAATTGGTAATACGAAGGACTTCCTCAGAAGTCAGGGCCTGCTCAGCGGCTCCGGACGAATCCAAGGTAGAGACGACCACAGGATCCTTAGTCGAAGAAGATTTTTGCGGCATACCAGACTCTGAAAGGGTCTCGGTAGCGGCCTGCGAATCCACAGAAGTGGGCATCAGGGGCTGCCCACTGAGGACCAGAGAACTGACGACTAGCTTAACGGGAGCGTCGTTGGTGGGTTTGGACCTGTCCGGTCCATCTCTGTCTTTATCTTTAAGTTTTTTCAGAAGATCTGCTGTTGGATGGCTTACCGAAGCCATATCGGAGTTCGAGGACTGTAAGCAAAAATATCTAGCTACATTAAGAGCCCGACGATGGATAGTTCTGGCATTGAACAAGGCATTGAACAAAGCACAGAGGTGACAACGGGAGACGTCGTGGTCTGGGCCTAAACAAGTGATGCAGTAAGAATGAAAGTCTCGGTGTGGTATTTGCTTAACAAAGGCGAGACAATTGTTAACTTTTTCTGACATCAGTTAGTGCAAGAAAAAAGGATCCCCAGTGGGGTACAAGCTTTAGAAGACTTCAGCTTCAATTCAGTAGAAGAAACTCAGGTAGTGGCCAACCGGCACTCCTGCGAACTGCTTCTGCTATGGGCTCCATGGCAAGAAAGACTGATGTAATGGCGTCAGCTGCCTTATTTTATACTACTGACCACCTGACATCAGTCCTGAAGCGACAGCAACTGACACAGAAATACTAAGCCTCTGGTATTCGGGCCGGCCGAGGGCTATCCTGGCAGGTATAACCCAAATGTGATGACTGCGACAGTGAAACATGAAGGACATCTAAAGGAGGAGGAGTATCAATATTCATCAAAGATAAATACACCTCTAGATTGGAACTAGAATGATTCCCTAGAGTTATTCCACATGCAGATACCAATAGGAAAGACCTTTCTCCAAGTTATCGCCAGCTATAGATCCCCCTCCATGAACCATGATATCCACACTGCCTACTTGGATCTACTTGAGTCTCTCAAAATACAACCAAACACCCTGGTTATGGGTGACTAACTACCCATCCATAGTTACATAAATTATATATGTGTAAACACACTCGTCCAAAGTTTTTGGGCTTCATTAACTCAAATGCCTTGGAGCAGATAGTTGGCACCCCCACAAGGGACCCAAACATTCTTGATTTGGTACTCACCAACATGGTACAACAATTCATCACCACAAGTGTGCAGTCCTTCCTGGTGACGTCTGATCATAAATCAGTCCCTTTTGAAGTAATGATAGTATCACAGCCCCCCAGCCAGGAGAAATTAGTCTAAAAAACTTCTCCAAAGCCAACTACAGCCTCTTATGAGAAGGCATTAATAGCTTCAAAGCTCCTGTCCCCACTGACAGAAAGGGCATCTATACAGAGATATACACCAATGCACTGTATAAACATCTACACAATTGTACTGACTCTGCAATGCCTGATAAGAGCAAAGCAAGATCCTCAAAAAAAACAAGCCTGTCTGGTGGACATCTGCCATAAACAGGTTATATAATAAGAGGAAGAAATTGTTGTCTAAGAGCAAGAAATAACAATCTCAGAACTGGAAGCACACACCCTTCTCAGCTTGAGCAAGCAAATAAGACATTGTGTAAAGTCCTCTAAAGCTAACTACGAATCTAGATTAGCATCCCTAGCTAAGGAGAACAATAAGACATTCTTTAGCTACATCCAAAACCTTAAAGAAAAAGCGCATATTTGTGCTGAACTAGTAGTGAATGGTACCACATATACTAAACCAGGGGAAATAGCCAACCTGCTAGCGGACAGGTTCAGTGAAAACTTCTCCCCCCTGTCCCTGCCATATATACTCCAAAGCATTCCTACCACCTACTCTCCACCTAGAGTCTCTAAAGAACAGGTCTTGACCGCTCTATCCAAGGCCAAAAACACAGCATCTATGGGACCTGATGACATCTCAGGCTGCATTCTCAATGGTTTAAAACAGGATTTAGCAACACCATTGGACACTCTTTTCAACCACAGTCTAAGCACTGGTTTTGTCCCTGCTGAATGGAAAACAGCTACCGTCATCCCCTTGCACAAGGTTGGGGTGTTGCATCCACTGACTCTGGGAACTGTATACCATATATTAGCCTAACCAGCTTTATCTGCAAGGTCATGGAGAGAAAAATCATGGACCTTATCAACAAGGATACAGGAGACCTACAAGCACTTAACCCATCCCAGTTTGGTTTTGTTAAAGGGAGATCCTGCCTGTTGAACCTGGTGGACTTCTTTGGGACCATCTTCAAAGCCCTGGATGAAGGCAAATCTGTGCATACGGCCTATCTGGACTTGGTCAAGGCCTTTGACAAAATCCTCCACTCAGGCATCATTGAAAAACTCACCCATCTGGGGGTCAACCCATATACTGTCAGGTGGGTTGCAAGCTGGCTCACTGACAGAACACATACAGTCAAAATAAGGGACTCCACCTCCACCAGCATACACATTACCAGTGGTGCTCCACAGGAATCTGTGCTGAGCCCCCTACAGTTTAGAATCTATTTCTCAGAAGTACAAGCAAAAACAAAAGGTCTGTGGCTGACAAAGGTTGCTGATGACTGCAAACAGGAAGAAGTCATTGAGTCCTCAGATGACATCAACATTCTACAAGAAGGACTTACTCAAACCAATAATTGGTGCCAAAGTCATGGTCTTAAATTCAATGCAAAAGACTGCATTATTGTCCCCTTTGGCACAGGCAATATCCCTGCAGAATACCATATTAATAACACTACCCTAAGCTCTAAATCAGTGGTATGAAATTTGATCAAAGAAGACCTGTGTTGCTCACCTCATAAGCAAGGGCATAGCTTCCAGAACAAAAGAGGTTATAACCCCCCTGTGCTCTTCCCTCATCAGGCCAATAATAAGAGTACAATGCTCCCTTTGGTAGGTACCTAAAAGGGCACCTGCAGCAACTGGAAAGACCTCAAGGGTTCCTCACAAAGAAAACTCAGGGTCTTCAGCATGTCTTACATGGACAGACTGAAATCACTGTCGCTATATTCTGTATCGTATAAACTACTCAGAGGCAACATCTGATCATGCCTTAATGGAAATGCTACACATTCATAAGTCAAATGGTACATGATACACACGCTCTAGGGACCTTAACCTGGCATGTGAAATCAACAGGACTTGATGGAAAAACAGATATGTCTCTCAGAGATTGCCTCTCCTCTGCAATAAACTTCCAATACAGGTTAAACAGAGCACCTCATTAACCCTTTTTAAGCATAACTTGGACAAATGGATGGGAAACTGCAAATTCACCCAAGAGGTTTCACCTAAGTCCCTCTTGAATAGGGGCAGTTGGTGTCGATTTTGATCTGCTTAAAACATAGACCATTACCTCTAGACCCTTAAGGGAACAAGGGTTGAACTTGGCTAGTCTTGTAAGGGCCCGAGGGCCATTAGCCTAGTATCCTCCTATGAACTTGTCAATATAAGATTTTCTAAAAAGAGGTTTTCTTGCCTCCTTTAGTACTTACTACATATCCCCTGAAAAGAGGTGCCTAAGAATTGAATTATCCAGGTAGTTAGTTGAAGATGTTTGAGAGTGAAGTGTACCAAACTTCCCCTGTCTTGCATTTGTAGGTCTGGGTTGGAATTTGAAATTTCAAAAAATGCAAATGTTGTGTCCATGTGTTATTTTAGAAACTACTGAATCTGTCTCACGTAACATGTCAAGAGGAAAAACAAGAATCATAGATGCCATGAGCCCCAAGATCCTGAGATATTCTCTGGCTCAAGTTTGAGATGGAATTGAGAAACCTAAGTTTCCACATAAAATTTGCCTTCTCATGTGCCAAAAAAGCTTTTTGCTGCAGGGTGTCAATAAGACATCCTAGAAAGACAATCTTGTGTGAGTGGTTCAAAGAGGATTTTTGAATATTTTTCTGGAACCTCACATTGGTCAAAAGAGATGAAACCCATAGCAATGACTCTTGACATCTGAGTAAAGACTTTGTAAACATGAGTAAGTTGTCTAAATAAGGAAATATGTGAAAGTTATTAGATCTGCAAGAAGCTATGACTGGAGCAAGACAGTTTGTAAGCACCCTTGGAGCAGTAGACAACCCAAATGATAATGCAGAGTACTAATAATGGGATCCAGACACAGAATATATAAGAAATATCCCGGAGCTTTTTGCTACGGGAATGTGATGGCATGCATATTTTAGATCAAATGTTACCGTAACGCTTTCCTGAGGAATGAGAGGTAACAGTCTCTGAAGGGTCACTATCTTGACTCTTGAAACTTTAATGTACAGATTGAGGAAAGAAACGTCTATAACTGGTCTTCAAGATGACACTTTCTTTGATATAAGAAACATTCTGCAATAGAAGGCTTTGCCTCTTTGATTTAATGGCACTAGTTATGTGGCTCCTAGGTAAGAAAGTGCTGAAGAACCTGGGGAAAAAATTATGTTTGGTTTGGTTCAGAGGATGGGGAGGAAGTCTTACAGGAGGTATTTTGTATCCAGTCCCAACTGTATTCCTCATGAACCAGCTTTAACACTTAAAAATGTGCAACAATCTTTTACCAAAGGGGAACTTACAGAGCCACGTGCTGGGACAGACTTTGAGAAACAGGGGCAGGAGGGGAAGAATGTTGGTACAGTCATTCTGAGGTGTAGACTGACCCTTTTTAGAAAATGATCCTTGTTTCTTGTTGTTCTCCTGACATCTCTTTTTATTTTATGAGAGATTTGTAAGAATGACAGCCTGAAAAATCTTGCAAACTCCCAGAATTAATTTCCCTCTCTCATCAAATTGTTTGAGGACATGAAAAGCATAAGGGCCAAATAAAACCTCCTTATCAAAAACTGAATTCAAAATTTCAGACTTTACCTCATCATAAAAGTATTGGTTACATACCCATGAATATCTCCTCAAAACTGTAGCGGAAGCCACTGTCAGTCAAACTTTACATAGCTCATTCAAATCCTGCCTTTTTTAAAACCTCTATCCTCCTCTGCATGCACTGTACCCACAATTCCCATTTCCCTATGTAATTTGCTCCGACCCTTTTCTAAAGATCCCAATTCCAGTTGTTTATCACTGTTACTATATTCACTACTTCTAGTAAAGTTGGTTTAGACTTTGATTTCCATTTTCTAGTAACTGCTTTTTTGGCTGACAATGACTGGATAGATTATAAGTGGTGTATAATGTTTGCAACTACAATTATGTCAATATGGTGTGTGATGCATAATGTTTGCAATTAAAGATATGTCAATATGGTTTGTTTTCATTTAGCGGCCTCCGCTGAAAACAGGTACCTTCATGAGCCAGTCGGACTTTCCCAGTAAACAAATGCGAAATAAATAAATAAATGTATGACTGCCTATGCCATATGAGATAATTTAATAACATTTTTTCTTGTTTAAAAAAGAAACTACTGTAGCAAAATCAGTGGTCCTAGACAAATTATCTTCAAAATCATACATGCTTCTTAATCCATGCTGATACTTAAGAAATGTTAGAAACAGTAACTGAGGTGAGCACTATTTTCAAGTGTGGTATATGATTCTCTCAAACTGTCTGTACAAAAATGTATAAACTTCCACCTATGGGTCTGATAGTTAAGAATTCTATACACAAAAATGGTAGAAGAAAAAAAAATTCTTACCAGATCCGTCCAGTATTTTCTCCTGGTTGTCCACAGGGGAAGGGTTTGAAGATACTGAGAGTCTGTTTCCTGTTTGCAAACATGTGAAAATGGCTGCAGGGCTAGACCTAAGGTGAGAAAATAAATGCTTGCTTGTTTTGAGAAACTCAATCAAGCTCATCTGCTTTTTTGGGGTCTGAAGGTTGTGAATCAGGGTTGTTACATGCAGCATTAAATATATTACCAAGGCTCGTACTGGTGGAGAAATAGGAGGAGACATAGGTGTAGAATGAGGAATACCATTTGTAACACATCATAACATGTGTCTGGAGCATTTCTTCACGGGCCTCCACTGAAAATTGGCTTCATTCCCGGTTAACAAATTTTAAATAAAAATAAAATCTTCTCAACTTGGGGAACATGCATGTGTTCCAAAAAAAAAATCACCCCATTCATCTTGGCTACTTGGCTATAGTCTAAGAAAAGGAAACTTCTTCCAAAGAAGATTGTAAGGACCAAGCTTCCTCTGAATCTGAGATTTGAGCTTAAGAATCTGCAGGAAAAAACAACATGCCCTTGCCAATGCTACGATCACCAGACACGTCTTCCTCAAAAACATTTCTGCTGACCTAATTTAGAGATACTGTATTCTGAGTACCAAAATTATAGGTCTGTAACAACTTCTTTGCTAAGGTAAACATTTATTTTTTCTAACAGACATCATGTCTTCTGATCAACATTTAAAGGTTTTTTTTTTTTTAATAGGCATCACTGATGACAGACTATGAGGAGATACTACTGCACCATCAGGAGGTCTCTTCTCCTAGACACATCAAGCAGCATCTCCCATTTGTCTCTGTGCTCCAGTAAAGATGGTACTTCCATGCCCAGTACAGACAATGGAACAGCCAAACAGGCCAAGGATGACCATCAGTTTGTGGTGGCTGTAAGAACTACAATGAAGTAGGGGTAAGTAACTGATCTGAGAAAGGTACAGTTGTGTAAAATCTTACCATAATAGTAGATGTCCTTCTCTTCATTGTTGCAGTATTCTTTACAAGAGGGAGAATGCCAAAGCTCAGGAAGAAGAGAAGGAGAAGAAAGGACCAGCAGAGCTTTCAAGGAAGCCTTAATGGATGGCCCTAGCAAAAACAGCTCTAACGCTGGAAATTCCATCCAGCTTGTAGTGCTTGGTAAATGCATTCACAGAAGTCCATGTAGTTGCCTCAAGAACAGAATTACTATCTAATCCCTTGAAAAAAACACCAGAAGAAGCCACAGCCTTAAAAGAAGAAGGAAGGCTTTTACCATGAAAGGAATAACAAAAAGGAATGGCTTTAGAAATCCAATAAGAAATGGTTTGCTTAGAAACAGCCAATCCTAAGGACCTAGGGTGAAAGGAAACAAAGAGCTGAACAGATTTACTAAAAGTCTTAGTCCTATCCAAATAAAATCTGAGTTGTCTATGCACATCCAACATGTGCAGCACAGTCTCACTGGCATATTGAGAAGAAGGGAAAAAAGTGGGCAAATGAATAGACTGATTAAGGGACAACTCATTCACCACCTTGGGCATAAAAGAAGTAATGTATGCAAGGACACCCTGTCCTTATGAAACAAAGCTCAGACACCCGTCTGACAGAAGAAGTGCTAACAAAAGTACAGTCTTCCAAGAGCAATGTTGGAAGGAAGCTGAAGCTGCAGGCTCAAAAGCAGCTTGAGTCAATTTTTCCAAAATAAAATTAAGATCCCAGGAAGGAGGAACAGGCTTCCTGGGAGGCCTAACATGAAGGATGCCTTTAAGGAATTGTTTACCTTTAAATCTAAAAGCTAAAGGGGGAGATAAAGGCAGACAAGCAGAATGGGCCTTAACAGAATACGCCAATCCAGCAATGAGCAATCACACAGATAAGAGAGAACCAAGGATCATCCACAGAAAGTGGATCCAGGTTACGAGAAAGACACCAAACAGAAATCTTCTTCCATTTGGTTAAGTAGGATTTCCTAGTATTGCATTTGCTGGCCTCCTGCAGGACCCTAAGCACGTCCTCAGAAAAAGGTTGTCTATGTGGAATCAAAATCCTGTCACCCACGGTGTCAGTTGAAGAGTGGACAGGTGGGGATGGATGAGACATTCCTTGTCTTGTGAGAGTAGGTCCATCCTGTGAGGTAACTTGTGATGATTGCCCTTGGCTAAATGCAGAAGAAGAGGGAACCAATGCTTTGCATGCAAAAGGGAGCTACCAACAAGATTTTTGGAGCATTCTGCTGAATTTTGAACAGGGCTTTTGGAATGAGGGGAAGGAGAGGGAAGGCATAAACATCCTCTTTCAAGAAAAAGACACAGCATCCACATTCCAAACCAAAGGACCTGGAACTCTCGCATAAAAAAGAGGAAATTGTCTGTTCAGAGGGGAGGCAAAAAGGTCTATTTGAGGAGTACCCACTGGTGAACAATTTTCAGAAACACATCGCTGTGAAGCATCCATTCATGGGACTGAGTAAAGGACCTGCTCAGAGTGTCTGCCATAATATTTTGACCTGTGGGAATGTAAACTACATGAAGAATCATTTGATACTGGACAGCAAGTTTAAACAACAGGAGTGCCACCCAGCAGAGATAAGATCTTGTACCCCCTGTTTGTTTACATACCACATCACTTTGGCATTGTCTGTAAACACCTTGAGAGGTCTTGCGGAAAACAGGGGATGAAAGGGCTGAAGAGCCAGCAGAAGAGCTGTCATCTTTTTGACACTGATTTGCTCTTTCTGTTAAACAGGTGACCAAACACCTCCTGCATCTTTAGGGAGCCAAATGCTGCTCCCAATGCCACATCTGAAGCATCTGTGAATAGCTCCTTAAAGGGAGGAGAGGGATGAAAAGGGAACCTTGGATTTAGAGACAGCTGCTGAATCCACCACTGAAGTTCCTTCTTGAAACAAGGGAGAAGAGGAACTACGTACTTGAGGGGATGGGCATGCTAAAGCCAAACTGACTTCAGAAACCACTGAAACTTTCTCATGTGGCGTTTGGCCAGAGGGAGCATAGGAATGGTGGAGGCCATGAACTCAAGAGCTCTCATACATTCCCTGGCTGTTATAGAAGCCAGAGGAAAAAGAGTTTGAAAAAAGGAAATGAGTATTAACGCCTTGGGAGGGGGGGCAGGGATGCCAGCATAGGCACATTCTGGATGCTGCATCACAGAAAAATATGGTCCTGAGAAGGAGTCAGAAAAGACATTTTGAAGTTTACTGTGAGCACCACGCTTTGCAGAAGGGTAATGGCAAAATGAAGATTTTGCAACAAGATCTTTGGAAAAGATGCCTGAAACAGGTCATCCAAGTAAGGAAAGACTTGGATTCCCTGAAGCCTGCAAAAAAGCAATCACAGGAGCAAGGCATTTGGTGAATACCAAAGAGAAAAGCACAGAACTGAAAATGCCAGGAAGCATCCTGAAAAGGTGATGAATAGGGATATGGAGATAAGCATTCTTGAGATCCAGACACATCATATAAGCCCGAGGAAGCAAAAAGTACAGTTGTATGCACTTACCATAAATGTAGATGTTCGACTGTATTCACTGTTGCAGTCATCACATTTGGGTTATCTGCTTGCAGTAGCCCTCAGTCAGCCTGATTATCAAAGTCTTGGGTCCTGCGTCGGTTGCTGTCTCATCTTCCATGACGTCAGGTAGTCAGGGGTATAAAGCCTACAGCCGACGCCATTACATCAGTTTTTCTTACCGTGCAGTGCCCAAAGCAGAAGTAGTTTGCAAGTGCAGGTCGGCCGACTCCTGAAATTTTTGTTTTCAAGTTTCAGAACCAAAGTCTTCAAATAAAGCTAAGTACCCCGTTGGGGAAACTTTTTATTGCTCTAAACCAATGTCAGTAAAAGTCAGTAATTGTATTTCTTGTGGAAAGCAAATACCTCATAAAGATTTTCATTTGTACTGTATTCCTTGCTTAGTTCCTGACCACGATGTACCTCATTGTCGGTTTTGCTGAAGCACTTGCATGTAACCTTCCTAAAGCACAAAGTCCTCCTACACAAAGTACACATAACAAATATCTTCAGTAAATGACCTGAGACGTACCTCCCTAGACTATACGAAAAGAGACATCATTGAGCTCTTGGAATATGTGTCTCAGTCTGGTATGAACCTAGCACTGAGCAACATTTTACCTTCTCCAAGGATGATGCCACAGTATGAACAAAAGATGATTGACTTTAATAATTGGTTTAGTTTCTGGTGTCATTCTAAGGAGGTGCAATATTTGTCAGCATGGAAGGAGATGGTCAACAGACCATGCTGCTTTGCCAGGGATGGTCTGCACCTCTCCCCTCTAGGTTTTCAAATATTAGTCAAAACATCATCTTCCCCATAGTGCCTTTTTAGGCATCGCCAAACTGAAAGTACTTCTGACATAGCAAATAAAAAACAAGAAAATCTAAAGGCATTACAGCTCAATGCTAGGAGTCTAAACAAAAAACTCCACTCCCTAGAAGCTCCCTTTACCCTAGAGAATGCTGACATCTGTGCAATCACTGATACATGGTTTAAGCCCACAGAGAGCACATCAACAGTGCAAGGTTATAATGCCTTTTTCCACTGGCAGCTACTACACAAGCAGGGACTAAAGGTGGAGGTGTCTCTATTTACATAAAAAATAAATATACTTCAAGGCTGGTCAAACAGGACAATGCACTTGAGCTGCTCCATGTTCAAATCACCACAGGTAAAATCCAATACCACTTTCTTGCAAGCTATAGGTCCCCCTCTATGATCCAGGAAGCCCATACCATGTATTTAAACTTATTAGAAACACTAACCATCCAACCCAATATTAACTGGGAATCCTATATGACACCAAACGTACATGCACAGAGATTCCTGGATTTTGTAAACACAAACACCCTGGACCAGATAGTCAATACAGTTCAATAGTGGTTCCAGTCCTACCTGGATAAAAGACAACAGGCCATACTATGGCACAAGTCTCTCTCTACTCACCTACCCGTCAACCTCGGAGTCCCTCAGGGGTCCATCCTTGGACCACTACTTTTTTCCATATTCATCAATGACCTTCACCTTGCCATCCCCCAAGCTACATGCATACAATATGCGGATGACTCTACACTGATATGCTCAGACCCCTCCCCTTCTGAACTTCTCTATCTTACCCAACAAGTATTTAACAGAGTTGAGCAATGGTTCACACATAGATGCCTTCTCCTAAACCCCAAAAAGACTAAACTCCTCCTTTTCTCTCCTACTAAGAAATCCCCTCCTTTGGATTTCTCAGTTAACTCTACCAATAAAACCATTATATCCCCCAAACCATCCACCAAACTATTAGGAGTCCCAATGACAATAATCTGAACTTTGACATCCATATTAACAATACTATAAAAACTGTCAACAAAAAGCTAGGCTCTCTCTATAGGATAAAATCCTTCCTCCTACCTTCAGCTCGAACCACAATAGCACACACTCATCTAATCTCTTCTCTATGCCTCACCTATTTTTACTAACCTATCTAAAAATAATCTTAACAAAATGGAAATGTCCTACAATAATATTGCCAGATTTGCAACAGGAAACCCATTTAGAACCCATCACTGCCTCAATTTAAAGCAGCTAGGATGGCTTGAACTACAAAATCTAATTAAATTCCATCAGCTAACTATAACCCACAACACTCTTCACAAACCTTCCAAAACACCTATTCTCTCCACACTAATCACTCCCTATAAAAACCTGGAATCCTTAAGGTCTTCTCAGAAACTTCTAGTACATACTACTAAAACAAACAATAAAGCTGGTGACTCCCTTTTTTCTAATATAGATGGAAAAGCCTGGGACCTCCTTCCAAATAAACTCTCCACACTTCCTTCACTATCCTGTTTCAAAAACAAATTGAAAGTATTCCTCAATACACACTGGTTATGCCCATGCTCTAAACCTGACTAGTCTAAGTGTCTCTATATACTCTACTCTTCCTAACCCGTCTACTCATTAAAAGCAACTCCTTCCTTTTTAAACTGTTATTAATTATCTCTTGACTACCTTGATTGCATTTACATTCCTTTATTATGCCTGTATTCTGCACTGTAAATTTAGATTGTAGACAATAAGAGCGGCAACAACCAATCCAAGAACCAACAAACAACGGACTAGACCAAAGAAGTTTAATTGCAAGTATCATAATTTAGATTGTACTTGCATCCTTTGTTATGTCTGTATTCTGCACTGTACATTTTACTGTGATAACCTGTTATACATACTGTTAATAGTTTTTAACCAGCTCATGTATCCTTAGATGTTATTGTGTTAATTTCATTGTCCTAGCTTGGAGCTTAACTCCCCGGGCCTCTACTGAAAATGGACATGTATCCAGTTGGACTAGCCCAGTAAACAAATGTAAAATAAAAATAAAAATAAATAAAATAAATAATACATCAACCAGGAGTGCAACCATACTGGATCTAGTCCTCACTAATATGGGAGAATGCTGCACACCCCCTACTGAAATTCCTACTCTGGTAAGGTCAGACCACAAAATGGTCTCCTCTGAAGTAAAAATAAAACCTGGAATATTCAGGAACTATTCTAAGGGTAACCTCTTTCTATCAAGTGAGAACCTGGCAAAATTTCAAGCCCCCATAAACCCTGAGAACACTGATGCCTATGCAGAACTTCTCAAAGAAACTCTGTTTAAGCATGTTAATAGCTGTACAGATGCAGCTGTACCCACCAGGAAGAAGTACAGAACTAACTCAAAAAACAAGCCACCCTGGTGGAATCACAAAATGAATAGGCTGTATAACAGGAGGAAAATCATGGCAAAAATGAGGAGGCGCAGCACCCAGCAGGATAAAAGCACTCTCATTAAACTAAACAAACTTAGAGGTCAAACAAAGTCTACCAAAGCCAAATCTGAGCTAAGTTTGGCCTCCCAGGCCAAGGACTACCACAAAGCATTCTTTAGCTATGTCCACAACCTCAAAGGCAATACATAACTGTGTGCAGAGCTCACTGTGAATGGAGCCACCTATACTGAGCCAGACGATGCAGCAAACCTCATGGCTGATAAATTCAGCTCCAACTTTACCCCTCTCCCTCTCAACCTTCCCTCAGCAAATATCATCAAATGTAACTCCCTCTACTATTACTAGGGAACAGGTCCTTAATGCTCTCTCTAAGACCAAGAACACTGTATCAAATTGGCCCAGACAATATCTCAGGATGCCTTCTAAAGAGCATGAAACATGACATACCAGGGCCTCGGAATTACTATTTAATTGTAGCCTCCAAACAGGCTTCGTGCCTCATGATTAGAGAAAGGCAACAGTCATCCCTCTGCACAAAGGTGGCCCATCTACAGACCCATAAGTCTCACTAGTCTTATATGTAAAGCCATGGAAAGAATTATCATGGAGATGATCAACAGAAACATAGTAAACCTCCAGACACTGGACCCAACCCAGTTTGGTTTCATCAAGGGCAGATCATGCCTACTCAACCTGGTGGACTTTGAGAAGGTCACCAAAGCAATGGATGAGGGCAAAATCATTTGCACTGTCTACCTTGACCTGGCCAAAGCATTTGACATAATAACCCACTCGGGCATTGTTGACAAACTCAAGAGGTTAGGTACAAATCTGTACGTCACCCAGTGGATAGCCAACTGGCTCACAGACAGGACACCAGAAGTTAGAACTGAGGAGTCCACCTCTACAAAGAGTCCAGTCACAAGTGGAGTCCCTCAGGGATCAGTCCTTCGACTGCTCTTTTTTGGCATTTACTTCTCAGAAGTCAAGGCCAATGTCAGTGGTCTCTGGATGACTAAATTTGCAAATGATTGCAAATTAGGTGCTGTCACTGAATCTCACACTGTCACAAGTATTCTCCAGGAGGGGTTGACACACACAAACAACTGGTGTTAGAGCCATGGACTAAAACTAAATGCTAAGAAATGCATAATAGTATCCTTTGGAAAGTCATCCAACCCTGGTAACTATCATATTGAAAACACACTCCTTAGAGTTGACCCAGTAGTTAGGGACTTAGGGACACACATAGATAGTAATCTAGGCTTTGACCATCATGTGCCTACAGTGGTGAGGAAATCATTCTATGTTACACAACTTATAAACAAAGGTATGGCATCTAAGTTCAAGGAAGTCACTGTTCCACTGTATTTGCATTCATCAGACCTCTCATTGAGTACAATGCCCCCTTTGGTATGTACCTAACCAGGCATATCCCAACAACTGGATCAGAGGTTCCTCACTTAAAGAATACAGGATGTAAGTAAAATATCCTATGCAGTTTGTCTCAAAGACTCAATCCCTGTATTCTGTCTCCTACAAGCTTTTGAGGGGAGATCTCTGCCTAGTATGCAGGGCATTCTTGGACTCAACTCTTATGGACAAACAGCATTAACATTACCCATTCTAAAGACAAACTTTGCCTGTGATATAAAAAGGACCTGCTGGAGAGATAGGTATGTATCTCGGAGACTACCCTGTCTATGGAACAGGCTCCCCATCCATGTGAAGCAGAGTTCCTCCCTAACCAAATTCAAGTGCAACTTGGACAATTGGATGGGAAACCAGAAATTCATCCCTGGTTTGGCAACTATGTCTCTAATGGACACAGGAAACCTGTAGATGGTTAATCTCCCAAGCCCATGCTTACACTTATCAAGGGTATCAGAACTTTTCAGAGAGTTGGGATGCATGACTAGGCTTAAAAAGGCCCTTGTGGTCATTAGCCTAGTAAACACCTATGAACATATGAACTTAGATTTCAAAACAGTGTAAGAAACTTCTCTGTGTGGAAGATTTTCAGTCCATATATCTCTAGTTAATCATTGTATATTAATCAGATCAGACAATAATAGTAGAAGTAGCGAACTTAAACTCATCTTAAGTCAAAACGAAACAAAAAATTAATAATAGAAAATATATAATTGTATAGCATTACTAAGTATTCGAAACTAATCCAAGCAAGGGAGGCAGTCTGTTTCCAGTCGACTGAAAGAGACTGCCTGCCTTGCTTGGATTACTTTCGAATACTTAGTAATGCTGTACAATTATATATTTTCTATTATTATTTTTTTGTTTTGTTTTGACGTAAGACGAGTTTAAGTTCGCTACTTCTACTACTATTGTCTGATCTGATTAATATACAGTGATTAACTAGAGATATATGGACTGAAAATATTCCGGGCAGAGAAGTTTCACGTTTTTTGTTTTCTTATTTTGGACCCACTACACTTGTTTAGTGGGTTGTTTTGAGACTTCGGGGATACCACGGAAATTACTTGTTTTTTGTTGGAACCTAAGAGATTTCCAGACCATGAAATACCCTTGGCAGGTAAAGGAGAGGGGTAGTTTATCTGAAATTTAGGAACAAGAGAAACAAACACGTTTAAGTCCCTGTAAAGCCTTGCCCTTATCCTGAAGGGAGTTAAACAAACCAGCAGCAGCCTCGCCAAACAAGTATTTATCTAGAGGGGCATCCATCAACTTAGCCTTAATATCATCAGGTGAAAGTTGAAGGTGAAGCCAAGAATACCTCCTCATCACTAACCCAAAAGCAGTGGTCCTAGAAGAAGCAGCTGCTGCATCATAACTACACTTAATGGAATGATGAGCCACCATGAAGGAAGTCCCTAAAAGAGAAAGGGCAGAAGTTTTACCTTTAGAGTCTGGAAGATCAGAAATCACTTGACAGGCCTGGAAAAGCACAGCCAATATGTACCTGGACATATGGGTTTGATAATTAGCCCTAAAAGCCAAAGTAGCAGAGATACAGACCTTCTTGCCTAGCCTTTCTATAGCTCTGCCATCTTTAACAGAAGGCAGTAACTTAGGAGAAGCAATTTAAAAGTTTTGTCAGAAACTACTACCACCACCAACTGGTTAGCAGGAGGACACTTGTACAAGAACATACAGTCCTCAGGCACCCTATAGGTTTCTTGGGTCAGGTGGGGATGAGAATCTACAGCCCTAGAGGCATTAGAAAAGGCATCCAACAAAGCAGCCAAAACTGGAAGGACAGTAGAAGGTCTTGGAGAATCCATCTGCAGAAGCTCATAATACCTTTTTTTGTTTATCAGAAACTTGAGCACAATTCCATATAAAGAACTCCATCATCCTGGATATTGTGTTCCCAAAAGAAATCTCTTCAAAGGGAGTACCAGGACTGGTGGGTTCCTCTTTCTCTAACCCATAGTCCAAAGGAGAGGGAACCTGGGAGGAGTAAGCAAGAGATTCTTCATCTGAATCTGCCTCCTCCTCAGAGGAATCCTGTTCTCTGGGTCTCTTAAGGGGGGTAGAGGACCAAGGGGGGTGCTGGAACGGAAACTCCCTGGAGAGGTTTTAAAGCAATCAAAGTAGTAAACAATCCCCAAGTGAAGGACTGCCATTCACTCTGTGGATCCTTAGGAGCTGAGGAAATACGTTTAGTCTTCTGATTTTTCTTTAAAGGGAAATCCGCCTTAAAAAATTGGAAGGCTATGACCTGGATGGCATTCAATAAATGTAGTAGGGACTTTTGATTACTAAAATGTGGGGAACAGCCCTAGGGCACTCGGAAATAATCAGCCACGGTTCTACCGAATGTCAGAAGAAGACTTCTGCAATGCCTCCTAGGACACATCTAAGGTCGGATCCCTGATGACCTCCAATCCAGTTTTGGCATAAAAATCCAACGATGAAGCCAGACAAACCTCCAAGTTGTCACTCACTTCAGGAGGGGTGGCTGGTGGAGTCTGAACAGCAGAAGATTCCGGCTTAGGTTTCTTGGTCTTCTTCCCAGATGGCTGTTACTCAAGAAGCTTAAGACAGTGATTCTCAAGATAAATTGCCAAAGAAGAGAGCCTACTACAAAGGGTTTGGGGAACAGGACATATGGTCATCTGAAGCGCCAAGGCAAAACAGACGTTATTAGTGATGGTCTTTATGGAGAATCTGTTTCCCATACTGGCATTTACCCTTCTTGGATGACATGAAACTCCACAAGCAACAACAATACAGCAAAAGAAAGATAGGAGAACAAAACCCCATTGGGGTACTTATCTGCAATGGCTTGGTGAACCAGCAACAGAATGGGTGCTCAGTCAGACTATCAAAAGATGGCTTTTGGACTGGTGGCAAAGAAGTTCTGAGGATGGTACATTGGATGTCACCTTTATGCCCTACACTAGGAAAAGAACATGTGTGGGATGTATGTCATACCTTGAAGCAACCTAAAGGCTTTGATACACTGGCCAGATACTGGAGCACCCTTGGCAGAGGATCCATATTTTAAAGAATACTGCAACAGTGAAATGCAAAATCTTCAACTGCTAGCAACTGTAGAGTCACCCACCATTGACTAAGACAAAAACTGAGTTAATGGAGTAAGCAAGGGCTCTTTGGTAAGATGTTATTTTCTTTCTAGGAACTACAGATGTAGGACCAGCAGTAGCATCCATGCTGTGACTGATGAGGATGTTTCATGTGCGGTACGGATTGCTGGAATGGGTCAGACAGTAAGCTGTCAGTTTCCGCAAGCAGCAAATTTACACCTTCACACATAAGAGTCCCCAAAACACTGTAATACATAAGCAGAACATTAAATTCCTCACAGAATCCACTCCAAAGAAAATGTAGTCAGGCAGAATAATTGTCAGGTAAGTTGTCACAGCACTACATGACCCGCAAACTAACTGCTCAACTAAAACATTCCCCATGTTAAGCTTTCCTTTGAAAATTTTAAAGTTTACACAGTGAATACATGTTGTCACCAAAGTAGCTCTCAAATTAGCCAAAGCTAAAAAACAGTGATTCCTGACATGAAATTTCTGATAACAGAAAAATGAAGGGTTTCTGAAATGGACACAGCCACTACAATTAAATAAAAGTAAATAGCATTTTTTAAATACAACTATAATATAAATAGCAAATATTTCTTTGTGGAGGTTGTGATGCCTGTGCACTGGTCCAGTAATCAGGGAGCCTCAAACATTACCACTAACACCAGTGAGGGACGTGCACATTGGGAGGATGAACAGTACACACACAGTAAAGTATAACTTCCCTTAAGAGTACACAGAGATCAAAGTCAGTCTGCGGCTGTTTTTCCCCTCTCTCCAGATCCCCAATAAGACTCCCCACTGGCAGCTATAGGGTTCAGATCTTAGTGGAGTTGTCAAGCCAAAATCTCCAGTACCCTCTCTGTCCAACCAGTGCTTTGTGTCCCTGCCCAGGTAGCTGACACACACACACACTTTGAGATTTGATTTACATACAAACACACATAGACTGCTGGGGAAGGCTGGCACAGGTTCACTAGCTATGCCCCCTTCTGCCAAGAGTATAAGGTAGAAATCACTGCCACCAACCACCATCAGCTACTAATAAAGCCCTTCACAAAGGGTGAACGATTCTACTGTGTAATGTTACTATTATCCAAATGGTAAGTGTGACTAAGACTTGAATGATATTGGAGTGGCTTGTAGAGTATTACCAAATACATATGCAAGTACTCTAAGAGCTTAAATATCTTTATACAAAACCAGCCACAATTAAAAGGTTTAAATGTATTTAATAATAAATACAAAAAGCACCAGACAATACTCATTAACTTAACACAGTGACAGTAGAGCTCAGAATCACAGGAACTATTTTAAAACAACATTGTAGGACAGTCTCACATAAATACAGAAAACATCTAACTAACTTTGCTATATTCCTATCTATCTCTAAGAGAAACTATGTTCCAAATAACTTACTTACAGAGCAAGACAAAGTGCTGGTGATGTTGCCAGATCCAAAACAAAATGCATTGACTCTCTCTCTGAGATAGTTCTTAAATTAATAACACACATTACTGCAAAATCATCTCAGATTATATCATCCTTGTCACCTCTGCCTAGTTCTCAGGCTAGCAGGAACTTAAAATTTAACATGTCTCTGTTAAAAATAGTTATCTCTCAGAAGCTGACAACTTTCTCTTAGAAGCTTGCCCAAAACTGGAAGTCGCAAAACAATTACCTTGGAAACCTGCAATTAACCTCTGTTTCCAGACAACAGAAAGAAGCCCCTAACCTAGACATCCTGTCTCTTAGCCGAGATAAGCTAACTTTATAAGACATCGTAAAACTCTTTACTTATCAACTTATTTTCTTAGAGCTTTGCAAATTAAGTCTGTATATTCCAATTCTACTATGAAAACATACATTTGAATTGGCATATAGTTCATACACATTTCAGCTCTTTTCCAGCAGGATGCCCTGTGGTTACAATCTTGAAGATCAGTACAGAACATATAGTTTTCTTACATTTTAAAGGCAAGCATACAAATTGTATTACTATTCACAAATGACATAGAATTATTTACATAATTCTATCTAGCTGGGCTGGCAGTGTCACATTTCTATACAAATCATATTAATATTTTCAAATGACATATAACTATTTACAAAATTCCAGCTAGCTGGACTGGCAGCTGCTCGGTTTATTACTGAGGTAATCCCCAATAGGGACTTCTCTGCAAGAAAGCAGCTGAAGGACAGGTGCTGCTCTTGTGAAGCCTGTGAGTTGCTTCTTCACAAGGAGGCAAGAAAGTACTGAAGATTTTCCACTCTGATTGCTGATTTTCCCTCCACGCTGCTGCTCAATTAGCAGGCAGAGTGGACGAGTTGTGAGAGAGCCAGAGTGTTTGGAAGTTGGTCAGTTGTTTTATCTTGGGCAAGGTATAACCCACACAGCTTAAAGGCTAGTGCAGCAGTGGGAATGATGAACATCTGAATGGTCCCTTTGAATAGGGGGACTCCAAAAATATCATCTTGGTGTCATCAGTAAACTGGGTTAAACATAACAAGGAACCAAGATACAGCAATGCTAGCCCCTGTTACTCTGACCACACCTTCTGCTGCACTACAAATCACCCAAGCTACAAGGCTATCTAAACTGAATAAGTTAGTAGCTTGGGTCTTAATCCTATTTTTTTACTTGTCCTTAGGCAATGTCTCTGCCATATACAGTATTTCATCTACCATTTTTCGCTGGAAATACACAATGTTGGTTGAGGGTTGGCCTAATATGAAATGGACCTATGCCAAGGGTACAGTGGTACATTTACCCCTCATGTTTTTTGAATTTCACAAACATACTGAAACACACTGCATATATGTGTATGGTGTGACTTGTTTACATTACAGCCAAATTACTCCACTGTATGAGATTTTAGAGGCAGTTATTCTAACTTTGGGCGTTGTGGGAGGGATTATAAGGGAACAGCCCTTAAAAAGTTTTTTACAAACTTCATCTAGCCAACATCCATTCTGATGAGGTGAGTTATGAGGAGCCAACATGCCTACAATACACATTCACACACACTTTTTCTCTCTCTGTATGTATCTAGGTAGATAAGAATGATCCAAATGGACTCTTGTTAAGGTTCAGCCCAGGTTTAAAACAGTTAAAGCAAACAATTGTTAAAACAATCATAGCTGTTCTCTATAGAGATAGGTTAGCAAAGTCAAACAAGTACATACACAGCAACCCTTTAACAATGTAGTCTGATAATGAAATATCTTTAAAACTACTGTTCCTATTTCAGTATATACAGCAGTTATAGAGAGGACAGATAGTGTAGCATTGAATGTGTAGTAGATCATAACAATATAGTTCAATAAATAGATATCTTTAAAATCACTGTTACTATTTACAATACAAATGAAGTAGTAACTGAGAGGCTGGCATAGCTTGTACAATAGTAAGGAATGAGTAACACATGGTAAGTTTAGGTTAAGAGAGGTAGAAGACACAAATCTGAAAAAGAAATTAAATGAAGAATCAGTTGCTTCTGTAGATTTAATAACCATGAAAAAAATAGACTCCACAAAAACAAACTTATAAACTGAAAACAAAACCACGACCAACCTGGAAAAGTACAGTTTTGTACCTACCATAAATGTAGATGTTCGAGGATCCACATTGCTGCAGTCCTAACTATTGGGTAGTCCGCTGTCCAGTCGGCCCGAATACCAAAGTATATGGCTGACGTCGGTCAGGGCGCATTAGACTGACGTCAGTACGTCAGGGTACTAATGCGCATGACCGACGTCATATCCTCAGTCTTTTCTTGCCCCAGATGTCAGAAGACCCTGAAAAGATAAGGCCAAAAGCCAAAAAATTCCCAACATACCTGCACCAAAATATATATATACAAAATATACAAAAACAGCAGAATATAACTTCACCTACACAACCACCCCTAAACACAGAGGGGAAGGAGGGAGGGTAAATTGGACTGCAGCAATGTGGATCCTCGAACATCTACATTTATGGTAGGTACAAAACTGTACTATGTTCTTCATTCCACATTGCTGCAGTCCTAACTATTGGGTAGAATCCCAAAGCAGAGGTAAGGGAGGCTGGCAAATCATAAGGAAGCAGGAACTGACAACATGCCTTGCAAAATAGCTGTGGCAAAACCAGCCCTAGACGTAGAGTAGAGAGGAAGGTGATAATGCTTAGAGAAAGTATGCACTGAACTCCAAGTAGCTGCCTCCAAAATATCCTTTGTTGCCACTCCCCTTAGAAATGCTGTTGAAGTGGCAGTAGCCCTAGTGGAATGAGGCCTAATCCCAGCTGGAACCTCCTTGCCATGATGGGAATAACAAAATGCAATGCAACACCCAATCCACCTAGAAATAGTTTGTTTTGACACAGGCTTGCCCTTTGAACTCAAAGCAAAAGAAATAAACAACTGCTGAGACTGCCTAAAATCCTTAGTCCTGCTCAAATAATAACGCAATTGCCTGTGTACATCTAAAGTGTGCAAAATCTTTTCCCCTATATTTTGGGGATCTGCATAAAAGGTAGGCAAATGAATAGTTTGGTTTAAAGCCACACTATAAACCACCTTAGGCATAAAGGAAGGATTAGTACGTAAAGATACCCTATCCTTATGAAAAATCAAAAAAGGCTCCACTGCCATAAGGGCCTGCAACTCAGAAACCCTTCTTGCAGAAGTAATGGCCAACAAAAAAGCAGTCTTCCATGACAAGTATTTCAATTCAGCAGTAGCCGCAGGCTCAAAAGGTTGTAGAGTAAGTTTCTCCAACACAAAATTGAGATCCCAAGCAGGAGTAGGAGCTCTACGTGGGGGTCTTATATTCTTCGCCCCTCTAAGAAATTGCTTGAACAAAGGATGCGAAAACAATGGTGGGTCACAATCATAGTGAGCTGAAATTGCTGCAGCATGAATCTTAATGGAAGAGAAAGACAAACCTTTGTCCAGTAACTCAGTAAGATATTGAAGAGCCACACTCAAATTTGGCTCAGAAATCTCCAAATTGTTTGCTGCACTCCAAAATAAAAATCTCTTCCATTTTTCTCCGTACACTTTCCTTGTACTAGGTCTCCTGGCTTCCATAATCACATTTAAAACTTGTTGAGGAAGTTGAGACCTACTGTCTTTCAAAACAGAATATGCCAGGCTGTTAGATGAAGAGAGTGAAGCTTGACATTGAGCAGGTGACCGTCTCTTTGAGATAACAGGTGTGGAATCAAGGGTAAAGGCCATGGAGGCTTCCTTACCAGACTCCTCAGTAATGGGTACCAGTGCTGCCGAGGCCAATCTGGAGCTATTAAAATCATCATTGGCTTGTCTTGTCTGACTTTTAGAAGCACCTTTGGAAGAAGAGGCAGAGGTGGAAACGCATACACATGAAGATTTTTCCAACTGAAAGAAAGAGCATCCACTCTCCAAGCTGTGTGATGAAACCTCTTTGTGCAAAACTTTGGCAGCTGGTGGTTTAGTGGAGAAGCGAACAGATCTATGTCTGGAGTTCCCATGACACTGTCAATTTTGAAATACATGAAGATCCAGTTTCCACTCGTGGGGATCCATGATTTGTCTGCTTAACACATCTGCTAAGGAGTTCTGTGCTCCGGCAGAAACCTTGCCTGAAGAGTTAATTGCAAGCTGAGCGCAGTCTCCCATAAAATCATTGCTTGCCTGCACAATGGGTAAGAATGTGTTCCCCTTGTTTGTTGATGTACCACATGACAGTTGTGTTGTCTGTTAGAATCAACACCTGCCCTGGAAGAAGTAATTCCTTGAAAGCCATTAATGCAAACTGGACTGCTAACATCTCCTTCATGTTGATATGTAGATGCTGTAGTCTGGCAGGCCACTTGTCTTGTATCCACTTTCCATTTAGATGAGCTCCCAAGCAATGTCTGAGGCATCTGTCGTTAGAATCTGACTCGCCTCTGGCCGGGTCACAGAGAGTCCCTTGTTTAGGTGACATTCCTGAGCCCACCACAAAAATTCCTTTTGAATGCAAGGTATTATTTGAATGACAGTGTCCAAATCCTGGCAGTGCTGTGTCCATACATTTTGAGATACCATTGTAGCTTCCTCATATGCAGTTTGGCATTGGGAAGCACCAGAATACAAGATGCCATGAACCCTAAGGCTTGAAGGACTGTCCTTGCAGTCAGCCCGGACTGAAGAGATAGTTGATGGAAGTAACTGGAAAGATTCTTTTGTTTGTCCGGGGTTAAAAGGCCATCTGGGCTGCTGTATTCAGTCTCACACCCAGAAAGCACATGTCTTGAGAGGGTACTAGACTGGACTTTATTTCGTTCACAGAATACCCTAGGCATCTTAGCACTGCTATGACATATTCTAAATGCTGTAGAAGGTCTTCCTTTTCTTGAGCCAGAATCAGGCAGTCGTCCAAGTAAGGAGAGATTTGAATTCCTTTTAGCCTGAAGTAAGCTATCACTGAAGCCAGCACCTTTGTGAATACTCTGGGCAGTAGATAAGCCAAAGGGCAATGCAGAGAACTGATAATGAGAATTTCCAGCTCGAAAACGCAGATACTTTCTGCAACTTAGTCTTATAGGCACATGAAGGTAAGCTTCCTTGAGATCTAAAGTTACCATCCAGTGATCTTTGCCCAGCAGAGGTAAAAGCTGTTGTAACGTCAACATTTTGAACTTGGGAATGTCCAGATAAGTGTTGAGGATAGATAAATCCAAAATTGGTCTCCACGTGTTCCCCTTCTTTGGTACTAGGAACAGGCGAGAATAAAATCCTAGGCCCCTTTCTGGCACAGGAACTGGCTGAATGGCCCCTATTTGGAGTAACAGAGAAATCTGCTTGTGAGCCTCTTGTCGTTGTAGAGGAGGAATGTCTGGCATGCCTTTGAAAAGAGGCAAGGTATGGAAATAAAACCTGTAACCGTTGTGAATAATATCCAGAACCCATCTGTCGTGGGTAATTAAATCCCAATTTTCTTTGAAAAGAGACAGCCTTCCTCCCAACGGTGCTGCCAGGCGAGAATGAACTGGCAGCTGAAAAGGCAGGTCATTGGGTCTGTTTATGAAAGGACTGACCCCTGCCCTCACCAGAAGTCTGAGCAGGGGAAATCCCTGTCCTAGGCCTAAAAGAACCCTGAGCTCTGCCCCTACCACGTCTAGACCTACCCCTAGACTGGGAATCATAAGCAGGATAAGTCCATCCCTTAGTAGGCCAATTTCTACTAAACTTGGAGGCTGCACCTGCAAAAATCTTTAACAGTTTGCATAGACTTAGCCTTGTCCTCCATTTTCTTCAAAACTGCTTCCACAGGCGAACCAAACAACACATCAGACTGTAAAGGAGCATCCAAAATCCTTGTCTTAACATGCTCAGCTAAATTCTGATCTCTCAACCAGGCGTGCCTCGAAGAACAGAACCAGTGGCAGCCACCCTGGAGGAGGCCTGCACAGCATCAAAACCACACTGCAAGGAATGTTTACCCACCTGTTCAGACACATGAACTAAATCCTGCAACTCTTTACACTCAATACCTTCAGCCAAAGCATCCACCTTAGATTTCAACTGTGAAAGAAGATAATTCTGATATTTTAACATGTGAAACTGACAATTCAACGCCCTCATGGCTAAAGTGGAAGAAGTATACACTTTCTTTCCCCATCTATCCAAAGCCCTTGCCTCTTTATCAGGAGGGACAGGATTTTTAACAACTGAGGCCTTCACACCTTTAGGCCCCTGAGAGACAGTTTCCGGGTCTGCCCTAGGACTCTTAAAAAGATACTTATGAGCTTCAGGCACCCTATAATACCTATCCGGTTTAACTGGGGCAGGAGGCAAAGAATCAGGATTCAGGGAAGCCTCTGCAAACACATCTTCCACCACATTCAAAACAGGAGGTATAGCTAAAGGCCTATGCTGGGGTAAAAACAAGAATTCCCTAAGCCTCTTCCTGGAATCAGAGAAATCTTGACCTTCCCATTTAAAATGCTCCCTCATGGAATGCAGAGTCTCTGAAAATGAAAAATCCTCAGGAGGAGAAGCAGAAGGAGTAGAATCATCCACATCAGAATCAGAATAAGGAGGGTACTCCTGCAAGTCTTCAACCGAAGACTCAAGCCTCGAGCATTGCTCAAAACTCTCAAACTCAGGTTCCACCCTAGGCCTCTTATCAGGAGGGGGCATAGAACCCCTTATCATAGTAATCAAATCCTCTGCCATTTTAAGCATATGTTTCTTAGGCAAAGACCCTGAAGCACTAGGAGAAACCCCCACTGAAGCTAAACTTGGCCTGCCCCTCAAAGAAGCCTTGGAAACAGAAGGAGAGGCTCTAACCACCTTAGGAAGAGAGGGAAGAACAGCCACCTGAGAAGCCCCCTCAGCCTGGCCTACTTCCTGAGAGGATACATCCTGTAACAGTAAAGTCTCTCCCTGAGACTCCAAAGAAACACCTGGCAAAACCTCCGGCTCCACTGAGCCTTCTAAAGAACCGACGTCTGGGACTGTCGGTTCCTCCACTCTAGGCTTTGCTGCTTTATCTTTGCGCTTTTAGCGAAGCGGCCGGAGCATCCGACGGCATTTTATAATTACAACGCTTCCCAAACACTAACCTGGCACAGTCTAACCTTCTCTTAATAGTGCGTTTGTTAAATCTAGCACAAGAGCGGCATCCAACAACGTCGTGCTCAGGCCTAAACAAGGTATACACAAAGTATGGTAATCCCTATGAGGTATCTGTTTCCCACAAGAAATACAGTTATTCACTTTTTCTGACATCCGGTTAAATACTGAGGCAAGAAAACCAAAATATTCCCCAACGAGTACTTAGCCAACTTTGATTCGGTCTGAAACTCTGACTTCAGAAACTTTCAGAACGCCAACCTGCACTCGCAAAATTGCTTCTGCATCGGACCATGCGGCAAAAAGACTGAGGATATGACGTCGGTCATGCGCATTAGTACCCTGACGTACTGACGTCAGTCTAATGCGCCCTGACCGACGTCAGCCATATACTTTGGTATTCGGGCCGACTGGACAGCGGACTACCCAATAGTTAGGACTGCAGCAATGTGGAATGAAGAACATCGGACCTTTTATTAACAAAATTTGCTGAAGTGCTTTTCGGCTTACAATAGTTAGCCTTCTTCGGAACAATCAAACAACAAGATCCACATATTTTTTATAGTAAAAAAAGGCACCAAAACCAAACAATTAGTGCCTCATTAAGCAATTAAATTTTAAAAGTGTTTTACAATTAAAATGCACATGAATAATTATTTCAGGTAAACTCAAAAATAACCATTTCTACATTATTAAGAGAATTATTTTCTCTACTAACTTTAACTAAAGAAAATACTACTTAGTAACATGACTTTAAATATATATTTAAAAATAGTAATAATAATCATCCTCTATATATTAACAACTATCTCGCCAAACTTTTTAATTTCAAAAGGACACCTATGGAAAGGGCATCATTAAGCCCGGGGAATCTACTTGCATCTAATTTAACTTGCCATTTCAATTCTAGTTCTAATAATTTTAAAGAATGTGGACCACCACTAAAATTACTTTCTAATTTGTCGATAACCATAAATTTAAATGAATGATCAACGTAAGAAGTAATGTGCTACGCTAGTGCGTTGTCAGCTTTCTTGTGGGAAATAGCGTACATATGTTCATAAATTCTATCCCTGAGTCTCCGCTCAGTTTTTCCCACATAGAAGGCAGGACAACAATTGCGTTTAGCTAAATAAATAATGTCTTTAGAATTACAGTTGTACTTGTTATGTAGTTTGTATTTGACTTCATCTAACATGAAGAAATTATTTACAAAAATATGTTTACACATATTAAAAGCTTCACATTTAAACATCCCAGTCGACTTCCTCAATAAATTGGCCTGAAACTGTAGAATATCTTTTAAATTCGTACGTTTGAAAATAACTTTAGGTGCATGTCCTATTTTGTCCATTAAATTCAAATTGTTTCTGAATAAATTCCAGTTTTTATTAAGTATATTAATACATGAAAAACTTGTTTTTACATATGTTGTAGAAAAATTATTGATTCTGTTAAAATTATTATTTCTATGCTGTGAAACATTAGTCTCATCACTACTCAAGTTGGTGTTGGTCACATTGTCCATACTATGGGCTTTAATAGCCAATAAAGGTTTAAAAGTGTTGTTTTCTCTTTTTGTTTTTACCTCGGCTATCATCTCTTCTAAGAGCTCCAACGGATACTCTCTTTTAGTGAATGCTTCTTTTAAAAATAAGCATTCTTCATCAAATTCTAAATCGAGAGCAACTATCCGGGCCGCTCTTACTAACTGCCCCTTTATGACCGCCTTCTTTTGATAGAAGGGGTGGCAACTTGAGTAGTGGAGAAATGTATTCGAGTATGTAGCTTTACGATAAATTCTACATAAGTAACTGTTCATTTCAATATTTTTGAATAACAATATGTCCAAATATGAAATTGAATAACTATCAAAAGTGTACATAAACTTCAAAAATTCAGTCGAAGTATTAAGAGAGTCGACTAGCAGTGAGGCTATGTTATCATTACCCTTTAGTAAAATAAAGATATCATCAAGGTATCTAGTATAAAAAACTACTGTATCCAGGTACAACTTTAATTTGAAAACAAAATCAGATTCCCAAAAAGCCATCACTAAATTTGCCACACTTGCCCCGCAAGGGGAACCCATAGCAATACCTATTTTTTGAACAAAAAATGATGTCAAAAGTAAAAAAATTATATGAAAGAACCAGATCTAAAAGTTCAGAAACCAAAGAGATATCTTTTTTTGGGGCATTATGTTTATACAACATAAGTGTTACCCATTCAATAGCTATGGTGTGTGGAATACAAGTGTGTAAATCTTTAACGTCGATAGTTAGAAAGTTGTAATTGGCATCAAATTCAAGAGTGTTGACCTGTTCCAAGAAAGACCAAGAGTCTTTGCAGATTTGTTTTTCACTTGCTACTATCTTTTGTAAAAAAGAGTCAATAACTTTAGCAAAAACATATAAAGGTGATCCTCTTCCATCTACTAGTGGTCTCATAGGAGGATTGAGTAAGTCTTTATGGATTTTAGGAATCCCAAAGAAACTCGGGTAGGTGGGAAAAGAGGTGGTCAAATAGTTTAAGAAATTCTGATCAATACGCCCTTCAATGAATAGGTCATTGATACATGTTTTCACTAAGTTATAAGCTTTATTCACCTCAGATCTAGAGCTCGGTGAATAGGATTCATTGTCCAACATAGCTCTCATCCTGCAGTTGTAGTCATCGATATCGAATACTACAATACCACCACCTTTATCTGGCTTACAAAGTCGAATCTTTTCTGAGTGGACAAGTTTAATTAGATCACTTTCTGAAAAAGACACAGCTTGAGATCGCTTATTTTAAAGAATGTTTGTCTGTTAAAGTTATACCAAAGGGTCTACGTAGAACTCAATATCCTACAGACTTGGTTAATGACTCTCCTTTTCACAAAGAACTTGTAAAGCTGTTTGAATGACAGGGAGCTGATTTGCTCAACCTTATGATTAAACATTATTCCATCTTGGTTAGTGAATTGACTGACACCGTTTTGGACTTGGACAAAATTGTAACTAGTGATTCTGAGTTTTATAGGTACAAATATGATTACTCTAGGTCAATAACGAGCATTGATAAACATCTGAGTAAACTGCAAGTAAATAAGAACAGAAAACTCGAAAGAGATATTAAAGCCTATAAAGAAGGCACAGCATATCCAGTGCCTTCTTTAGCACAGTCTTGGCAACGTACTACTCTTAGAAATACTAGTCATAATGTTTGTTCTTTGACTGAATGTACTAATTGTAAATGTTCATACCCTAATGACATTACTGTTGATAATGTTGAACTTGATAATAACTATCTAGATGATGATACAGAATTTCCAACTTTAAGAAGAAGTGAAAGACTTCAGAATAATTCAAAAAATAATCACAACACTAGCTCAAGGTTTATCAACACTAAAACTGTCACTCCCTCTAACAGAAATTCAAACCATGACTATAATGGGGCAGGACCTAAGCTACAAAGACCTACGCATAACTTTAACACAAGGTCTAAAAATTTTTAATTGAGGAGGAAATCGGAGTTAATGAATTTTTGATTCAGGCCGAGACCCCCTCCATTGACACACAAGAATTTTCTGTTGCTAGCTTTCATAATGATGATGAAAGTACTGTCTTGGGTAATCTTGAGAACTTTCCAGTTCCACAAAAGCCTATAATTATGTATAATAAGAGTAAGGATTTTAAAGTCTATAATTTTTCTTCTTGCCCATTATCATCAGAACTGGTTGAATTACTATCTAAAGGACAAACATATGTCCCCTATACGAAGTTTGACCTTACGTCAGCTATTCTTGATCTCAAACTTTATACTAGAAAGTTAAACTTTCAATATTTGTTTGGTGATACTACTAGTACAGGACCACCTTTAAGCTTTTATATTCCCAGCACATTTAATCCACCCCTACATCCTGCTATACAAATGTTTGAGAGCGTATGTGAATTGGACTTTAGATCTTTGGCTAGGGAGAGAACTAAAGGAGTAATTAACCCTGAAGAAAGTGATCTAATTAAACTTGTGCACTCACAAAAGATTTGACTTTGTAAGCCAGATAAAGGTGGTGGTATTGTAGTATTCGATATCGATGACTACAACTGCAGGATGAGAGCTATGTTGGACAATGAATCCAATTCACCGAGCTCTAGATCTGAGGTGAATAAAGCTTACAACTTAGTGAAAACATGTATCAATGACCTATTCATTGAAGGGCGTATTGATCAGAATTTCTTAAACTATTTGACCACCTCTTTTCCCACCTACCCGAGTTTCTTTGGGATTCCTAAAATCCATAAAGACTTATTCAATCCTCCTATGAGACCACTAGTAGATGGAAGAGGATCACCTTTATATGTTTGTGCTAAAGTTATTGACTCTTTTTTACAAAAGATAGTAGCAAGTGAAAAACAAATCTGCAAAGACTCTTGGTCTTTCTTGGAACAGGTCAACACTCTTGAATTTGACGCCAATTACAACTTTCTAACTATCGATGTTAAAGATTTATACACTTGTATTCCACACACCATAGCTATTGAATGGGTAACACTTATGATGTATAAACATAATGCCCCAAAAAAAGATATCTCTTTGGTTTCTGAACTTTTAGATCTGGTTCTTTCATATAATTTTTTTACTTTTGACACATCATTTTTTGTTCAGAAAATAGGTATTGCTATGGGTTCCCCTTTTGGGGCAAGTGTGGCAAATTTAGTGATGGCTTTTTGGGAATCTGATTTTGTTTTCAAATTAAAATTGTACCTGGATAAAGTAGTTTTTTATACTAGATACCTTGACGATATCTTTATTTTAATAAAGGGTAATGATAACATAGCCTCACTCCTAGTCGGCTCTCTTAATACTTCGACTGAATTTTTGAAGTTTACGTACACTTTTGATAGTTATTCTATTTCATATTTGGACATATTGTTATTCAAAAATGTTGAAATGAACAGTTACTTATCTAGAATTTATCGTAAAGCTACGTACTCTAATACATTTCTCCACTACTCAAGTTGCCACCCCTTCTATGAAAAGAAGGCGGTCATAAAAGGGCAGTTAGTAAGAGCGGCCCAGATAGTTACTCTCGATTTAGAATTTGATGAAGAATGCTTATTTTTAAAAAGAAGCATTCACTAAAAGAGAGTACCCGTTGGAGCTCTTAGAAGAGATGATAGCCGAGGTAAAAACAAAAAGAGAAAACAACACTTTTAAACCTTTATTGGCTATTAAAGCCCATAGTATGGACAATGTGACCAACACCAACTTGAGTAGTGATGAGACTAATGTTTCACAGCATAGAAATAATAATTTTAACAGAATCAATAATTTTTCTACAACATATGTAAAAACAAGTTTTTCATGTATTAATATACTTAATAAAAACTGGAATTTATTCAGAAACAATTTGAATTTAATGGACAAAATAGGACAGGCACCTAAAGTTATTTTCAAACGTGGCCATAATTTAAAAGATATTCTACAGTTTCAGGCCAATTTATTGAGGAAGTCGACTGGGATGTTTAAATGTGAAGCTTGTAATATGTGTAAACATATTTTTGTAAATAATTTCTTCATGTTAGATGAAGTCAAATACAAACTACATAACAAGTACAACTGTAATTCTAAAGACATTATTTATTTAGCTAAATGCAATTGTTGTCCTGCCTTCTATGTGGCAAAAACTGAGCGGAGACTCAGGGATAGAATTTATGAACATATGTACGCTATTTCCCACAAGAAAGCTGACAACGCACTAGCGAAGCACATTACTTCTTATGTTGATCATTCATTTAAATTTATGGTTATCGACAAATTAGAAAGTAATTTTAGGGGTGGTCCACATTCTTCAAAATTATTAGAACTAGAATCGAAATGGCAAGTTAAATTAGATGCAAGTAGATTCCCCGGGCTTAATGATGCCCTTTCCATAGGTGTCCTTTTGAAATTAAAAAGTTTGGCGAGATAGTTGTTAATATACAGAGGATGATTATTATTACTATTTTTAAATATATATTTAAAGTCATGTTACTAAGTAGTATTTTCTTTAGTTAAAGTTAGTAGAGAAAATAATTCTCTTAATAATGTAGAAATGGTTATTTTTGAGTCTACCTGAAATAATTACTCATGTGCATTTTAATTGTAAAATACTTTTAAAATTTAATTGCTTAATGAGGCACTAATTGTTTGGTTTTGGCGCCTTTTTTTACTATAAAAAATATGTGGATCTTGTTGTTTGATTGTTCCGAAGAAGGCTAACTATTGTAAACCGAAAAGCACTTCAACAAATTTTGTTAATAAAAGGTCCGTTTCCAGGTTGGTCGTGGTTTTGTTTTCAGTTTATAAGTTTGTTTTTGTGGAGTCTATTTTTTTCTAAGTTTCATGGCGTTCCACCCGACTTCACCTGTTATATCGAACCTTTTGGGATCTCAACTAACTGAGATAGCTGACCCCAACAATACAACTGCTAAAGCACATTTGCCAGTCACCGAAAATGCGAACTTCGGATTACTTATGGAAAAGATTGATGCACTTTGCACATGACTGGATCAGGTAGACTCAAACCAGAAAATATTTAAAGAATTTATGACTGTAAAAGCTGCTGACTCGAACATTTTGCATATTGATAGCTCTAACTCTACCATTGACCGGTTGAATGGAAAACACGGCTGTAGAACCGAAGGTAATTCTACGATCACTTTTAGTGATGACAGTACACCGCCACCAGGTCAAGGGTCACCGGGAACTACATCAAACGTCAGCAGACAAAAGGATTTGCTTATACAAACACATCCAAATGCTGTTTCCCAGCCAGCTGTCGCATTAGTTAATGCTATGTCAACTACTTCCTCTGGGCAGCGTTCTTCTTTTACTTCTGCAACTAATAACTCGCCAACAATGTTTTCGTTGATTAAAGACACCTTCTCTTTTGGGAGAAACTCAGCAGAACAAGCTCTTCCCAATACTAATAGGGAAGAACTGTTACAAGATAAAAATGCCACACCAGACATTGTAAGTAACTTAAAAACTCTTGACAATTACTTGCTAAAACTGAAAAAGACACAGCTTGAGATCGCTTATTTTAAAGAATGTTTGACTGTTAAAGTTATACCAAAGGGTCTACGTAGAACTCAATATCCTACAGACTTGGTTAATGACTCTCCTTTTCACAAAGAATGTGTACAGCTGTTTGAATGACAGGGAGCTGATTTGCTCAACCTTATGATTAAACATTATTCCATCTTGGTTAGTGAATTGACTGACACCATTTTGGACTTGGACAAAATTGTAACTAGTGATTCTGAGTTTTATAGGTACAAATATGATTACTCTAGGTCAACAACGAGCATTGATAAACATCTGAGTAAACTGCAAGTAAATAAGAACAGAAAACTTGAAAGAGATATTAAAGCCTATAAAGAAGGCACAGCATATCCGGTGCCTTCTTTAGCACAGTCTTGGCAACGTACTACTCTTAGAAATACTAGTCATAATGTTTGTTCTTTGACTGAATGTACTAGTTGTAAATGTTCATACCCTAATGACATTACTGTTGATAATGTTGAACTTGATAATAACTATCTAGATGATGATACAGAATTTCCAACTTTAAGAAGAAGTGAAAGACTTCAGAATAATTCAAAAAATAATCACAACACTAGCTCAAGGTTTATCAACACTAAAACTGTCACTCTCTCTAACAGAAATTCAAACCATGACTATAATACCTAAGCAACAAAGACCTATGCATAACTTTAACACAAGGTCTAAAAATTTTTAATTGAGGAGGAAATCAGAGTTAATGAATTTTTGATTCAGGCCGAGCCCCCCTCCATTGACACACAAGAATTTTCTGTTGCTAGCTTTCATAATGATGATGAAAGTACTGTCTTGGGTAATCTTGAGAACTTTCCAGTTCCACAAAAGCCTATAATTATGTATAATAAGAGTAAGGATTTTAAAGTCTATAATTTTTCTTCTTGCCCATTATCATTAGAACTGGTTGAATTACTATCTAAAGGACAAACATATGTCCCCTATACGAAGTTTGACCTTACGTCAGCTATTCTTGATCTCAAACTTTATACTAGAAAGTTAAACTTTCAATATTTGTTTGGTGATACTACTAGTACAGGACCACCTTTAAGCTTTTATATTCCCAGCACATTTAATCCACCCCTACATCCTGCTATACAAATGTTTGAGAGCGTATGTGAAATGGACTTTAGATCTTTGGCTAGGGAGAGAACTAAAGGAGTAATTAACCCTGAAGAAAGTGATCTAATTAAACTTGTCCACTCACAAAAGATTCGACTTTGTAAGCCAGATAAAGGAGGTGGTATTGTAGTATTCGATATTGATGACTACAACTGCAGGATGAGAGCTATGTTGGACAATGAATCCTATTCACCGAGCTCTAGATCTGAGGTGAATAAAGCTTATAACTTAGTGAAAACATGTATCAATGACCTATTCATTGAAGGGCGTATTGATCAGAATTTCTTAAACTATTTGACCACCTCTTTTCCCACCTACCCGAGTTTCTTTGGGATTCCTAAAATCCATAAAGACTTATTCAATCCTCCTATGAGACCACTAGTAGATGGAAGAGGATCACCTTTATATGTTTGTGCTAAAGTTATTGACTCTTTTTTACAAAAGATAGTAGCAAGTGAAAAACAAATCTGCAAAGACTCTTGGTCTTTCTTGGAACAGGTCAACACTCTTGAATTTGATGCCAATTACAACTTTCTAACTATCGACGTTAAAGATTTATACACTTGTATTCCACACACCATAGCTATTGAATGGGTAACACTTATGATGTATAAACATAATGCCCCAAAAAAGATATCTCTTTGGTTTCTGAACTTTTAGATCTGGTTCTTTCATATAATTTTTTTACTTTTGACACATCATTTTTTATTCAGAAAATAGGTATTGCTATGGGTTCCCCTTGCGGGGCAAGTGTGGCAAATTTAGTGATGGCTTTTTGGGAATCTGATTTTGTTTTCAAATTAAAGTTGTACCTGGATACAGTAGTTTTTTTATACTAGATACCTTGACAATATCTTTATTTTAATAAAGGGTAATGATAACATAGCCTCACTCCTAGTCGACTCTCTTAATACTTCGACTGAATTTTTGAAGTTTACCTACACTTTTGATAGTTATTCAATTTCATATTTGGACATATTGTTATTCAAAAATGTTGAAATGAACAGTTACTTATCTAGAATTTATCGTAAAGCTACATACTCGAATACATTTCTCCACTACTCAAGTTGCCACCCCTTCTATCAAAAGAAGGCGGTCATAAAAGGGCAGTTAGTAAGAGCGGCCCGGATAGTTACTCTCGATTTAGAATTTGATGAAGAATGCTTATTTTTAAAAGAAGCATTCACTAAAAGAGAGTACCCGTTGGAGCTCTTAGAAGAGATGATAGCCGAGGTAAAAACAAAAAGAGAAAACAACACTTTTAAACCTTTATTGGCTATTAAAGCCCATAGTATGGACAATGTGACCAACACCAACTTGAGTAGTGATGAGACTAATGTTTCACAGCATAGAAATAATAATTTTAACAGAATCAATAATTTTTCTACAACATATGTAAAAACAAGTTTTTCATGTATTAATATACTTAATAAAAACTGGAATTTATTCAGAAACAATTTGAATTTAATGGACAAAATAGGACACGCACCTAAAGTTATTTTCAAACGTGGCCGTAATTTAAAAGATATTCTACAGTTTCAGGCCAATTTATTAAGGAAGTCGACTGGGATGTTTAAATGTGAAGCTTGTAATATGTGTAAACATATTTTTGTAAATAATTTCTTCATGTTAGATGAAGTCAAATACAAACTACATAACAAGTACAACTGTAATTCTAAACACATTATTTATTTAGCTAAATGCAATTGTTGTCCTGCCTTCTATGTGGGAAAAACTGAGCGGAGACTCAGGGATAGAATTTATGAACATATGTACGCTATTTCCCACAAGAAAGCTGACAACGCACTAGCGAAACACATTACTTCTTACGTTGATCATTCATTTAAATTTATGGTTATCGACAAATTAGAAAGTAATTTTAGGGGTGGTCCACATTCTTTAAAATTATTAGAACTAGAATTGAAATGGCAAGTTAAATTAGATGCAAGTAGATTCCCCGGGCTTAATGATGCCCTTTCCATAGGTGTCCTTTTGAAATTAAAAAGTTTGGCGAGATAGTTGTTAATATATAGAGGATGATTATTATTACTATTTTTAAATATATATTTAAAGTCATGTTACTAAGTAGTATTTTCTTTAGTTAAAGTTAGTAGAGAAAATAATTCTCTTAATAATGCAGAAATGGTTATTTTTGAGTCTACCTGAAATAATTACTCATGTGCATTTTAATTGTAAAATACTTTTAAAATTTAATTGCTTAATGAGGCACTAATTGTTTGGTTTTGGCGCTTTTTTTTACTATAAAAAATATGTGGATCTTGTTGTTTGATTGTTCCGAAGAAAGCTAACTACTCTAAGCCGAAAAGTGCTTCAACAAATTTTGTTAATAAAAGGTCCGTTTCCAGGTTGGTCGTGGTTTTGTTTTCGGTTTATAGATTTAATAACCATAACAGAAACAGCTACATGGTTTTGTTACATGGTTTGTTATTAGGCGATACCCTTATTCAATAAGCATTTGCACTATGCATCTTTAAATACCTAGTTTTTTTGTTCTAAACAGAATTTTTGTTATGAGGACATGAGTTATACACTTGGTGCAAGGAATTCCCATATTTTAGGTGCTAAAACTAAAACTAATGTCTTTCAGCTTTTCCCGGTTAGGGGTCGCCACAGTGGAAATCCGGTCTGCTAATGATTGACAGTGGATTTTTACAGTGCCAAGGTGCCAGCCCGACCCCCAACCTTCAAAGAAGACACACCCATTCACGCACGCACCTACCAGCATGTCTTTTTAAACATCACTCAACCGTGGGGAGAACATGCAGAAGGCACTCCAGCCGAGAAGTGTGTTATTGGATTGCAGCTTATTTTGGAGGGGGGGGGGTAAGTTAGCAGTTGTTTATTAATAAACAGGGAGAATAGTAATAAGTACAACACTGATCCTTGTAGGACAGGTTTTAGAAGAGTGGTTGAGAGGAACAATGTCAAGCTTACTTGGACTTTGAAATGTCTGTTAGTTGGGAACGCTCTGAATTACTTTATAGCTTGGGAGTTGATACCTGCTAAAAGAGGAAGTGTTTTAATGTGGGCTCTTAGTGAAATCTATGAAGAGGGAAGCCCATTAGAGGACTTTATTTATGCTCTGGATATTATCATCTATAAGGGTGCATATACTGATCATGATTCTTCTGTCAGACCAAAAACCATGTTGATGTCAAGACAAAATCATGTATGTTTAAATATATTCAAAAAGCTGACTATATTAATTTTTCAAATTTGCCACAACTTTTATCAAAAATGAGACTGGCTGGAAGTCATTAGCACTGGAGGACTTTGCTATCTTTGAATCGGTTTGACTCTTGCTATTTTACAAAGAGCAGACACCAAAGGTTGCAGAAATGTGTAAGGGGTTGCAGAATGCAATATTGGCAAAGTGCAATAAACAATGGGTTTCGGTCAAATGCACAAAAGGGAAATTGGTAGAACCTCCCCAGAGAAAATGTCAATATCATTTTATGTTTGCCTTCTGAAATAGAAAGGGAGAGAGTCTATAGAAGGCCACAAAAGACCCAGCCCTATTTGTCAACCTGTTTCCTTGCAAAACCAGGGTTTCTACAGGCCTCTGCACTAGGACTACTCCAACAAACAAAGAAGACTTGCTAGAGGGATAGATTCCTATAAAATACATTCCTAGCTTATGGAATAAGTTACTACTACAAGTAAAACAAAGTACTACTGTGGCTACTTTATGGCAATTCTTGATGAGTGGATGGATGCCTATAAATGTACACCAGGATGATTATGTGTAGCCCTGCTCAGTATGGGAGGTGAGTGATATTACAGTCTATGAAAAAAAACAGCATAAACATTACTGGGTATTAAGCTATTATGACAAGTTCTCTACCAACCACTCAGGGGCCCCACCATAAACTTTAACAAAACTGTTTCTACTGTATATCCGCATACATTCCCAGTACCACCAACACGTAAAAAATGCAAAATTTGCTATATAATTTGAGCTTTAGTACTATGGATAATAATTTCATGAAGATAACCTTCAGATAATTACTGCATGTCTGTGTGCTTATTAATATTACACACAGAACATATTGAAATACACTTTAGTAAAATTAACAAATTAAATAATAGGTTAAAACATGTAAACCAATATAATTTCTATGATGAAAACAAGTAACAAGGCAGCTACGCAACTAAGTGTTTACAAAAGGCTTCCAAGGAGAAGGCAAAATGTCCCTGTTGAGGCAAACAAATGGAATGAACGAGTGTAGTTGCAATAGCTGAGCAAAGTAGATAACCTTGCATATCTCTCCCTCAAACATCTTACTTGCCATATCATGTTCTTGCTAATCCCTGACAATTATAATTCACCAAGGCAAATATGTTGAAATATACCTCATTGTCTAAGCCTTTAGGTGTACATAGTCTTGCAGTTCCAATTAGTTTTATGTCAATTTCATAAAATTACAAAAAGAGGGAAAATCCAACAGACATTCTGGGCATGCAGTTGCAAATATCTCCTGTAAATCATCATGATAACTTTTCTTAAGTCACCCAGTGGCTGACAAGTGACTAAACTGGTCTTCTATACTATAATTAGCCAAGAAAATGACTGCTTGAAGTGGCAATTCCGCCTAGCTGTACTAGTCTGCTGTTAAATACTTCCACTCAAAGTGACCACCTGACAAAAGAACATATACCAGAACACTTTGGTCACTAAAATGGTATAAATATAACTTTTATTACTACAAACACACACATGAACTAGTGTCCCAGCTTCTAAAACAGTCACATACTAAATTCATTTTATATTAAACATTTGTGAAACGAAGTAAGATCACACCCAATAAGAAATCATAAAATGAACATGCTAAACACTTAATGGACTTAATAATGAGCTGCTCATGAAGACTTAAAAGTACTACAACTAAAAAAATACCATGCTCCTTTCTGCAATACTTCACCTGAGATGTTATAATACAAATTCAAATTATCAATTTTATATACAACAAACTTTAACAAAATACAATATGAGGAATGATTTTGATTACAATGAACATCAACAGGATTATCCTGTGCTACATTCCTTATATCTCTCAAATGCTCTAAAATACAAGCTGTAACTGGGCATTTAGTTTGATCTTTATAAGTCACAAGGACACTTTAGGCAGTAAACTACTGCCTTTTTGATAACAATCAGTATTCAGGCCATTAAAGAGCTTAAATCAGGGAAAGCCCCGCAGGTTATACGAACTAACAGATGACTTCTTCAGTCAATACAGGGTCCTTTTGGTAAATATGCTGGAAGAATTTTACACTGAATGTGAAGCAATTGATCACACCAGTTGTCATAAAGCCATCTTCTGTTTTACTTTCCTAAATTATCTAATACAGTCAAGGTATTAATGTTTACCAAATTTAATAAAGACCCCCACGGTTACTGCAACTATTCACCCATTTCCTTATTACAACTAGATTTAAAGATTTATGCAAAAGTTCCGGTAAATCAACAAGGTTTTACAAAGAACAGAGTTGGTACCCAGGACTTCATGAGACTGTGGCTGGATATACAGAAATAGTGCTGGAAAACTAACTGTAGTGAAGCTGCCATTATGACAGATTCCAAAAAAGCCTTTAACACAGTGGAATGGTCTTTTATGTGGGACATAACACAGTAGAATAATTTCCCACAAGAATATTTAAATGCTGCATAGTGTACAATGGGCCATGCTCTATTATTACAGCCAATGGCATTAAGTCCCCACCATCACAACTCCAGCAGTCTGTGCTAGGGGTGTCCCCTTTTCCCTTTACTTTTTACATTGGTTACAGAAGTTTATATGTAATATTTAAAGAAAAACACTTCAAAAGAGTGAGATCTCCTTATCCTCTCTTGATAGGATAATTTCTACATGATTCTCAGATGATTATGTGGTTTGGGTGGCCAACCCCCACACCACTTGTCATAAAGTTATCTTCTGTTTTAAGGCTCTGGAGTCCTTTTCAGGGGTAGATATAAATAAACAAAAAATCTTCCAACTCTTAAAGATGGCTAAGGACCAATTGGAGGCTTCTTACCAGCACCCCCAATGGAACATGGTGTTGGACAGCATATACCTGGGTATACATCTTAAGTCTAAACCTGGCAGAATAATTGAGGCCAACTGCATACCTCTATATTCATAATTGCAAGCACAAGTCTCTTGTTGGAAATGTTAATTTATGGCATTGCTAATTAAGGTCCAGATGGTCAAAATATCCATATTCCTTAAATTTAATTTGTCATGAGACATCACCATCAATTGTATTATTCCTCATGCACATTGAGAAGTTTCAAAAATTAATAGCCAACCTTCTTTGGGGTGGGTCACATCCAAGGATAACCCAGGACAAGTTATTGCTACTCAAAGGTCTTGTGTGTGTGTGGGGGGGGTGAATTTATCCAACTTGAAAGCACACAACGTGGCAGTGACCAAATAATAATATGTGAAATACAGGCTTCTTCCCAGACCAATATGATTCTCAGTGGAGTTAGTATCAATGGATCCAAAGGTAAACTGTCAAGAAACAAGGGAAGCTAATACAATCTGAGATTCAGGAGGTTAGGAGGCATGAGTGGAGAAGGAGCTATTTAAAAAGAAAGTCAAGGGAGAAGGCACAGAACATAGCACTCTATCAGATACTGTAAAAACGAAGAACCCATATATATCAGGTGACTTAGAAAAGGTAGGGAATAATGTTTTTCAAAGATGTATGGAGCATAACAGAAAGCCAAAACATATCCTATAATGAGTAAAAACAAGAATGGTGGGAATAAACTTAGCTTGGTATCAATATTTACAATTGAAATATTTTCTAACTGATAATCTAGCCACTGTGCAAAGTAGGAAGGAAGTTTTGCTACAAAAAGAAACCAAAGATTTAATAAGGGAAAGGCTACTGCATATAAAATACAAGTGGTTTCTTTTGGACACAAGCAAGATACAGATGGGATATAACAATCCCATCCCCCTTTAATAAATAGGCATAACGGCTCCCCAACTCCCAAAGAATAACTGAAAACCCCAAATTTCCATCTATCATCTTCCCTGCCAGCTGTGCAATAGTTTACATCATTTAAAATTTTACAATGGCAATGCTCTCCTGCATGATTATATCAACATGGCAGGGAGACATCTAATAACTGTCGTGCATGCCATGCTGACTATTATCATACGGTATGGAACTGCAAAAAAGTGAAAGGTAAATGGTTAACAATTATAGAAGCAATTTCCAGGGCAACTAGATCCTTCCTCCTGGACTACAAGGTAGCAGAATATTGGGTACTGGGAGTCAAGGGCATAGACACCCTGTCAATTACCAACCACTGTATTTATGGATACAGATTGTTAGGCTCCTTTTTATAAGTTTCTTCTTTTTATGCCATCTGTCAAGGATATATTTAATCTGTCCCCAACAATGGCTGAAAAAGAGAAGTGTTAACTCCATGTGTTTCATCTCTATACATACACTGTCAGTAGGAAATATATTGTGATTCACAATTATAAGCATTGGGGGAAGTTATACTTTAGTCAGAGCACAAACACAATACCGACTAATTAGCTGGGAAAAACTTAGTGGGGGGGGGGCTAATAATGGAGGAACCTTTCAATACTTACAAGAGTATCCATACAGCTTCAGATAGGGATAAAACCAATCATCTATGGCTGAGACTGCGAAAGCATACATTCCAGTAATATGGTTATTTTATAGACTTTGGGATTGTGTAAGGTCACACTTTTTTTTTTTAATTTCTCCAAGTATTTTGGGTTGCTAATTCCATGACGGGACTTGACCCCATTCCCAAGTCAAAAAGTTCATGAAATTAGCATTGTTTCAATCTTTGGTGTTAGTCAGAAGTGCTCTTTGTGTCCAGTAATGACTTATTCTGCAATTCATATGGAGTTACATGTATCGGTAACATATCTAAGTATAGTTCTAAATTTGTTTTCATAAGACCCCATTGCTCCTGCTACTATTGGAACTGTCTGGGTATCCTTCCACATTGCCCTTGTTTCTGCCTGGAAATCCTGGCATTTTATGACTTTGTGTCACTCTGTATATAAAACACTGTAGTCAATGGATGCAGCAATTTAATGATCAATGCTAGTTTTGACTTCTTTTCCTGGACTCTTATATCTGGTTTTACTTATTTTTTGAACTGTTGGTAATGGGTGATCCCATGTGATGCACATCTCATCATTTTCTATAATGCTTTGTGGCTCATGTTTCCAGTGTTTTTCAGCTGCTTCAATATTTGCATACTTCCCAATGCACAACCAGCAATAAGATGTGTCTGTTTCCAATTCTGTTTTACAAAACCTACATTTGTCTGTTTTTCCCACATGTTCAATGGACTTTGTAAACTTACAAGTACATAGTCCACTATCTAGGGACGCCAATATTAACTTTTCATCTTCTGGTTTAAATTCACCTCTCCTTAACCATTCCTGCGCATTCAATCCTGATCAACATGAGGTTGTTCCAAGAGTTTTCTATTCTAACAACTGCATTTGTCACATTTTTTGCCTTTTCATCTGATCTTTCACCTTACATTCTTTCATTTTTTTGGCACATTCAGTTGCTGGCTGATTTTTATCTGCTTCTGGTTTGATTTCCATTCCTGCTTGACGCCGATATGCTTCTGCAAATCTAAGCAGGGAATTCATCTTAGACTTATTCTCCTCATGTCTCAAAACTTTCACTACATTTGGGTCTTGTGAGGTTATCAGATATCTATGCAAACCCATGACTGCAGATCTATACATGTAATCAATTTTGAGAAGGCCAATACCTCCTTCAGAACTGGGAATATATAGTCTTGGTATACAATTATTTTTATAAATCATTTGATGAGCATGAAGCCGCGGTGGTACAAAGGTAGCGTTGTTGCCTCACAGCAAGAGGTTCTCCTGTTCGATTCTCGGCTCGAGTGCCTTCTGTGTGGAGTCTGCATGTCCTCCAAAAGACATGCGTGAATGGGCGTGCCTTCGCTGAAGGTTGTGCGCTGGGCTGGCAAATCGGCACCATAAAAATCTACTGCCAATCATTAGCAGATCGGAGTTCCACTGTGGCGGCCCCTAACCAGAAAAAGCCAAAAAGACAAACAACAACATTTGATGAGCATGAAGCAACCTTCTTGTTTTTCTGTCCAACCTATCCAACACTTTTTGGGGCCAGTCAATCACTCAAAAACTGTAAGTTAGGACAGGAACAGTAAACAGGTTTATAGCTTGGACTTTGTTCCTAGATGTCAATGTTGTTTTCAGTATCAATTTTAGTCTTCTAAAATATTCCTTACTAAGTTTTATTCGCATTTGTTCATGTTTTCTTGTTGAGCCTTCATCAATTCCCAAATATTTATATACTCTGTCTTGCTCAAGTTATTTTATATCACATTTCTGTTGCAAACTGCTGTTTTATTATTACTGCAGCTTTCCAGCTTTAAAAGTTATCAAGGCCAAATGACATTCTTATATTATCTGGAAAAGTTTTGATCATTTGCAGCTGTGCTTTCAGCTCCTCATCCGATGAACTATACAACTTTAAATCTACAAAAAGAAGATAGAAATGTCTTTACACTTCCTTGTTTTCTGGGAGCCAAACTGTAGCCATGACTTACTCTACTAAGTAGACAGCTAAATGGATTAAGGGCAAGACAAAAGGGCAGTGGTGACAAAGAGTCACTCTGGAATATTCCCTGTTGAATTTTTATCCCTGGAATAATAATTTGCCCTTTATCATGGTTTAATTGCAAAGTGGTTTGCCACAGTTTCATGGTTGCTGTAATGTAATCAATCAGTGTAGGGTGTATCTTGTACATTTTTTAGCACTCTTTTATCCATGAATGTAAGATACTGTCAAATGCGTTTTATAGTCTATCCAAGCCATACTTAGATTCTTCTCCTTTTTGAAGTTCTCCATTATGACTTTAACAACAAATGATCCTTTGTTCTATATGACTTTCTTTTGTTACCCTTCTGTTCTATTGCCATGATTGAGATAGCTTGTAGGTTCACTCTTAATCAGGAGCATTGTTTTTCCTGTTATTAACCAGGTTGGTGTCTTTTAAGGTTCATATACAAATACTTCTTTCTCTTGGCTAAATCTTCATGTAAAGATGTTAATACTTTTAACCTGAAGTTAGGTGCTGCATCTGGGCTTGTGGTTTCCAATTAGTATCTTTTCTTAAATTTGTTTTGATCTCTCTGGCTATTACTTCATCCCATTTCACATCCTGAACATTTGAACTTCTTATTCCTTCTTTTACTTTATCTATCATTTTAGCATCTTTGTTATGTTCCACAGAATCTTCATTGATATTTCTCCAAGATGTATCTATTTCTTCTTTTTTTTTTGGTAGTGTTTCAATTCCTTTTGTCTTGTTTCCCAATTCTTTATAAAACTTTTTTGGGTCATCAATAAACTGCTTATTTTGTACTTTTCCTTTATATTTATCTGCATATCTTTTAAGTTTTTCTGCCTGTGGTGATATTTTTAGTTTATTATTTGCAATAATGCACGATAGATCCTGATATGTTCTGATACAGGGCATTGCTTTTATCATGTCTTTCTGAGTATTTTTGTTGATCTGTTCCCTATTCTATACTTTTCTAATAGTAACACCTCTTGTCTTAATTGCTTTATAGTTTTCTTTATTCAATACTTCCATGATGGCATTTGATTTTCTACTTTCTTTCCCTTACTGCCATGTGTTTTTGTGGTAAGACTGTATCTGTTATTAATTTAGCTGCACAGTTACATATCTTATTTACTTCTGTTATATTGCATACATTTTATGAAAAGTCCTAATTACTGTGTTCATTTGTTTTATCAAACTTCTAACTTTTTGACTTTTATTGACTTTCTGTAGTCTATTTCTAATTGATCTTAATATATCTGTCCATCTCCATTAAATTAAACAACTATTCTCTTAGATCATTTTCTTCTAAACCGAGGGTACATTATTTGTTTTCCATTTCCTGCAGGCATTATATAGAAAGTTCCACAGCATCTTTCTGTGCCACATTCTCTTCAGTTTCATCATGTGTCATCCGTTGCTCTTTCATATGGGAACACACTGGCATATCATGCCACAACAATGATTGCGGTAGGGTTGCCAAAGTTTCCTGTTCCTTCCCTTGCTATGTAACTCCAACTGAACTTTTGTACTGACTTCATATGGAAGGGACCAAAGTATCCTCATATGGCAACTGATCAGATGTTTTCCGATCCACTGGCTTCTCCTTAATTTGGGGATCCATTGCTCTATCCTGCTGTAATGTTATCAAAGTTAGATTTTCTACATTAAATGCTTCACTTCACGGGTAATCCATAACCTCAATTTCTATTTCTTTAACTTCTCCATTACTAATCCTCTTTTCTACTTTTTCTGTTTGTTTTTTTTACTTTTTGTACTGTAAAATTTTCCATATCTGGTGGCCTTTGCCTGTATTTCTCTTTGAATATCTTTGGGGCTGCTTTTTCTGTATTGATTAATTTGACTTTCTCCTTTGCATGAGTACTGTATCACATCAGATCTTTCCTTCTTTTCCATGTCCATATTTCTTTTTTATACCTTTGAAAAATCTCCAGATTTTGTTTGTTATATTTTTGCATTTCTTCAGTCGCTTCTTTTTCCAAACATCCCATGGTTTCTTGGTCTATATAATATTTTTCATAAATCTGTTGTATTAATGACACAAATTTTTATTTGAAGCTTTTGACAGTTTTTATTGTACAAGTAATTTTTCTTTCATTTAATTTCTCTCAGTCTTTTTGCATATCTTCTGTCTGGAAGATCTACACTTCTTGCTTAATTGTAACAATACATAATATCTTTCTTATCCTCAATAGTCCACTTTATTGTCTTTATGGCCCTTTTTTGGCCAATCAATTTTAATTATTTTTTTGTACAGTGCTATTTCCTTCTACAATAGGGGGCCATCCTACCCCTGGGCCTGGCCTAGCCTCATTGTAGGAATGTTTCCATGTCTTGAGGATTCTATACTGTCAGTTTTTCCATTCATGGCACCAGAGCGCCTACCAGAATTGGGCACTTTTTTATCCAAGGTCTTGTGCACACAGCTATCTTCTTTAGTTTTTAATCTACTTCTGTCTATGATACATGTTGTATAAATACAGTCTACATATCAGTGTTGTCTTGGTGAGATTTTGTAAAAAACAGGGTCCACCTCGTGAAGGTACTCCCCAAGACTTGAGGATGAATTCAATTCCAGCAACATTACTTTCCTTTGCTTACTGATTTATCATCTTTTCATTTGGACCCCTAAGTTCACCAATATGGAATAAAAAGAAGTTATGTACTTACCATAACGTTCTAAGTGAAGTGTTCATCTCGCCTTCATTCTTTACTGATGGGTTCGGAACCGATCTTTCGGCTCCGAGTTGGCCAATTACAAAACTCGAGGTCTTCAAATAGCTCGAGGCCAAGTCCCTATCCCATGATGCACCTAGAGTTACCTCAGATCTTGTTTGCTGCATATAACAGTACCATATGTTATCCTATTACTCCCAAGAGAAGATAAAAGGATTGAGCAACCACGATGGATCCAGCATCTCTGTCATCTAAAAGCCCAGGACGGAGTAGGAGGGAGGGATGTAAGAATGAAGGCGAGATGAACAACTCACATGGAACGTTATGGTAAGTACATACTTTCTTTATGTGAAGTTGTTCTATCTCGCCATTCATTTTTTACTGATGGGTAGCATCCCAAGCACCATCAACCTCGGGTGGCTCACGGGAGTACATTTCTCAGGACCGTGGATCCAAACGAGGCCCTGACCCTAGAGGCCCTGTCAACTTTGTAATGAGTGATAAAGGTATGAGGTTTTGACCAGGTGGCTGCTGCACAAATGTTATTAATAGGAAGTCTGGCAGAAAAGGCAGAGGATGTAGAAACAGCTCTGGTTGAGTGAGCCTTAATTTTATGCTGTAAGGGCATATTGCCAAATGAATAAGCAACGGTGATACAATCAGATAACCATTTAGACAGAGTTGTTTTAGCCACTGGCCTACCCTTTCTGGAGTCTGAAAATGAAACAAAAAGCTGGTCTGATTTCCTGAAATCCTTTGTTCTATCCAAATAAAATCTGAGCTGTCTGTGAACATCAAGTTTGTGCAGCATGTACTCTACATTGTTTGAATGGTTACGGAAGAAAACTGTCAAATCAATAATTTGGTTAAGATTAGTTTCAGTGCAAACTTTGGATAAGAAAGAGGCATTTGTTCGAAGTGAGAGACTGTCAGCATGGAATATCAAATAAGGAGGCTTGATAGATAAGGCCTGAAGCTCTGACACTCTGCAGGCAGAAGTAATAGCCACTAAAAAGATGGTTTTCCATAACAAAAAATTTAAGGTCACATGAGGAAGCTGGTTCAAATTGCAGAAGAATTATGAGTGAAAGCATAAAATTTAGGTTCCATGGAGAATAGGGAGATTTCACAGGTGGTCTAATATGAAAGGTCCCTTTGAGAAAGGCTTTGGATAATTTGTGTAACATAATATTCAATCCTTCAAATCCCACATGAGAGTTGGAAATGACAGCAAGCTGAACACGAACCGTTGCTGCTGCAGCTCCTTTACTGAATATCATGGTTAAGTATTCTAGAATAGAGGCCATAGGGGCTTTAAGTACCGATATTTTCTTTAGATGCTTATATAGAACATTTTTCCATTTGTTGAGGTACAGCTTCCTCGTAGAGGATTTATGAGGGGAAAGGAGAATTTGTTTCATTCACTGGAAAGGTTATGGAACCTGGCTATGATGGGAATTGGAGCAGCCAAGCTGTCAGCTTCATTGACTGCAGAGAGGAAGGAAGTTCCCCAGATGAGTGCATCAGAAGGTCTGGAACTGGGTCCAGAATCCAGGGGTCCTCCAAAAGATGAAGTCGAAGGAAGGGGAACCAAATTTGACGAGGCCAATAGGGAGCTATTAGAATGATGGTCCTTCCCAGGGCTTTGGCTTTCTGCAGTACCTTGGGTATCATCGGGATTGGTGGGAATGCATAGAGGAGACCCAGGGGCCAATCGTGAATGAGTACATCCCTTGGGGCTTCTCCCGGAGGGGGAATAAGGGTGAATTAGCTTCTGCATTCGGTGCTCGTGTGACTGGCAAAAAGGTCGCAGCAAGGCTGGCCCCACCTGCGGAATATCCTGTCCGCTATTTCCGTCCTGAGGGACCACTCATGGGGCAAGAAAAATGCTCTGCTCAACTTGTCTGCTATCACGTTGGATTTCCCCGGGATGTGCATTACTAACAGAAAGAGCTGAGAGGAAATAGCCCACTGCCATTCTCTGAGGGTCTCGCAACAAAGGGGGTAAGATCTGGTTCCTCCTTGTTTGTTCAAATACCAGACCACTGACATGTTGTCCGTCTGAATTGCAATCGTACCCAGAGGAAGAGAGATCTGGAAGTACTGCTCTCATCTCTAGGACACTGATATGCAGATGTGTCTCTTGATCAGTCCATGTGCCTTGGGCTGTCTTTCACTGAAAATGCCCTCCCCCAAACTATCAGGGAAGCATCCGTGGTCACTGTGGCCACTGGAGGGGGTAGCACAAATGGGCATCCTATCATAACATGAAGAGAGGTTAACCACCACTGAAGATCCTTTTTGCAGGAATGTGTGATCATTATCATGTGAGACATGGGGAGCTCTTAGTAAGAACATTGTGTAAACAACAGCCATTGTAGTGTCCGCATGTGCATACGACCTAGTGGTATGGATAGAATTGCTGCTGCCATCATGCCTAATAATTTTGATGCTGGTGCTTTGTCTTTGGATATTAGAATGTGGACATGCTGACAGAGAAGAAAGACTCTTTCTACTGGAAGTCTTAGCGTGGTGGTGGTGGTGTCCAATTCTGCTCCGATAAAGACGATATGCTGCGATGGCGACAAGGCAAATTTTTCTGAGTTTATTGTAATGCCCAGCTGATTGCAGAGTCCTTGGCCTGAATGAGTTGATGCCTGGTGGTGGCGGTAAGGAGTCAATCGTCTAGGTCCGTAAACACCTGGAATCCTAAACTTCTCAGGTGAGCCGTGACCACTGCCATACATTTGGTGAACACTCTGGGGGCTGGCATGAGACCAAAGGGCAGGGCTCGAAACTGGTAATGATTGGCCCCCAGTCGGAAGAAAGTACAGTTTTGTACCTACCATAAATGTACATGTTCGAGTGTAAACACTGCTGCAGTCATTACACTTGGGTTATCCTGCCGTCAGGCGGTTTCCCAGTCGGCCTGAGTTCCAAAGTCTTGGTCCGGCATCGGTTGCTGTCACCTCCTCCCTGACGTCAGTGCGACAGGAGTATATAAGATGCAGCCGACGCCATTTTCTTCAGTTTTTCTTGCCCCAGATGTCAGGTGCCCCCAAATAGGTAGACAATTCAAATTGCTAGTAAAGTATACAAAAGAAAAGCAAACAACAATTTTCAGTTACCAGCAAATACTCCCCATAGGTAGTAAAGGGTAGAAGACCTAGTATGTACCAGCAAGTATGAGGGGAAGGAGGGAGGGAGGGTAACCTGGACTGCAGCAGTGTTTACACTCAAACATCTACATTTATGGTAGGTACAAAACTGTACTATGTTCATCATGTTACACTGCTGCAGTCATTACACTTGGGTGGAATCCCAAAGCTGAGGTAGGGTGGCTGGTTCTATAAGGCATTAGGGGTGGCTATAAGGCCCTGCAGCACAGCAGTGGTGAAGCCAGCTCTGGATTTGGAGTATAAAGGCAAATGGTAATGCTTGGTGAAGGTATGCACAGAACTCCGTGTCACTGCTTCCAAAATATCCTTGGTAGGTACTCCTCTGAGGTAGGCAGTTGAAGTGGCTGTTGCCCTGGTGGAGTGAGATCTAATGCTGCTAGGTACAGGTTTCCCATGGTGTGTATAGCAGAAACGTATACAATGTCCTATCCATTTTGAAATAGTCTGTTTTGAAATGGCTTTTCCCTGTGCTCCTGCAGCATATGCTACCAATAATTGCTCAGATTTTCTGAAAGCTTTGCTTTTGTCCAAGTAGAAGCGTAACTGTCAGTGAATGTCCAAAGAATGTAGTAATCTCTCCCCTTTGTTCTGTGGTTTTGGATAAAAAGTTGGCAAGTGAATAGTTTGGTTTAGAGCCACACTTGATACCACCTTTGGCATAAACGTAGGGTTAGTTCTTAAAGACACCCTGTCCTGGTGGCAAATGAGGAAGGGTTCCACTGCCATTAGTGCCTGTAATTCTGAAACTCGTCGTGCTGATGTTATTGCCAGTAGCAGAGTAGTTTTCCAAGAGATATATTTTAATTCTGCTGTGTTAGCTGGCTCAAAAGGTGGTAAAGTTAATTTTTCCAAAATAAAGTTGAGGTCCCAAGTTGGAGTAGGTGCTCTACGGGGCGGTCTTATGTTTTTAGCCCCTCTAAGGTACTATTTGAGCAAAGGATTAGAGAAAATTGGTGGATCCGTGTTGTAATGAGCAGAAATGGCAGAGGCGTGGATCTTGATAGATTAGAAGGAGAGGCCCTTGTCCAGCATCTCAGTTAAATATTGAAGTATCTGAAGAATGTTGGGGACAAGAGGGTCAAGGCTGTGCGCCTGGTTCCAGGCACAGAATCTCTTCCATTTATCCGAATAGGCTTTCCTGGTGCTAGACTTTCTGGCCTCCAGAATGACATCCATAACAGCTTTGGAGAGAGGCATTGCTTGCTTGACTAAGGAATTTTCCATGCAGCTAGGTTTAAGGTCTTTAGCTGGCTGTGAAGTATCTGATTGTTGTGCTGTGTCAGCAAATGTGGGATTTGAGGCAAAATCCAGGGTGGTTCTTGTGCTAAGTTCTTTAAGATTGGGTACCAGTGCTGGTGTGGCCAGTCTGGTGCAATCAGGATCATCTTTGGCTCTTCTTGCCTGGCTTTTATGAGTACCTTTGGAAGGAGAGGTAAAGGTGGGAAAGCGTATACTTGCAGGTTTTTCCAGCTGAATGAGAGGGCATCCACTTTCCATGCTTGTGGATGATAACTCCTTGTGCAGAATTTCTGTAGCTGGCAGTTCACTGGGGATGCAAACAGATCTATGTCCAGGCTCCACCATTTTTGTGTTATCATTCTGAATATTTGTGGATTCAACTCCCATTCGTGGGGATCCATGATGTTTCTGCTTAGTTCGTCTGCCAGTGTGTTTTTCTCTCCTGGCAGGAATTGTGCTTGCAGATGAACTTGGTAGTCTAGAGCTGTGTTCCACAAGGTCATGGCTTGTCTGCAGAGGGGGTAGGAGTGTGTGCCCCCTTGCTTGTTTATGTAACACATAACTGTGGTGTTGTCTGTCTTCAGTAGTAGTTGTCCTGGATGCAGCAGGTCCTTGAAAGCTATAAGTGCATTTTGTACAGCTAGCATCTCTTTTTGATTGATGTGAAGATGCCTTTGCTCTACGGGCCACTCGCCCTGAATACATTTTCCTGCCATGTGTGCTCCCCAGGCGTAATCTGATGCATCTGTTGTCAGTGTTTGCCTGGCTGTGGGTTGAGTAAAAGACTGTCCTTTGTTGAGGAGACAAGCTTGAGCCCACCATCGAAACTCCTGTTGAAGGCGAGGAATTAGTGGTATAACTGTTTCCAAACTTTGACAGTGTTGAGACCATACACTCTTTAGGTACCATTGTAGTTTCCTCATATGCAGTCTGGCATATGGAATTAGTAGTATACAAGATGCCATGTAGCCCAAGGCCTGCAGAATTTTTCTTGCAGGGAGTTGGGTCTTTGTTGCCATCAATTGAAAGTATTGAGTCAGTTGTCCTTGTTTGTCTGGCGTGAAATAAGCCATCTGGGCCGTTGTGTTCAAGCTGGCACCCAAGAATATTATCTGTTGTGAGGGCACTAGTTTTGATTTCTTTTCATTTACTCTGTACCCCAGGCAACTTAATAACTTTTTTACGAACGCCAAATGCTTTAGAAGAATGTCCTTGCTCTCTGCTTAGATCAGACAGTCGTCCAGGTACAGATAAATTTGAATTCCTTTTTGTCTGCAAAATGCAATTACTGGTGCCAGGCACTTTGTGAAGACCCTGGGCGCAGTAGATAAGCCAAAGGGCAGTGCAGAGAATTGATAGTGCATTGAACCAGCTATGAATCTGAGGTATCTTCTGCAGTTTTGTCTGATAGGGGCATGCAGGTATGCCTCCTTGAGATCCAAAGTCACGAGCCAAGCTTTCTTGCCCAGCATGGGAAGAAGCTGCTGTAGTGTCAACATTTTGAATTTCAGAACATCCAGGTAAGTGTTTAGAGAAGAACGATCCAGAATGGGTCTCCAGGCTTTGTCCTTTCTGGAAACCAGAAAGAGTCTTGAGTAAAATCCTTGTCCTTGCTCCTGTGGTGGTACCTTTTGAATAGCTCTCATGTCCATGAGTGCTGTAATTTGTTTCTGAGCCTCTGCCCATTGATTTGGTGGCAGATTTGGCATTCCTTTTAACCTTGGCAGAGTGTGAAAATGGAACCTGTAACCTTGAGATACAATGTTGAGAACCCATTTGTCTTTGGTGATGCAATGCCAATTGTGATAGAAAAGTGCCAGTTTTCCTCCTAAGAAGGCTGCCAAGAGAGAGCTGTTTGGCAGCTGTAGTGGGAAGTCATTGTGGCTGCTTTTTGCATGGTTGGGGCCTGTCTTCCCCTTCTTTCTGACCTGGTGTACCCCATTGTCGAGGCCTGTAAGGACCTTGTGCTTGACCTCTACCTCTTGGATGCCTGTATCTGCCCCTTTGAGGTCCGTCTGTGACTGGAAAGGACTAATTCTTTGTTGGCCAATTTCTGCTAAAACGAGGAGGCTGAACTTGTAAGAAATCCTTCACCGTTTGCATAGATTTTGCCTTATCCTGCATCTTCTTTAATACCTCCTCTGCCTTAACTCCAAACAACACAACCCACTGCAAAGGTGCATCCAATAATTTTGCCTTAACATGATCTGGTGACGTATGCTCTTTTAACCAAGCATGTCTTCTAATGACAGAGCCTGTAACTGCTGCTCTACAGGAAGCCTCTAAGGAATCAAAACCACATTGCAAAGTATGTTTTCCCACTTGTTCAGCTGCATGCAATAAATCCTGCATTTCTTTAAAATTAGGAGGATCTGAATCTGGAAGCATCTTTTGTTTCAACTGAGACATCAAAAATTGCTGATACTTTAGCATGTGAAACTGGCAATTTAAGGCTCTCATTGCTAAAGTTGCAGACCTATATACTTTCTTTCCCCATCTGTCTAATGCTCTGGAATCTCTGTCGGAAGGGACTGGATTTTTTGCTGATGAGGCCTTAATCCCTTTGGGTCCCTGAGAAATAGTTTCAGGGTCAGCAACAGGGCTTTTATACAGAAATTTGTGAGAGCCAGGGACTCTGTAATATCTATCAGGTTTAACTGGGGCTGGAGGTAAGGAGTCAGGATTTAAGCTGGATTCAGTGTACACATCATCCACAATATCTAACACTGGCGGAATAGCAAGGGGTCTGTGCTGAGGTAATAAAAGGAAGTCTCTGAGCCTTTTCTTGGATTCTGAGTAATCCTGGCCTTCCCAATGGAAATGCTCCCTCATGGTATGTAAGGTCTCCCCAAAGGGGTAGTCCTCAGGCGGAGAGGCTGATGGAATTGATTCCTCAGCATCAGAATCCTCATAAGGGGGTAAAGAATATCCTAGGTCTGAGGATGAATCTGAAGAAATGGACACCTGGTCAGAAGATTCATAGTCTGCATCCTGTCTGGGCCTTTTATCAGGTGGGGGATGGGACCCCCTGATCAAGGTGATTAGGTCTTCGGCCATTTTGAGCATTTGTTTCTTAGACATGGAGGCCTGTCCTGGAGAATGCTGTATCTGTTTCTTTGTTTTTAAGGGGGGCTTAAACTTAGCAGAGGGTTTAATGTTTAACTGGGTAGGTCTGAAAACACCCTCTGAAGCTGTGGATTGCTCAGCTACTTCGGTTCCCTCTGAAGGGTTAGTTTCGGTAGGCTGAAAAACTTGTGCATCCGAAGGCCCAGCCAGCTCCACGTGGGAGTCAGAGGCGGTCTGTGGTATTGTGGAAGCGGTCGTCAGGGGCTGCGTAGGCGCCTCGCTGAAAACCAAAGAACCAGCGACCGGCCTAGAAGAGGCCTCGTTGTCAGTTTTGGGCCTCGGATGCCTGTCCTTGTCTTTGCGCTTTTCATGTATTCCGGTCGTCAGAAGTTCCGACGGCATGGTGTAATTGAATCTGCTACCAAAATAATGTCGGGCAAAATCAAACCAACGTTTAATAGTGCGCTTGTTAAACCTAGCACAAAACAGACAACCAGTGATGTTGTGGTCTGGGCCTAGGCATGGGATACAATAGGAGTGGAAATCCTTATGAGGTATTTGCTTCCCACAAGAAATACAGTTATTAACTTTTACTGACATCAGTCTGAGGCAAGAAAAAGTTTCCCCAACGAGGTACTTAACTTTGTAGAAGACTTCGGTTCTGGATTTGGAATGTAAATCTCAGGAGTCGGCCGACTGGCACTTGCAAACTGATTTTGCTTCGGGCACCGCACGGCAAGAAAGACTGGAGAAAATGGCATCGGCTGCATCTTAAATACCCCTGTTGCATTGATGTCAGGGAGGAGGCGACAGCAACCGACGCCGGACCAAGACTTTGGAACTCAGGCCGACTGGGGAATTGCCTGATGGCAGGATAACCCAAGTGTAATGACTGCAGCAGTGTAAAACGATGAACATCAGATGATCCCTGGATGGTCTGGCCATTTTTATGTGGTAGTACGCATCCTGGAGACCTATCCAGCACATCCAATTGTCTTTCTCTAAGAAGGGAAGTATCGACTGAAGTGTGACCATCCGGAACTTCTTTTTCTTTACAGATTTGTTCAGTCTGCTAAGGTCCCTGTTTTTTTTTTGGAACTAAAAAGAATTTTGAGTAAGTTGCGGATCCTGTCTGGTCTGCTGGGACTGGTTGGATGACTCTTTTTCTTAGCAACATTTGGACCTCTACTGTTGCTTGTTCCTTGTAACTGGGTGGAACGTCCGGGATTTTTCTTGTCGGTGGAGAGGATGTGGTGAATGGGATGAAGTACCCTCTGGAAATGATACTTTGTACCCAGCTGTCTTTTAATTTGAGCCAGGTGTCTGGGTATAAAGATAAGCAACCCATGACTGCCTCCAGAGCAGGACAGTCTGACCTCCTTTCAGGAGAACTAGTAGGGCTTCCCAAAGAAGTGATCTCTGTCACCCTGGTTTTGCAGACCCCCTCTGCTGCGAGGGTGGCATCTTCCATTGCTGTCCCATCCTCTGCCCCTGGATGGGGGGTTGACCACGTGTGTCCTGAAAGGCTCCTTGGGATTTTCGGAACCACATTTTTCCTCCCTTTTGACCCTTGGTGTAGGGTCTGGTAGGGGTGGAAAAACGGACTCCAATGGCAAACAGAGTCTTTCCCTCTTGCTCACATCTGGTCAAAGTTTCCTTAACTTTCGGGCCCAAAAAGGGATGAGCCATCAAAGGGAGTATTCACAAAGGATGACTTGTAGGGCTTTGCGAAGGAACACAAGCGCATCCAGGAGTGTCTGCTGCCCTACTCGTTCCATCAGCTGCATATGAAATAAGACGCATGGATGAGTTCACTATGGAGTTGAGGGTAGCAAGTTGGGGGGGGGGACTTTGGCTGAAGCTCCTGCAGCTACTGTAACCTGAAGAGCATCTCCCAGCTCTTTAAGGAGATCTCTTTGTAGTCTCGTAAAATGGGTTAAATAGTTAGGCGAATGGAGTGCAAAGGTCACTGAACTAAACAGGCACTTTTCATATCTATCCATGATCCTGCAGTCTCTGTTAGGAGGATGGATAGAGAAGGAAGTTTCAGACATTTCCTTTTTGGAGGCTGCCGCCACCACCATGGCATCAACTAGCACACCTTTTGACAAGAAATATTTATCCTGGGGGGCAAATATAAACTTATTAGGCCTCCTAGGGACAGGCTCCATAGTATCCGGAGACTCCCACACCCTTTGTGAGACCAGCTGCATAAGCTCATCGAAGGGTGGAGACACCCAAGAGGTGGAGGGCTGACACTCGAAAGTCTTCAGGAGAACTGACTCATCCTCAGTAGGGTTTTTGGACTGCCAGTCACCCCTCTGCCTAAGGATTTCAAGTATCTCAGTGAATGAGATATCTTCAGAGGGGGACCATGGGGACTCTACTGACTCATCCAAGACAGTATCAAATGTTAGAGACTCCTGAGGGAAGTCTAGTTATTTTCTCTTACAAACTCTCTTCCTGGGAACCTCATCAGCGAGAGCTTCTGGTGAGGTCTCGGAACAGCAAGGACCACCCAATGGGTCTTCCTGAGGCTCTGGGTCTCTAGGCTTGGTCAGAATCTGTGAGGCAGAAGCAGACACGGGTGCTTTAGGGGAGGAGGAAGCCAGACCTGAGGTAGAGGATGTCTTAGGAGACATAACACTCCTCATGGCATCAAAACACCTCTGCTCGGATGTGAAGGAACCGACAGATCCGAGGAAATCGTCGATATCACTGGGACAGTGAGCTCTGAGCCAGAGGTAGGAGCCAAGCTCATCTGAGCTGAAGCCATGAGAGGCAAGTCAGAACTGACAAGTCGGTCCGACTATCCTCCCCAGGCCCGACCAGAGAGTGTCGGCTCCTAGAGTCCTCGATCAGCACCGAGGATGTCAGAGTGAATGGAGCTGAAGACACTGGAGCAGGCATCGGCTCCAAGGGTTCCACAATCAACAAGTCCGACTCCTCTGGCTCCGAAGGACTAGTATGGCTCGGAGGAGGAATAGTTTTAGCTGGTGTAAGAGTCTTCAGCTCCGAAGCCATTTGGGTTGGAGCTGATAAAATTTTTGCAACAGCCGGTGCCTGTAACAGCTTCTGCACCACACTATCCACATCCAGATTAGAAAGGCTAATAGAGGTCTGAGATGAATGGACCAAAGGTTTTACCGATTGTAGTAACGGACTCTTAGGAAATTTGGATACCGGTTCCAAGACTGGGGACCGGCTTCAAAAAGAAAAGACTGTCGGTTCCGATGTCTGTGGAGCCGAAGTCGAAGATTTCTTTGATTTTTTTTTGTCTCAGAAGTCTAAGAAGATTTTGAGGACTTGCTGGATCCATCTTGGTTGCTCAAAGCTTCTTGGAAGGAGGGTTTCAACAAACCTCTTGCAATCAATTTCCTTTTTCTTTCCTGTAGGACTCTAGAGGAGAAGGAATGGCATATGGAGGAGCTATCTTGTAAATGCAGGGCTCCTAGACAGTACACACAATTGACATGATTATCAGTTACAGACATCTTTTGGCCACATTTAGGGCACTTTTTAAAGCCTGACTTGGGATGCTTATTTTTGTTCAGCCATTATTATCTCAGACAGAAAATTACTGTCAACTACCAAGAAAGAATCCTTAACAGTAATTATCAAATAAAAGCCCTATACAAATTCAGGTAAGTCACACACACACACACACACACACACACACACACACACACACACACACACACACACACACACACAAATAATATTTTAAATATTAAATTGACAGAAAAAGAAGTCTGTCTAAAGTACACAGTATTAAAGATAAGACTATACAATGAAAAAAGGAGATAGCTGCTATAAAAACAAAATTTTATCTAACTGTTAATATACTCTAAACAATAATTATACTCTAAACAATAATTATATCAGACAAAAAATTACTGTCAGCTGCAAAAATCCTTAACAGTAACTCTTTAGAAATGTAAGGCTAAGTCACACCCACACAGCAAATAACTATCTAGATATTAACTTGACTATACAGTTATCTAACTATTCAGTATAAGTAGTGACAAAAGGTCACTGACTAAACACACTCTAGTAATCAGAAAATCTTTAAACTAGGCCTAAAACAAGAGGCCAACTAGAAATTTAAAGCACGTTAAGGAAAGGGAATACAATATAGGTAAACACACCAATAAGCTATAAGAGCTTTATAAAACCACCTAAAACTAAAACTACCAAAATATCAATATAAACAAGAATTATATGAAAAAGAGGTTTTACTGGCCTGAGCTAATGCAGAACCACCGATCTGTTGCAGCGGAAAACTAGATCAGAGGTAAAGTACAGTTTTGTACCTACCATAAATGTAGATGTTCAAGTGTTCACCCTGCTGCAGTCATCACACTTGGGTTATCCTGTCATCAGGCGGTTCAGTCGGCCGGAATTCCAAAGTCTTGGTCCGACGTTGATTGCTGTCGCCTCAACCCTGACGTCAGTGTGCAAGGGGTATATATATTGCAACCGACGCCATTTTCTTCAGTCTTTCTTGCCGCGCGGTGCCCGAAGCAGAAGCAGTTCGCAAGTGCCGGTCGGCCGACTCCTGAGATTGTCGAATTCGAATTTCAGACCGAAGTCTTCTATAAAGCTAAGTACCCCGTTGGGGAAACTTTTCTTGCCTCAGACCGATGTCAGAAAAAGTTAACAACTGCACTTCTTGTGGGAAGCAAATACCTCATGAGGATTTTCATTCTTACTTTGTCGGTTTTGTGCTAGGTTTAATAAGCGTACTATTAAAAGGCGATTTGATTTCGCACGACACTATTTTGGTAGAAAATTTAACTATAACATGCCGTCGGAGCTATCAACTACCGGCGTGCAGAAAAAAATGCAGGGATAAGGACCGACAGCCCAGGCCTAAGCCAGATTCCGAGGCTTTGGTTGATCCGGTCTCCGGTACTCCGGTTCTCAGTGAGGCTCTGACGCAGCCCCTGACTACCGCAGATCTGGAACCCGAGACCGCTACGGATATTTTGATGGAATGTACTAGGCCTACGCAGCCTTTTACTTCAGGCCCTTCCGACGACTTAGCTCCTAAAGACGTCGGTGCTACAGAAACGCCATCGGTTTCTGAAGGCGTTTTCAGACCGACTCTCACCATTAAAACGTTTTCTAAGTCTAAGACTCCTTCTAAATCTAAAAAGACTGCACTTCAGTCTCTTGTTCAAGGCCCTATGCCTAAGAAACAGATGCGCAAAATGGCTGAAGATTTGATTTCTCTTATCAGGGGTTCACAGCCCCCTCCTGAGAAAAAGCCTAGACAAGAGGAAGACTCTGCTGCTTCTGAGCAACTGTCCATTTCTTCGGATTCCTCTGAGGACCAAGATTATTCCTACTCTCCTTATGAAGATTTTGATGCTGAGGACTCTATTCCCTCAGCTTCTCCTCCTGAGGATTACTCCTTTGGGGAAACCTTACACACTATGAGGGAACATTTTCACTGGGAAGGTCAGGGCTACTCTGATTCCAAGAAAAGGCTCAAAGAGTTTATCTTACTCCCCCAACACAGGCCTCTAGCCATCCCACCTGTGTTGGACATTGTGGATGATGTCTATTTAGAATCCAGTTTCAACCCAGACTCTCTTCCTCCTGCTCTGGCTAAGCCTGACAGATACTACAGAGTACCTGATTCCCACAAATTTCTTTACAAAAGACCAGTAGCTGACCCAGAGACTATCTCCCAGGGTCCCAAGGGGGCTAAGGCTTCTATGGTTAAAAACCCAGTACCCAGTAACACGATGAACATCTCTAGGTGCATCATGGGATAGGGACTTGGCCTCAAGCTATTTGAAGACCTTGAGCTTTGCAATTGGATGACTTAGAGCCGAGGGATCAGCTCCGAACCCATCAGTAAAGAATGAACGGCGAAATAGAATAACTACACATCAGGTAGTTAGTCAGGCATACAGTTATAATGTAGCATATGTTTTGGCACTGAAATTTGATTATAAGTTAATAAGTCACCACAATATTTGCTAAAATTATAAGGGCAAGACTTTACTAAGAATGGAAAATGTTGACTATGTTACTGAGTTGTACTGTGGACATCTTTATAAATAATAAAGTTTCTGGTTTTAAAAAAATGTTACAGCTAGAAACCCATTTTCTTGTACAGACAGGCATGTAAGATCAGACAATGCCTCCTTGCTTTTAGTGCCTACATACATTGTCCTGAAAGTTTGTAAGAAAATCTGGAAGCAATACTTAAATACTGACATTAACTGTTAGAAACTGACAATACAAAATTACTGACTTCAAAATATAAGTGTAACCTTATCACTTCACTTCAGAATAACAAATATAAATGTATTAAATCATATAGTGTTGCTGTGACTGTAGGCAAGATAAAACAGGTATTTCTGTATTAAACTGATGATTTCATTATTTTACAAATGGCATCATAAAAATGTCATTAAAATTTCATTTTGTTAGAACTCAAGATATAGCCACTGCTCTGTACTTGAAACCAGAGGCGAAGTCCACTGAAGTTTTGTAAGTAACCATATCAGCAAGATTATAGCAATAGTAATACTACTACTAGTAATAATAATAATAATTTTCATAATCATAATAGCAATCATCATAACAACAGTAAAGGTTTGTTAATGTACAGGGAGGAATGCAGCCAAAAACAATAGTTTGAGGATAACCTAATTCTAGAGATTTCAGTGTACGAATATGAGTACCTACATAGGGTATTTTGTGTATTTCTTCTGTCATGTCAGTTTGTGCATGCACTTTCTCCAGTTTACCCAGGTGTATGAAAATACATTTATATTTGATGATCACTAATATTTAATCACTATAAAATGAAGATGTGAAAGGCTTGTTATATTTTTATATACTTTAGTCCATATTGTTAACTTTACATTATCTTTATATTGTAGTCTGAAATAAAACATCAAATCATAATTGCATAAAATTACATGTATTACATTGTTATAATAATGCCAGCCTCACTTTGTTTTCATCCATTTTCTTTTGGCATCAACTTTACTTATTGGAAAAACTTTACTTGTTCATCAATTATCACTGTATATAAACCTGGTAGATGGCCTTTCCAATGTAACATGATGGCAGTATTTCATTTTACACACTGCTTTTGTTTCATCTGAGCCCAGAGAAAGTGAAACACCCCCAAATACACATCCGTTTATCTTAAGACCACAGAGACCCTTTATCCCACTAATCAATGCATTTCACTTTTCTTTTACCTAAATTTGCACCCTGACTCACCTATGCATGTTTTTACTGTGCTGTTATTTCTACTTTCACCTAAACAAACAAAAAGACATTTACTTTACCCATAATCTCAACATCCAAACCTTATCCTTTTCCACCAACGCCAAACAAACAGAATCTCTTTAATGTCTGCACATCCCCTTAGAAGATGTTCTCACAGCTTTTCACATCATCATCATGGAAAATATCACTGACAAAGCCTAGACACAATACCACCCCAGACATAAATTATCAGCCCCCTTATTCTTGTATCTCATGTAGTTTTTTCCACAAAATCTCATCACTTTCTTGAAATATTTTAGGGCCTTATACCATCTATACAAAATTCTCATTTGCACATCATATACTTGTCCAGTCTCCTTCAGCTCCCTGGCAACTTCCCACACCATTTTAAAAGTACATCAACCTACTAACCTGTAATATTTCTGATACCCAAATCTCTCTCATCTATAGCCAGCCTATCTACTCCAAAGGTGTTCTTACATCTTTGTAGGAAACTAGCACTTCTCCCATTTTTCCTAATTTCCTACATCTTCCAGAGAACTTCCCTCAAACCATGTCTTCTACTGTCTCATTGTTTCTTCTACTATTACACTGCCCAAGTGACTGGTTCAAATTTCAACCACTCTCCCATTCGTAAATTATGTTGTCTTATAAGATTCTTAAGTGGCTCTACAGCCCCCTACTCTCCACATCTATCTTATTTATTAATGCATTGTTTGTTGACCTATACAAAGAACTGATGGCTTACAGATCCAGTTCTGCCACTGCTTAAGACATACAAAGCCAAAACAGCAACATATAATTCAGTAAATAAGTATAAGAAAATACAGACTGAGTTATAAACAATTACTATTAACTTACACAATCACATAAATACATTCATATATATCTGTATGCAGATTATGTGACATTACAAGCAGACCCTGAACAGGAACTTCAGCAAGTGATACGGAACAGCATGGAATACAAAACCGAAAACACATGGGATGAAACTAAATATAGACAAGAACATTGTCATGGCAGCAAATGCAGAAATCGGAAGAATCTGAAAAGTAAGATAAGAGGAAAAACTGTGGAGCAGATTTAACACCCTGAAGTATCTATGTGGGGTGGTTAAACAGAAGAGGAAGTCTGAATGAGGAGGTCAAAGCTAGAATCAGAGATGCTGCAGTTAATTGGTACAGAGTGCTGGAGTAGTTTGTGAGAGAATGCCACAGAAGCTGAAAAGTAAGGTGTTCCAAACAGTTGTGTGACCAGTACCACCATGGAACAGAAACACAGGAAGTGAAGTGCCTGAGATGGGTGGTAGGATGCACAATGTAATACAGATGATGAAATCATGACATCAGATCAGAAGTCAAAATAGCTCTAATTGCAGAGAAGGTCAAGGAAGAACAGATTATGGTGGTTTGAGCACATGTGCATGACAGGAGTAGTAGATTTAGGTCAGTAAGTAAGTACGTGACAACCTACCCTTTTAGGCCATTCTAAGCCTAACCAATTTCCCTTCCAAAGGTGAGAATCAAATTCTGTACTTTAGGTCTGTGTGGTAAACACCTTAACTATTAAGTTAACCTCCAACTCAATCTGCTGAAGATGCTCTGGGAAAGACAGGCAAGAAGTAGCTTAATTTTGTTTCTTAGAACTAGCCAGTTTTTTGTTTCAGCACTTGTTCATAACTTATTGTAAGCACTAAATAAGCTACAAATTACTACAGCACTCAACTTTCCTCACTGTCTAGAGGAAAACAGTTTCTAGTACTTAACAAATAAGTACCTATCCAGGCATGTCTAAGGGTCAGCCCCCGGTGTTTTCTCCTGCCAACCTGATGAATCTGGGCATCTTGGGGCAATGCAGTAATTGCCTCATGTACACAGGCAACCCTCTCCTCCAACCACCCAACACTACAACCTGTGAGAGATGCACTTATATAGCCAAACTGGAAGCAAAGCTCTCTTCACCCAAGACTGGACTAGACAGTCAAGAGGAGAGGATAAACACTTGCACCACTCCACACTCAGTACATAGCCCCTCAAAACCTACACCACCAAAACACACACATAGAAACACAAAACACAGACCTACATTCGCGGAGGCTCTCAGTAAAAACCTGCCCAAGCAACAGGGACCTCCAAAGCAGAAACACAAGCAACCTCCACCCCCAATACAACCCAAATGACACATAGCCCACAAACTCAGTGTGCCACTCAACCACAGCCCATAAGGCATAACAACGTACCCAACACTCTAGTCATAGGTGACTCTATAGTCAGGCACACTGATGTTCCACTCACCAGGCTAAACAAGGAGAAAGTTACTGTCAGCTGCCTGTCAGGTGCCAGGATCCGCCACATAATGCATGCACTCAGGTCACTCCACAACAAGTACAAATATGACTCTGTCATTGTCCATGTTGGTGTGAATGACCTGAGATGTACCTCCTTGGACTACATGAAAAGGGACATGGAGGAGCTGTCCGATCTTGTAGCCCAGGCAGGTATGACCCTAGCCCTGAGTAGCATCCTGCCATCACCCAAAATGATACCACAGTACAAGGACAAAATTATTGACTTCAATAATTGGCTAAGCTTCTGGTGTCATTCTAAGGGGATCCAGTATCTGTCTGCCTGGGATGACATGATCGACAAGCCACGATGCTTTGCCAGAGATGGCCTGCACCTGTCGCCCATGGGATTCCAGATACTGTCTAAGGCTCTAGCCACCCCTATAGTGCCTTTTTTAGGCAAGGTTCAAATGACAAATTCACCACCCTAACAGGTACAGGCAAGAAGAATCTGAGGGTATTGCTACTCAATGCTAGAAATCTAAACCTCAAAATGCACTCTCTCAAGGCACTCCTTAAAATGGAGAACATCGACATCTGTGCAGTGACAGAGACCTGGTTCAAGGCTCCAGAGAGTACCCCTGCATTACCAGGCTATAATTCATACCACATCTTTCGGCCACCTAACCTGGACTGAAACACTAAAGGCGGAGGCGTGTCCATATTCATTAAGGATATCCACACCTCCAGGCTAGTTGCTAAGCATAATGCATCCGAGATTATCCAAGTGCAACTAACTCTGGGCAAGACCGCAATCCAAATTGTAGCTTGCTGCAGATCCCCCACCATGTCTCAGGATTCCCACTCATCATTTCTTAATACACTGGAAAATATTAGAGTACAACCTAACACCCTAATAATGGGCGATTTCAACTACCCTACCATTAATTGGGAAAACTACTCATGTACCAACACTTGTGCTCAACGTTTTCTGGAATTCATAAATTCCAATGCCATGGATCAACTTATCCACACCCCCACCAGCGGCAGCAATATCGTAGACCTGGTTATTACCAACATGGGCAGCCGGTGCTCCACACCAGAGGTCAATTCCTCGTTGGTCAGATCCGACCATAAGCTAATCCCCTAGACATCCACATCCCTCCCCCATCCCCCATTAGGGAAACCACAGTAAAAAATTTCTCCAAAGCCAACTTCACACTTCTTAAGACAGAAGTGGCAAACTTCACGACACCCATGCTGACGGACAATAGAGGTATGACTGCGGAATCCTACACAAATGCACTTTATAAGTGCTTACATGAGTGCAAGGATCGTGCAAATCCCTAACAGAACCAAGATGCTATCCTCCAAAAAAAGGAAGCCAATCTGGTGGTCCCTTGCCATAAACAAACTCTACAACAGAAGAAAGAAACTGTTGCAAAAAAGAGTAAAATCCCATGATTGGAGAAACTTCCTGGTCAGCTTCAGTAAGAAGCTGAGATCCCTCATAAAATCCTCCAAAGCTAGTTATGAAAACAAAATCGCCACTGACTCTAAAGACAACCACAAAGCATTCTATAGCTATGTCAAGAATCTCAATGGCAACACTCAGATCTGCTCTGAGTTACAGCACAATGGCACTAAATATACAGAACCAACGGATATTGCCAACATCCTGGCAGATAGGTTCAGTGCTAACTTTACCCCTCTGCCATCCCCTAAAGGGCCCATCTCTATACCAGAAGAATGCAAAGTTCCTGTAATCATGGCTGCACAGGTAAAAAACACACTATCCAAAGCCAAGAACACAGCATCCATGGGACCTGACAACATCCCAGGCTGTGTTCTACATGAACTACAGAACAAACTGGCACCCAACCTAAGCACCATGTTCAATCATAGACTCACCTCAGGCTATGTGCCCACTGAATGGCGCACAGCGACAGTTATCCCACTCCACAAAGGGGGAGCCACCACAGACCCCGGAAACTACCACCCCATTAGTGCTCTAACTATACAGCCAAACTGGAGGCTGAGCTCTCTCAACATAGGACTGGCAAGACCAGTCAGGAGGAGAAGGTTACCACACACACTATAGACCCAGTCTCACATAGTACCATTACAACCTCAAATCATACACATAAACACACAAAGACATACTCGGAGGCTCTGATCAAAAATCTACCAAAACAGCAGAGGCCACCAAAGCAGACACCCAAACAACCACCACCTCAGAACACAACACCCGCAACACAGAGACCTCACAGTCAGGGTGTCAAACAGTCACAGCCCTTAAGGCCAAACACAATGCCAGACACACTAGTCATTGGTGACTCCATAGTCAGACACACTGATGTCCCGCCACCAGACTGAGTAAGGAGAAGGTCACAGTAAGCTGCCTGTCGGGCTAGAATCCGCCACATAACGCAAGCACTCAGGTCTCTCAACAGCAGGTACAAATATGACTCAGTCATTGTCCACGCTGGTGTAAACGACCTGAGACGTACCTCCTTGGACTACATGAAAAGAGACATTGAGGAGCTCTCTGATTATGTAGCCCAGGCAGGTATGACCCTGACCTTGAGCAGTATCCTACCTTCACCAAGAATGATGCCACAATACAGAGATAAGATGATCAGCTTTAACAATTGGCTTAAACACTGGTGTCATTCAAAGGGGATCCAGTGTCTGTCTGCCTGGGATGACATGCTGGGCAAGCCACGCTGCCATAAGGGACGGCTTGCACCTGTCACCCTGGGATTCGGATATTGGCAAAGGCTCTTGCCACCCCCATAGTGCCTTTTTAGGCAAGGCTCAAATTCTAAACCTACCACCCTAGAACACAAAAAGGAAAAACTAAGGGTAATGCTGCTCAATGCCAGAAGTCTAAATCTCAAAATGCACGAGGCCCTTCTCAGTATGGAGAACATCGATGTCTGTGCTGTGACAGAAACCTGGTTCAAGGCTCCTGAGAGCACCCCAGCTATCAGGTTTTACCTCATATCATGCTCCGCCCCAAAATCCGGACAATACCAAGAAAGGAGGGGGGGGTATCCATATTCATCAAGGACACCCACACCTCAAGACTGGTGGCAACGCACGATGCATCGGAGACCATCCAGGTGCAATTAACCATAGGCAAGACTGCTCTGCAAATTGTAGCATGTTACAGGCCACCCTCACAAACTCAGGAAACTCACATGGCCTTCCTGAAAACACTAGAGGGGATAAATGTATCACCAAACACCATCATACTAGGTGACTTCAATTACCCTAATATAGACTGGGAACACTACTCAAGCCCAAACACCCTAGCCCAAAAGTTCCTGGAATTCATAAACTCAAATGCCATGGAACAACTAGTCACCATCCCCACAAGAGGAGATAACATACTTGATCTCATCATCACGAACATGGGAGCAAAATGTTCAACACAGGAAGTATACCCCTCACTGGTGAGATCAGATCACAAACTAATCTCGCTGGAGGTCCTCATCCCACCCCCACCTGAAATAAAAAAGACCACAGTAAAGAACTTCTCAAAAGCCGACTTCACACTTCTAAAGACTAAGGTGGGCTCCTTTCAGGCCCCGATGGAAAACAATACTCAAGCCGCTGAATCACTTACAAACGCCTTCTACCAGCACCTGCAGGACTGCATGGATAAGGCAATCCCAAGCAAAACAAAGACTCTTTGTACCAAAGGCAAGCGTCCAGTCTGGTGGACCCCAGCCATAAACAAACTCTACAACAAAAGGAGGAAGCTACTACAAGATAGAGCAAAATCCTTAAAAGGTAAGACACCCTTGATCACTATAAGTAAAAACTAAGAGCTCTCATAAAATCATCCAAAGCAAATTTGAGAGAAAAATAGCTAAAGACTCAAAAGACAATCATAAGGCCTTCTTTAGCTATGTTAGAAACCTAGGAGGAAACTCCCAGATATGCTCAGAACTAGTTCAAAATGATGTGAAGATTACTGATCCTACAGACATTGCCAACATACTGGCTGACAGGTTCAGTGCAAACTTCCCCCCGCCCCCAAAAGGAGAGATATCTATACGAAACGAGTGCAGCCCCCAAACATCTCCAGCCCAAGTGAGAACTGCTCTCTCCAAAGCAAAAACACAGCATCCATGGGACCCGATGGTGTCCCCGGCTGTGTGCTCCACGAACTCAATGAGGAATTAAACCCACAGCTAGGACAGCTGTTTAATCAAAGTCTTACCTCTGGATACGCACTCCAGGAGTGGCGACTGCAACTGTGGTCCCACTTCACAAAGGCGGTGCCTCCACAGACCCTGGAAATTACCGCCCATTAGCTTGACAAGCCTTATCTGCAAAGCCATGGAGAGGATCATAATGGACCTCATAAATAAAGACATAGGGAATTTGCAGACTTTGGATCCAACCCAGTTTGGCTTTGTCAAAGGCAGATCATGCCTTTTAAACTTGGTTGCCTTTTTCGAAACAGTCACCAAAGCCATTGATGAGGAAAAGGCAGTCCATACAGCCTACCTCGATCTGGCTAAGGCCTTGATACAATACCCCACTCGGGTATCATTGAAAAACTCATCAGCTTAAATGTTAACCCATACATCACAAGATGGGTTGCAAACTGGCTGAGTGACAGAACCCACAGGGTCAGAGTTGCTGGCGCCATGTCAGACTCAAAGCCTGTCACAAGTGGTGTCCCACAGGGCTCAGTCCTGGGCCCACTCTTGTTTGGCATCTACTTTTCCAAGTACAAGCAAACACAGGAGGGTTATGGCTGACAAAGTTTGCAGATGACTGCAAACTGGCCATAGTAGAAAACATATCTGACACAGATATCCTTCAGAAGGGTCTCACAGAAACGGATAACTGGTGCCAGAGCCACGGCCTAAAGTTAAATGCCAAAAAATGCATAGTCATACCCTTCGGAAAAACAAGGTTACCCTAGCTACCAAATAGGTGGCAATCCACTGAGCACAGAAGAAGTTATCAGGGCCCTGGGGACCCAGGTTGATAGTAGTCTGTCATTCGACACCCATGTAGCTAAAGTAGTTAGGAAGTCCTTCTACATTGCCCACCTTATCATGAAGGATTTCTCATCTAGATCAAGGGAGGTCAAAGTCCCCCTTAACTCATCACTCTTCAGACCAATGATTGAGTACAATGCCCCATTCGAATGTATCTGACCCAACACTTGCAGCAGCTGGAGAGGCCACAAAAGTTCCTCACCAAAAGGATAAAGGGTCTCAAAAATCTGTCCTATGCTGCCCGACTGAAAGAACTCCAGCTCTATTCAGTCGCACCGCTTGCTCAGAGGTGACCTTTGCCTAACATACAAGGCCATGTCAAACCCAGATTTGATGAATATGCTTCACCTCAAAAATCTAGATCCATCAGAGCCACAAGGGCGGAGACTTAAACCTCGACACGGCTATTAATAGGACGTGCTGGAGGGATAGATTCATCACCCAAAGACTCCCTATGCTGTGGAACAAAATCCCGGTACATGTGAGGCAGAGCACCTCGCTGGCCTTGTTCAAGAGAAATCTTGACCAATGGATGGGAGATCGCAGATATACCCCAGGAATTACCTCAGTGTCACTGCTCGACAGAGGCACAGAAAAATAATGGGTATAGTTCCCCATACTAAAGGGGTGGCGTAAGCCACAAAACAATGGGCTAGGCTTATAAATGCCCTCGGGCAGATAGCCTAGTATGAACCTATGAACCTATTAGCCTAATGAGCCTGGTCTACAAGGCTATGGAGCATATCATCATGGAACTTATAAACAATGACATTGGTAATCTCCAAACTCAGGACACCACCCAGTTCGGGTTTGTAAAAGGCAGATCATGTCTCCTAAACCTGATAGACTTCTTTGAAGCAGTCACCAAAGCCGTAGATGAGGGTAAGGTGGTTCACACAGCCTATCTAGATCTCGCCAAGGCTTTTGACACCATCCCCCACTCTGGAATTATAGATAAACTCACTAAACTAGGTATAAATCCCTATGTCACAAGATGGGTTGCCAACTGGCTCACTGACAGAACCCACACTGTGAAAGCAGCAGACTCCAAATCCAGCTTCAGACCAGTGACAAGTGGAGTACCACAGGGTTCAGTCCTGGGTCCTCTCCTGTTTGGTATCTACTTCTCTGAAGTACAGGCCAACAAAGAAAGTCTTTGGCTAATGAAGTTGCAGATGACTGCAAACTAGGAGCCATAATCAAAACTCCAAAAGATGTGGACATCCTACGGGCCTTGCTGAGACAGATGCCTGGTGTCAAAGCCATGGCCTCAAGCTCAATGCCAAAAAGTGCATTGTCATTCCTTTTGGTAAAAACTCAGTACCCATGAACTACCACATAGGTGGTAGTCTACTTAACACCGAAAGTGTGATAAAAGACCTTGGGACACAGGTAGGCAGTAGTGTCTCCTTTGATAATCACATCGCCAGAGTAGTCAGGAAATCCTTCTATGTGGCACACCTCACCACAAAAGGTTTCTCATCCAGGAAAAAAGAGGTCATTGTTCCCCTTTACTCGTCACTCATTATAGAGTACAATACCCCTTTTGGTATGTACCTCACAAGACATCTACAACAACTGGAAAGGCCACAGAAATACCTCACAAAGAGGATTACCGGCCTCAAAGAGATGCCCTATGCAGACCATCTCAAAAAACTACAGCTTTACTCCTTTACATATCGCCTACTCAGAGGCGATCTCTGCCTAACACACAAAGCTATGTCAAACCCAGAGGTTTTAGACATGCTCCACTTAAAGAAATCCTAATCCCTATGAGCTACACGCTCTAGGGACCTAAACCTCGTCACCACAATAAACAGAACATGCTGGAGGGATAGATTCCTGTCCCAGAGACTTCCCATACTCTGGAACAAACTACCTATCTATATCAAACAAAGCTCCTCATTACCACTCTTCAAGAAAAATCTTGATGATTGGATGGGAGATAGGAAATTCACCCCTGAGATCACTTCTGTGGCTCTGCTCGACAGTGGCACAGGAAAATAATTTTTTTAGGTGGCGAAAGCCAGGGTACCTTTGGTTAGGCTTAGATAGGCCCTAGGGCCAGTAGCCTAGTACCTACCTATGAACCTATGACGACATCCAGCAAACAGATCAGTGGACTGTGTGAGAAAAGACCTGCAAAAATCATGTATGACCGTCAAAAAAGGTAGCAGAGTGGCAGTGAGTCAAGAGAGGTAGGGACGGTTGATGCAGTACCCTGATTTTATGAATAAAATATGGAAAAATGGTGTTGATAATGACAAGAATGATATATATATATATATATATATATATATATATATATATATATATATATATATATATTTACACACACACACATATACATACAACAAACCACAAAACAAATGTATGCATTTTTATTTAACTTAGTAGTACAGATATGAACAGAGGAAAAAAAGATGACAGTGATTATCTTAATTTCTAAGTATGTCTTCCACCGTTCTAACTCATTTTGCCTTCTACCATCTGGGTTCTCAAAGTTTTCATTATATTGCAAATATTCTCTTTGCTCCAAATTCTGATGAACTTATTTCCCTTCTTTAAGTCTTTCTTTACATGCCAGAAAGTCTTTCTTTACATGCCAGATATAACTCTTCATTCATTATCTCTTCTCCTCCCAATTTTTCCAATTCACTTATATAGTTTCAAAGACACTCTGCTAATACCAAATCTCCAATGCGCCTTTTTCTGGATCTATAAACAAGCAATAGACCGACGGAGAAATTAACTATGTAGTGCATGAGAGTTAAGGATGGTTATATTTAAGGTCCTTTGTGCATACATTTCAATGACACATACAAACACTGCTGTAAATTGCTGTGCAACAAATCACTTTTTAATTAAATCAACCACCGAGAGCATGCAATAATGTGTGAAAGTGGGCACATGAAACAGCAATTTATGTAGCAGTGTTTTCCCATTTCTTCTAATAGTGATTTTAGCACAAAATCCATGTAGCAAAGTGTGTACAGGTGTAGAACAAAAATTACTTACTGTGCAAGACTTTTGGCTCTGACAACTGATGAAACCCTTCCTTCCTGACCATGAAGTACTAATGCAGCTATTTTATGGAACTGCTCTATGGAACGAGCTGTCAGTTCTGCCAAGCTTCTGATTGCCAAATTATGGATATCCTGCAAAGAAAGGCAAATATCAATGTTAATTCATTCAGAAGGTTGCCTCAAAAAATGCCTCATTAACCCAGACAATGCAAATTAGCACAGCTGGTGCAGCTTACTCCTTTTATACTCACTGGTGTATGCAGCTTTGCACATGTTTGTAACAAGGTTGAAAAAAGGCCACACTTCACAAGCTCTGCTTTGGTTCATAGGTTCATAGGTAAGTACTAGGCTATCTGCCCGACGGCATCTGTAAACCTAGCCAGAATGTGTTGGCTTTAGCCGGCCCTTAGATTAGTTCCCTGTGCCTCTGTCCAGCAGAGCTGTTAGTTCCCTGTGCCACTGTCCAGCAGAGCCACTGCAGTGATCCTCTAGGTAAATTTTCTGTTTCCCTTCCACCCATCAAGGTTTCTCTTGAAGAGTGTTAGTAAGGGGCTCTGCCTAATGTAGATTCGAATCCTGTTCCAAAGCATGGGGAGCCTCTGGGACAGGAATCTATCCCTCCAGCAAGTCCTATTTATTGTTGTGGTGAGGTTTAGATCCCTAGAGCGTGTGGCTCTCAGGGATTTGTTTTTTTTAGGTGGAGCATGTCCATCAGTTCTGGGTTAGACATGGCCTTGTATGTCAGGCAGAGATCACCTCTGAGTAAGCGGTATGTAACTGAGTACAGCTGGAGTTTCTTCAGTCGGGCTGTATAGGGCATCTGTTTGAGGTCAGTCATCCTCTTGGTGAGGTACTTCTGTGATCTTTCCAGCTGTTGCAGGTGTCTTGTAAGGTACATTCCAAATGGGGCGTTGTATGCTATGATGGGTCTGATGAGTGATGAGTAGAGGGGCACAATAACCTCTTTTGTTCTGGATGTGAACCCTTTTGTGATGAGGTGGGCCACATAGAAGGATTTTCTAACCACATTGGCAATATGATTACCAAAGAAGAGATTACTATCTACTTGGATCCCCAGATTCCTTATTACATTTTCTGTATTTAGGGGACTACCACGTATGTCATAGCTCATGGGTACTTTGTTTTTTCCAAAGGGGATGACTATGCACTTTTTGGAATTTAGCTTGAGGTCATGATTTTGACACTAGGTATCCACCTCAGTGAGACCCTGGAGGATGTCTGTATCAGCCGGAGAGTTAATTATGGCTCCCAGTTTGCAGTCGTCTGCGAACTTGGTCAGCCATAGTCCTCCTGTGCTTAGCAAACACCTTTTCCCTTTTGCTAAATAACCAATGTCATTAAGTTGTCACTGAATGCTTCTCTTTATCAGTTTAAAATAGAAGACTTCAAAATAATTCATTATCATTCCATTGTCTGGATAACAGCTAAACTAGGGTGTTTTCAATTCACTAGCATGCAGTCTTGTGATTGTCTATGAATAATTACCTGACATTATAAATATCAATGCCCTTTAACTTCTATTATTGGGTATTTACATTTTGAATTTTAATGAAACTGTACTACATAAACCTGCTCTGACAAGAAAGTAGTAAGTTTTATTCGATCTTAAAACAGCTATTAGTTTTTTTCAAACTTCTTAGTGTCATTTTCTGTGAATAATGTTACTAGACATTTTAATGACCACCCATAAATCTTGCTGACTGCTAAGAAACATCTAAGCCCCCTCATCTATATAAAGTAACCTTAGACAATGTTTTCAATGCAATTTCACATTTATTTCATACTTTTAAGTCAATAATAACAATCAAAGCAAATGAGAAGGTATGGTGCAAATATGAGCATCAAAAAAACATGTAACTTCAACAGTCTGTCTCTGTGAGGCCAATTTTTACTTTTCAAAGCTATATGAGTTAGCTGGCACTCCAGATAATTTAAAATAATGATGTAATCCAAAGTAGCATCTCAAGATATAAGGTTTCTGATGCATATTCAAGAAAAATGCAAAATCATGTGAAAATCACAAGTTGATAAAGTACAGTTGTGTACACTTACCATAAATGTAGATGTTCGAGTGTATTCACTGTTGCAGTCATCACATTTGGGGTTATCTGCTTGCAGTAGCCCTCAGTCGGCCTGATTAACAAAGTCTTGGGTCCTTCGTCGGTTGCTGTCCCTTCTTCAATGACGTCAGGTCGTCAGGGTTATAAAACATGCAGCCGATGCCATTACATCAGTTTTTCTTGCCCCAGATGTCAGGTGCCCCCCTAATGGGAAGCAATTAACTCTATAAATACATAAGGTTATACCTCCAAAAAAAAGCAAATACACCAAAAAGCATTTGAGCATAGTAAAGGAGAGCAGAGGTATAGCCAAAAGAAGAAAGGGGGCTGGAGGGATAGTAACCAGGACTACAACTGTGAATACACTTGAACATCTACATTTATGGTAAGTGTACACAACTGTACTATGTTCTTCATGTTTCACTGTTGCAGTCATCACATTGGGATAGATTCCCAAAGCTAAGGATGGGAGGAGGAATTTAGATAGCATTAGGACCAGCTATAAGGCCCTGCAAGACTGCAGTGGCAAAGCCAGCTCTGGATTTAGAGAAAATTGGCAAATGGTAATGCTTGGTGAAAGTATGTACAGAACTCCAGGTAGCAGCTTCTAGGATGTCCCTGGTAGGGACACCTCTGAGAAAGGCTGTAGAGGTAGATGCAGCCCTGGTTGAGTGGGGTCTGATCCCCTGTGGGATAGGTTTTTCATGGTGCTTGTAGCAGAAATGAATGCAATGGCCTATCCATTTGGAAATGGTTTGCTTTGAAATAGCCTTCCCCTCTGTCCCAGTAGCAAATGCCACCAGCAGTTGGTCAGATTTCCTTTGAAGTTTAGTCCTGACCAAACAGAATCTAAGTTGTCTGTGAACATCTAAGGAGTGCAGTATCCATTCCCCTTTGTCCTGTGGATTAGGAAAGAAGGTTGGCAAATGAATGGACTGATTAAGGGCCACACTGGATACTACCTTGGGCATGAATGAGGGACTGGTCATGAGGGACACCCTGTCCACATGATAGATGATGAAAGGCTCCACTGCCATGAGGGCCTGTAATTCAGATACCCTTCTTGCTGAAGTGATTGCTAAAAGGAAAGCTGTTTTCCAAGAGAGGAATTTTAAATCCGCAGTGGCAGCTGGCTTGAAAGGAGGAAGGGTGAGCTTTTCCAATACAAAGTTAAGGTCCCAGGCTGGAGTTAGGGCTCTCCTGGGTGATCGTAGATTTTTGGCCCCTCTGAGAAGCTGCTTAAGCAGTGGATGAAAGAAGAGGGGAGGTTCTGTGTTATAATGAGTTGAAATGGCTGAGGCGTGAATTTTGATGAAGGAGAAAGACAGGCCCTTATGAAGCATCTCAGTTAAGTATTGTAAAATCTGAGGTAAAATGGGCACTGCTGTGCTCATCCCTTGAGATTGATTCCAGGCACAGAATCTTTTCCATTTTCCGGCATATGATTTTCTAGTACTAGGCCTCCTTGCCTCTAAAATGATATCCATCACTGGTTTACTAAGGGATGGTAAAGGAGAGATTAGGTAATCGGCCATGCTGCTAGGTTCAGTGTATGAAGCTGAGGGTGCAGAATTTGGTTCTCCTGCTGAGACAATAGGGTAGGAGTCTGAGGCAGGTGCCATGGGGCCAACAGTTACACGCTGCGCAAGAGGGGGGTACCAGTGTTGGCGTGGCCAGTCTGGTGCAATTAAAATTGTTCTTGGTTTGTCTTGTTTGATTTTTAGTAGTACTTTGGAGAGCAGAGGCAGAGGAGGAAAGGCATAAACTGATAGGTTTTTCCAGTTGAAGGACAGAGCATCCACTTTCCAATATTGTTTGTGGGGAGTCCTTGTGCAAAATTTGCCCAATTGATAGTTCTGGGGGGAGGCAAACAGGTCTATATCTGGGCTCCCCTATTTGCTGGTCAACATATTGAAAATCCTTGGTTCCAGTTTCCACTCTTGTGGGTCCATGAGGTTTCTGTTTAGTTCGTCTGCCAGTGTATTTAGTTTTCCTGGCAGGAATTGAGCTTGTAGATGCACTTGGTAGCTCAGGGATGTGTTCCACAATGCCATGGCTTGTCTGCAGAGGGGGTAAGAATGGGTACCCCCCTGCTTGTTTATGTACCACATGACAGTGTTGTTTTCCATCTTTACCATTAATTGTCCTGGAAGAATGTGGTCCTTGAAGGCTGTCAGAGCATTCTGTACAGTTAACATTTATTTTTGATTGATATGCAAGTGCATTTGACTTGGGTTCCATTTGCCCTGAATGCACTTCCCTGCCAGATGAGTCCCCCGTGCATAATCTGATGCGTCTGTTGTTAGGGTTTGGGTGGCAGAGGGTGGTGTGAATGGTAGTCCCTTGTTTTGGTGGCAGGCCTCTGCCCACCAAAGAAACTCTAGGCATAGGAAAGGTATGACAGGAATCTTTGCTTCTAGATCCTGAGAATGTTGACACCATAGGCTTTTTAGATACTATTGTAGTTTCCTCATATGCAGTCTTGCACATGGAATTAGAAGACTGCAGGAAGCCATGAACCCCAAGGCTTGTAGTATTTGCCTTGCAGATAGTAGGGTTTTTGTGGCCACTTGTTTGAAGTAGGTTATCAAATAAATTTGTTTCTCTGGTGTGAGGAAAGCCATCTGGGAAGTTGTATTCAAGCTCGCTCCCAGAAATATGATTTGTTGACAGGGTACCAGGTGTGATTTCTTTTCATTTATGGTGTACCCCAGACAAGTTAGCACCCTTTGTACAAAGGCCAGATGATTCAAAAGTATTGCCTGGCTTTCTGCCTGAATTAAACAATCATCCAGGTATGGGTATATTTTAATATTTCTTTGCCTGCAAAATGCAATGACTGGGGCTAGGAACTTTGTGAATACCCTTGGTGCAGTAGATAAGCCAAAGGGCAGTGCAGAGAACTGGTAGTGATTGTAGCCTGCTTTGAAGCGTAGGTATCTTCTGCAAGATTCACTGATTGGGATGTGCAGATATGCTTCCTTTAAATCGAGTGTTACGATCCAGGCATCCTTTCCTAGCATAGGAAGCAACTGGTTAAGAGTCAGCATCTTGAATTTTGGAATCACCAAAAACGTGTTTAGAGTAGACAGGTCCAGAATAGGACGCCATGAATTGTCTTTTCTGGGTACCAGGAAAAGTCTTGAGTAGAAACCTTGTCTTTTTTCCTCTTCTGGTACAGTTTGAATAGCCTTTATGTTTAAAAGACATATTTGCTTTTGAGCCTCTGCCCACTGATTTGGGTTAGATCTGGCCTACCTTTTGGTGTTGGTAATGTGTGGAAGTGAAATCTGTATCCTTGGGACACTATATTTAAAACCCATTTGTCCTGGGTAACGAGTTCCTAGTTTTTGGCCTGCAGACCAATCTTTCCCCCTAAAGGAGCATTTAGTTGAGAAGTGCTTGGAAGTTTTAAAATCAAGTTATTAAGACAGTTTTCCATAGGGGGGAGTCTTACTACTCCCAGATTTGGAAGCAGAAGCCCCCCAACTGCTTAGTCTTGTGGTACCCTGGGACTGAAACCTGGGGTTTCTGCTGTGTCTGGGTTTGGATTGAGAAGGCCTGGAAGGAGCTGGAAAGGACCAATTCTTAGAGGGCCAATGCCTGCTAAATCTTGGAGGCTGAACTTATAAGAAATCTTTAACAGTTTGCATAGACTTAGCTTTACCTTCCATCTTTTTAAGAACTTCCTCAGCTTTGTTGCCAAACAGGCAGTCCTGATTTAAGGGAGCATCCAACAGTTTAGCTTTAATATGATCAGGCAAAGATTGTTCCTTAAGCCAAGCATGCCTTCTGAGTACAGACACAGTGACAGCAGCCCTGCAAGAGGGCTCTAAAGAATCAAACCCACATTGCAAAGTATGTTTTCCAACCTGTTCAGCAGAATGCATTAAATCCAGTAATTCCTTATTTTTAGCACAGTCAGGAATCAGCATAATTTTCTGTTTTAGCAATCCAATAATATGTTGTTGATTCTTTAACATATGAAACTGACAGTTTAAGGCCCTAATGGCCAAGGTTGCAGAAGTGTAAACCTTCTTACCCCATCTATCCAGCGCCCTGGAGTCTCTATCAGAAGGGGTAGGGTTTTTGGCAGTAGAAGCCTTAATGCCCTTGGGTCCCTGTGAAATAGTCTCTGGATCCGCAACATGATTTTTAAAAAGAAACTTGTAAGAATCAGGAATCCTTTAATATCTGTCAGTTTTTTTGGGAGCAGGAGGCAAAGAATCAGGGGCCAAATCAGATTCCAAAAAGGCATCATCAACAATGTCTAGTACAGGAGGTATAGCTAAAGGCCTATGCTGAGGCAAGGGTAAGAAATCCCTAAGCCTCTTTTTCGAATCAGAAAAATCCTGGCTTTCCCAGTGGAAATGCTCCCTTAGAGTGTGCAAGATTTCACCAAAAGAAAAATCTTCTGGAGGGGAAGCAGAGGGAATAGAGTCCTCTGCATCAGAATCCTCATAAGTAGAAATGGGTAAATCCAGATATTCAGAAGAATCAGAAAAATCAGAAAAATCAGAATCCTAGTCAGAAGATTCATAAACAATTTCAGTCCTAGGTCTCTTAGAAGAGAGTGGTTGGCTTCCCCTGATTAAAGTTATAAGATCTTCAGCCATTCTTATCATTTGTTTTTTAGGCATAGAGACCTAAGCATGTGGCTTGGGCATCGGTTTTCTAGGCATTGTTTGAGGTTTAGGACTTAAAGAAGAAGAAGGCATCGGTTTAATATGCAAGTCCGTTGGCCTGAATACACCCTCAGAAGCTGGTGCCTGCACAGCGGCTTCGGACCCATCCAAGGTAGAGGCATCCGCAGATTCCACAGTTGAAGCATCTCGCGGCATACCGGACTCTGAATGGGTCTCAGTAGAGGCTTGCGAATCAGAAGTAGCGGGTATCAGGGGCTGTGAAAGCACCTCACTGAGCACCGGCGAACTAGCAACTGGCTTAGGAAAAGCGTCATCGGCAGCTTTGGACTTAGGTGGTCTGTCTCTGTCTTTATCTTTGCATTATTTTGGAATTCCGGTAGTTGGATGGCTTACCGATGACATTTCTGGATAATTAAACCAAGAACCGAAATACTTAGAGGCGAAAATATACCGCCGATGGATATTACGTTGATTAAATAAGGCACAAAATTGACAGCAAGGTACGTCATGGTCAGGGCCTAGGCAAGGAATACAGTATGAATGAAAATCTTTGTGAGGTATTTGGTTTCCAATAAGAAATGCAATTATTAATTTTTACTGACATCTGTATGGAGCAAGAAAACGTTTCCCCAACGGGGTACTTAGCTTTAGTTGAAAGCTTCGGTTCTGAAATTCGAAAACAAAAATTTCAAGAGTCGGCCGACCAGCACTTGGGAACAGCTTCTGCTTCGGGCACCGCATGACAAGAAAGACTAATGTAATGGTGTTGGAAGAATGGACAGCAACCGATGCAGGAGCCAAGACTTTTTTAATCAGGCCGACTGAGGGCTACTGCAAGCAGATAACCCAAATGTGATGACTGCAACAGTGAAACACGAAGATCATCTGTCAACATAAAAATCTGAGATGTATATGTTGATAACTTAAACTATGGCGTGATACATACGACCACCAGTATCACAATCCTTAAAGGCCAACACATTAAGTATAATCTTGTCTGATCATGGAGTGTACCTTGGTCCATAAAAAAACATTCTTATACTACTACTACTATATATACATAAAATATGGCTAAACTGTTTCCAACCTTCACTGAGCATTATTCAGCTTCTTCAGTGCACACCATGCTAGGTATGAAAGAAATCTTAAAAAAAAAAACTTTCTTCAGGAATTTGGCTCTCTGGTGCTCACATCATATGTTCCACTATAGTTAATATTTTACTTTTGATACAATGCCACATTCAAGAGTTATTACCCTGCTAAGGGATTATAGTATAAATGCCTATGTGACAAGATAGGAACAGCTTGCTGGAAAGAAAGATGGTATTGAATAAAGCCTGGATGTATTTTGCCTGAGAAAAGGGTGATTACAGCAGGAGTTCCACAGCGGTCCATGCTGAGTGTTGTCTATGGCCTGTTTATGGTTAGCTTTCACAGTAATAATAAGATATGGTTAAGTAAACATGACTGCAAACTGGGAGCCATTATTGAATCCCCAAATGATGTGGATATTCTACAAAAGGGCCTTACAGAAACAGATGCTTGGTGCCAGAGCCATGGTCTCAAGCTCAATGCCAAGAAATGTATAGTTATCCACTTTGCGAAAGAACATGTACCCATGAATTACCACATAAGTGGCAGTACATTAAACATCGAAAGTGTGATAAGGGACTTAGGAACACAGGTGGACAGTGGTCTCACATTCGATAACCACATAGCCACAACAGTCAGAAAATCCTTCTATGTGGCACACCTCATTACTAAGGGCTTTTCATCCAGAAAAAAGAAGGTCATTGTCCCACTGTACTCATCCCTCATTAGACCCATTATAGAGTACAACGCCCCATTTGGTATGTACTTCACAAGACATCTGCAACAACTGGAAAGGCCACAGTAATACCTCACTAAAAGAATCACAGGCCTAAAGCAGATGCCCTATGCTGACCATCTAAAAATCTCCAGCTATACTCTGTTGCATATCGCCTACTCAGAGGCAGTCTCTGCTTAACATACAAGGCCATGTCAAACCAGGCTATTAGACATGCTACTCTTAAAGAAATCTCAGTCCCTCAGAGCCACACGCTCCAGGGATCTAAACCTGGTCATCACAATGAACAAAACATGCTGGAGGGATAGGTTCCTGACCCACAGACTCCCCATACTCTGGAACAGACTGCTCATATATGTCAAGCTGAGCGCCTCTTTGGCCCTCTTCAAAAGGAACGTTGACGATTTTATGGGAGACAGGAAATTCACTCCGGGGATCACATTAGTCATCCTGCTAGACAGGGGACCAGGGAAGCAAATATACTGGGAATAAATAAGCAGGGAATTGTTATGGCTAGGCTTGTATAGGCCCTAGGGCCGATAGCCTAGTACCAACCTATGAACCTACATGTTGATACTAAAACTGGTTCCACCATTGCTGGTATATCTGAATAATTTGCACATGTGGGCTACTTGAATGGAATGAAGTTTAATACATTCATAGGTAGGTACTAGGCTATTGGCCCTAGGGCCTATATAAGCCTAGCCAAACAGTACCCTGGCTTTTGCCACCCAAGAAAATTATTTTCCTGTGCCCCTGTCAAGCAGAGCCACAGAAGTGATCCCCGGGGTGAATTTCCTATCGCCCATCCAAATCAAGATTTTTCTTGAAGAGTGCTAATGAGGAGCTTTGTTTGATATAGATAGGTAGTTTGTTCCAGAGTATGGGAAGTCTCTGACACAGGAATCTATTCCTCCAGCATGTTTGGTTTATTGTGGTGACAAGGTTTAGGGTCCCTAGAGTGTGTAGCTCAGAGGGATTGGGATTTCTTTACGTGGAGCATGTCCAACAGCTCTGGATTTGATAATAAGACATGTGTGATTTAATTTGGTTATGGTAATCCAGGTTAATATTTTGCCATGGATAACTCACTCCTTAAGGAGATAAAGGTTATTAAAGATTTAAGGATAAAAACTGACAGCGCTCTTTGCTTTGATCCATACTAATGGAGGTTTAAAGTGTTACTTTGAGATTAGTGACAATCTTTAGGCCCATTGTTAGTTGGAACAGAGTAGTACTAATCCATATTTGTAAGGCAATTAATAGACCAGCCATGGAATACTGTTTGTGTATAATAATACACAGTTATATAGGCTTGAAAGAATTCAGAAGCATTTCACTAGGAGAATAAGTGGTATGGGGGGGGGGGGGGGTTGAATTATTAAAGAAGATTATAGGTACTATCTCTCAATACTATTACATATGGACTAATCAGAGGAAATCTGACAAACATTTACAAATGTGTTCATTGCGATAATTGTGGTGCAGTTGTGGGTATTTTCAAGAAAATCAACCACATAAAACAAGCAATAATAATTTCCTAGTTGACATAAAAATTTAGTATATCTAGTGACTGTAAGAATTCACTTTATAGGACAGCTGGTAGGTGGTGGAATACTATATCCTTGAATATAAAGAAATGAGTCTCAGTCGCTTGTTTTCAATATAATTCACATTGCTGGGTGGGTACTAGAGCTTTCAACCCTGTTTCTACTGGAGGCAAGGTCTTTCAAGGCACTGACCTTGTACTGTGAACACTGAACATTAAGGATTCTGGCCCAGGAAAAGTTTGCACAGTGCCAGCACTGCCTTGTATCAGGACCAAAAACACTCATTTTCTGGAACTGCAAGCTTAAAGAGACAAGCCACATTTTTGTCACAATTCAGTAAATTGCTTAAGGCTGAAACAGTAAACTCAAGCTGAATGTGGGGGAGTACCTGCAAGGGGATCTGAAGTTAATAAAAGGTGTATACCTTAAAAGAGTAATTTAATTTCAGTTGTTTCTGCAGCTGAAAGAGCTTTATTTTACAGATAATGTAATTAACCCTAACACGATAAATGATTCTGAAAAAAAACATTCTTGTGTATTGCCATTCTAAGCTAGTATAAAGAAGATCCTCAAAAGATGGCAGGGTATTATAAATTCATCTTTCAGGGATATAGTACAAAATGGGAGCCAGAAGTCTTAGTCAAAATTATTTAATGGTAGAACAAGCCAAGTATTAACAGTTGCTACTTGTCAGGTTGCAAGGAGGGCTGCATTACATATCTCAGGATAAGATGTAAAATGCAGGTTGTTGCTTTTTTCTTCTGTTTTGTCACAAAGTAGTCTCTTAGCATTCTTCACAAATTACTCACAGTGTGCACAAGTTTTTAGTTAGTCTCCTAATCCATCTGGACACCATTCAGTGTTATACCTGCATACACTTCTTTTGTGACACACACTTGTGTGAAAACACAACATAGCAGATGTTAGAGTAGGACAACTGTTGCAGTAGAATTCATAGCGTATGGGAATTGCCCTTATGTGGAAGTGCACTAAATCCATCGTACTTTCAGAGCTCTATGGACATCAGGTGGGGTTTGTGTCTTGGGTATAAAAGCAGCCAACCAGCATCACCTTCTGTTTTTTTTTTTTTTTTTTTTTTTTTGCTAGTGAAACAGTAAAATCTCTGATCTCTAGACAGAGCAGCCTTTACTAATGTCCTGTTTGGCATATACTTCTCAGAAGTACAGGCAAGCATGGAAGGGCAGTGGCTGACTAAGTTTGCGGACGACTGCAAACTGGGTGCTATAACAGAGTCTCCGGCCGACATGGAGATCCTCCAGAAGGGCCTAAATGAGACTGATGCATGGTGTCAAAGCCATGATCTCAAGCTAAATGCAAAAAATGCGTAGTAATCCCCTCTGGAAAAAACAGAGTACCAAAACTACAACATAGGAGGTAATCCCTGAAATCTGAAGAAGAAATAAGGGATCTAGGGACCCAAGTAGATAGCCAGCTTTCCTTTGATAACCATGTTGCCAAAGTGGTTAGAAAATCCTTCTATGTGACCCATCTGATCATGAAAGTGTTCGCATCAAGATCTAAGGATGTAATGGTGCCCTCTACTCTTCCCTCATCAGACCCATTATTGAGTACAATGCACCAATTGGAATGTACCTGGCTAGACATCTCCAGCAGCTGGAGAGACCACAGAGGTACCTAACCAAGAGAATTACTGGCCTCAAACAGTTGCCCTATGCAGCACGATTGAAAAAGCTAAGACTGTTCTCTGTTGCATACCGCTTTCTCAGAGGCGATCTCTGTCTAACGTACAGAGCCATGTCCAACCCAGAATTGTTGAACATGCTCCATCTTAGCAAAACCAAATCTACTCGAGCTACACGCCTCTAGGGATATAAACCTCAACACAACAATGAATAGAACATGCTGGAGGGATAGATTCCCTTCAGAGACTTCCTTACTATGGAACAGGGTCCCAATCTACATAAGACAGAGCCCCTCACTATCACTCTTCAAGAGGAACCTTGATGAGTGGATGGGTAACAGAAAGTTCACACCGGGGATCACACCAACAGCACTACTAGATAGGGGCCAAGGGTACTAGCTGCTAGTACAAGGGTCTAGGGAACTACTAAAGGGGCAGTGAATACCACACAACGTGGCTGGGCTAATATATGCCTTTGGGCAGATAGCTCAGTACCAACCTATGAACCTATAAAAGGTAACTGCTAAGTCCCACCTGAGGTTCTCTGCCCATAAGTGCTAGGAAGGATGACAAGTCTAACTAGGAAGAAGGGAAGGCATCTGCCTGTGGTTCTCACTCCCCTCTCCCTTGACTGAGATGTTACAGAACTAAGCCTGCTCAAAAGGGAAGGTGGTGTTTGCTCATGTAAGTGCACTATTTCCTTCACATGGATCCTTGATGAAGAAAAACTCATTACATATGAGAAGACTCCAAAAGCTATATCAGGAATGAGAAAAGTGGACAAAATCTAAAAGGACTGCCCTGTCAGATTCCTGTAAAGGAGTTTTTGTAGGACTACAGTCACAAACACTGCTCTGCTCTTAGACTAATGATCCAGCTTTGAATGTTTTGAGAATGTAAATAGATGACCATGTGGCCACTTTGCTAATACTTTAAGCAGAGAAGTGATAAAAGAAAGCAGAAGGCATACTGCCTGTGCTTGTGGAGTGTGCTCTTCTATTTCTGTGTATGGCTTTCCCATGCTTCTCATAACAAACTAAAATACAGTTCACTAGTCTTTTTGTAAGACATTGCTTTTACTCTGTCTTACCCCTTTTCCCTGTAGCAAATGCCACAAAAAGTTGCTCTTTCCACCTGACATTCTTCATCTTGTCTGGGTAGTATCTGAGCTGTCTATGAACATCTAATAGGAACAGGATTTACTCCCCATCTATTCTACAGCTGTGGGAAGAATACCAGTAGTTAAATTGCTTACTTAGAGAAAACTGAGACCTCCCTGGGCATGAATGAGAGATTTGTTTTGAAGCTGACTTTGCCTCCAAGACAAAGTATGAATGGCTTTTTATACAACAAGACTTCAGCTTTCAAATTTGTCTGGCAGATATGATAGCAGCATAAATAATCTTCCAGGGCAGGAAATTAAGTAGAACAGATGATTTTGGTTTGAAGGGGTCTAGGGTCAGTTCCTCCAGCACAAAGTTCAAATCCCAAGGTGGTAGAAATGCCCATTTTGCAAGTCAATGTTGGACCCTCCTTCCAAAGAGACTGATTCTCAGTAAGTCACACATGCAGAAATGTCAACCATAACAGAAGAAAAAGAAAAATCTGCAGGAATAAAGATCTGACAAATAACAGAGAAACTACAGTTGTGTAAGAACTAACCATAACAGCAGATGTTCTGCTCATCACCACTGCAGTATTCTGAAGTATAGAGAAATAGTATGAGGATTCATTGTTGCACGTCCACTTATATACCCTTATGCCATAGGTCATATGCCAGACACATGGCTCTGTGGAAGGTTGTAGCACCCCGAATAGAAGTCATGGTTATATGGTGAGATAACTTCCCAACAGTTTGGAATAATGCAACAGTGATCTAAGGAAGGACATCTAAAGGTAACTTTGCTATTTTATTTTTTTTGCAACAAATTAAGAATCTTCTCCATTTTGCCAGGTAACACTTTCTTGTATTAGGCTTCCTGGCCTTTTTTACTATAAGGAACACGACAGAAAAAAACAGGTGCTTGAGAAAAATAAAAATCAGGTTATCCAAAATATCATTTTTCCCCCCAAACACCTTTACTGAATTATCACTGTGACAAAGGCAAATCTACATTCATATAAAAGTTGTTGTTGTTGGTCTTTCGGCTTTTCCCAGTTAGGGGTCGCCACAGTGGAACTCCGGTCCGCTAATGATTGGCAGTTGGTTTTTATGGTGTCGAGTTGCCAGCCCAACGCCCAACCTTCAACGCAGGCATGCCCATTCAAACATGCATGTCTTTTGAACGCCCACTCGACCGCGGGGAGGACATGCAGACTCCACACAGAAGGCACTCCCAACCCAAGCCGAGAATCGAACGGGAGAACTTCTTGCTGTGAGGCAACAACGCCACCACTGCACCACAGCGGAACTACTACATTCATATAAAAGTAATAAAACTATATTAATATAACAAACATTATACTTCACATATATTGCTATATATCATATAACGTAAGCAATATTACATAAATTATTCAATTTCGGCCTTTTAACATAACAATATTACATACATTATTCAATCCTTGCCATTTTTAAACAAGAAACTTTATTAACCTATCACTTACTGCATAGGCAATCATACATTTATATAAATGAAAACAAACCACACTGACACAATCATAGTTGCAAGCATTTTACATCACAAACCATATTAACACTCAACCCATTTTTACTCACTCAGACATTATATAGCTCCTTTAAGTCCTGACACCTTTTAAATCTCATTCCTCCCTTGTATGTATTGTTTCCACAATTCCAATTTTTCATATGTAGCTTGCTCCTACCCCTTTCTACAGATCTCAGTTATAGTTGTTTTATGAGTCCCTTTAGGTTTGTGTGCGGCACAGAAATGGAATACTGAGTAATCAGGTTTAACTGCTGGGGTAAGAAGGAAGGAAGCTCCTCTGCTATCCATAACTCCACAGAAAGCCACTGCTGTCTTGGCCAGAATGGGGTTATCAAAATCAATCTGGTTCCCTCTAACCTTACCTTCTGCGACCCATTTAGCACCACTGGTGGTGATGGTGGGGGAAGCATACAGAAAAAGGGTTCCATTAAGAGAAGGAAGACGCAACCACCCTTCAGTTACTGGCCTCTGGTAGTCTGAAGCAGTACCTAGGAAGCTGGGGGTTTGTTGGGGAGGCCAGGAGGTTAAAGTCTAGTACTTCCCACTTGTCTTTCGGTAACCAAAACACCTCTTTTTTTTAATGTCACTTATGATTCTCTGAAGAGTCATACTCAGACTGCATGCTATTTATTTATTTTTTTGATAAAACAAACGTTAATTTGTTCCACAAACAAATCCAACAATTGAATTGTAAAACAGTAACTTTTTACAAATGTCCTATCTTCCATCTTATCTCTCATCATATTAACATGGTATAGTAACTGCATTATCAGACAGTAATCTTTTCTAGTGCACAATTCTGACACCTTCCCCTTTTCAATCTCCATAAGCTTCTCTCATTTATCTGCTCAAAAGAAAAACACAGACACCATTATGAACACAAATGGTTACAAAATGTTTCTAGTTAAGAAAAAAACATTCATAGAAAGTACTACATCTACAAAACATGAACAAAAAAGGAAACACAAAAAGTCACATCCTATTTGTTTCTTCCCTTTCTAAGTTACTTGTTGCACCTACGCAGAGAGGTAAATACTTAATATATTTAATACATACTCCTAATCTACTTCTGAGACTTTCAATAGTAGAGCATTCTCTAATAGCTCCATATATATTTTTCAAGGTAACCACTTAGTAAGATATTTCTCATGATATTCTCTTTGCCAATCAACTCTTCCTCAATTCAGTTTTATCCATCAGTAAAATAATTTCCCTTCCCTTTGGTGTTTGCCTAGATTTCCCTTTTCTGGTTATAAACTTTTTGGAGCTACCATCACAAGAAGAATACTTGTCAGCCTGGCTCCATGGCACAGAGGGAAAGAACCATAACTGTGACACAGGAGGCCAGGGTTCAGTTAGTGGCCCCGGCACTGGAGGAGCCAGGAAGGGTGGTAGAGAAATGTGTGCCACTCCCATGAGGTATACGAAACACACATTTGGAGGTACATTGACTGATGAGATTTCCCTGGTGGAAACTGCAGAAATCACCACTCATGCTTGGGGGGGCAGGGCTCCCTGACAGGAAATGCCCTTAGTGGAAGTGATAGTATGTCACCCCATCAGTATTTTGCAAGGTGCAAGGAATAAACAGGACAATATTAAAAAAATATTAAACTGCCCCTGATACCTCTGTGAGTAACTGCTTTTTCCACCTGACCCTATTCCTAGTGATGCGGAATGAATGGCTTACCAAATAGCAGGGTTCTAATAATCTACAGTGAGGACAAAGAGAAGAATAAAGGAAAAAAAGAATGAATACTTGCAATATAGTGCAGTGAATGGAAAGGGTATTACCATATTCTGACATAAGCATATTGGCTATCTATATATCTTGCCATAAACCCCCTGAGAATTTCTGCTCTAATTCATCCTTAAAGCTTGCTAATCCTGAGTGTTTGAAAATATGCTCCTATGTTTGGAATATCCCTCTATCACACTTTTAAAGATAAGATTTTACTTTTGGAAACATATTTCAATTCTTTTTGGCACATAAAAGTAGATTTTAAAAACAGATCCATGTAAATGCCTTAAAACATTGTGACTTTGCTGCAATGATTGGGCATTAGACATATGCTTTCCCACATGTATACATCAATTTTCTCCTGAAACAGATCCTCCTGTTCTCTCCGAAGATTATCTCAACCCTTAAGATTCAATTTCCTTAATGCCTTATACTCTCTAATGGATAATGTTTCCATATACTATATGGATCCTTTCCAATAGCTTCTATTAATAATAATTGTCTTTGGAAGTGTTTCTGACAAAAAATCCAATAAGCCCATATTCCATTATGTATTAGTTATTCCTTCAAACTAATTCTGCTATATTTGCCCCTCCAAATGGTTCACATCCTCTCACTTGTCAATTGCTCCAAGTACATCACATCTTAGTCTTCATTTATTTCAAATGTTTAAGACCCTTTTCCTTTGGTATCCCCACTCTAAAAGCACCAGTACCCAACACATAATTCATCTATGCATGCTTCCCTTCTCTGTTTAAGAAATTTGTCATAAAACATAGCTTGTAAATCTCCCTCTATGCAATTAACCCATAGGATCATAGGAAGTTACTAGGCTATTGGCCCTGAGGCCCTTACAAGCCTAGCCAAGAATTTAACCCATGTTCCAACAAGTCAGCACCCTATGCTACTTACTGTCCAGCAGGGACATAGATGGAATCCGGGGGGGGATTTTCTGTTTCCCATTCAACAAACTGTGTACCTTTCAAAATTTCCATTATCAGTTATTAACTTCACAATCATTGACCATTTTGCATCATATCTCTCAACTGAAAAACAGATATAACAAATTTACATGCATCATATCACAATTCAGACCTAGGGTCAAGTACACTCATAATTCCACATTCCCCCCCACAACACTTCTTATTGCAGACCACCACTGAAGACTTGCCTCCTTCCCATAAATAATCCCATAACATATTCCTGACTTTATAAAATTCCCAGTCAATGTCACTGAAAAGGCCAGAAAACGAAAGTTATGTACTTACCATGATGTTAGATCCACACTATCTTTTTCCATCCTCCTCAACTGATGGGTTTATTGGATCTGTACATATCTGAAAATGGCAGCACTTAGATATTGGATCCAAGGCTCAGGCTTATCCCCATACCCACAGTTCTCCTCTACCAACTGGATACCTCAAATTGAGTTTGCCTGCCTAATACAGAAATACAGCTGACATGGAATACAAAAATGTATACCCAGATTACAGACCAATGCTGTAGCATGACAAGGCTCTGGATAGACACAGTGCAGTCAAGCTGGAACCCAAGGAGAGTGGAAGGCACAGATCCAAAAATCTAGGAATTGATCCTGGCCCTTGGCATCAGTTCCAATCTCTTGGCTCAGGGACATGAGATCCGAAGCAGTTGGAGTCAACACTGGCAATCCTCACAGCACACACAAATCCACTATCACTGGATCAAAAGGTCAGATTGGAGAAGGCATGACAATCATAGGAGAGGATGGAATAGCTCCCAAATGCCTGACAATGGTCAGTTTAGTGTGGCCCCCTGATGGATATGGGTCCTCAGGAATTTCCTCATCATCCACTCCACATCAGCTTAGGAGAGTCTCCTGGTTGACTGCAGTGACATAATAGAAGAGCCCATAGAAAGTGATCTGCAATTCCATTAAAAAGATCTGCCCTGCAGGAATAGAGAACATAACCTTGGACTAAATGGTTCCAGGGAGCACCTGGGTCCAGAGAAAAATGGGGTAGGAGGTCTTTTTTTGAATTGGCTCCAAACAGAAGAGGGATCCAAAGACTTCTGCACCATCTGAGCCAGATCCAACAGCCTTGTTGGATCAGGGGATCATTTTCTAAGTACCTTCTCCCTGTGTTCTTCAGAACTCTCTTCCCAAGACACCTCTCTATATTTGTCTTTATCCTTAAGTTTTTCTTCCTTACTCTTGGCTGAAGTCTTCTTACTAGAGGGATAGGAAGATGATTATGAGGGGTTACTTTCTCCTGCAGGGGAGTAGGGAAAAACCTCTTGAGGGTGACCTTCAATTGCCAGTAAGACAGCAGTCTGGACCCAAAAACAGAGCAAGAGGAGGAATCCTCATCAAGATGTGTGCCCCCCAACACTGAACACACAGAATGTGCATCTAGTGGGTGGATCTTGTGACCGCAGGAAATGCACTTCTTAAATCCAGAGGCCTTGTCTGTCATCCTGAAAAGTACAGTTCAATACCAACACAAAAGCTACCAACACAGAGAATAATCTGGTTAAACTAACCACACTAAGTACACCAATAACAAACTTGACTAAGCCAATAAACTGCTTGAAAAAAAAAAGCCAACCCTTTAGGTGAGGCTCCAGAAAAAGAGAGAATGAATAACCTTGAAGAAGGTAAGGAAAGAAAGAAGGAATAGTTGTGCAAAATCTTACCATAACCACAGATGTCTTTCTTCTATGTTGCAGTATTCTTAACATGAGGGATTCACTGCCAAAGATGGTCCCAATGTTCAGCCAGTACACGAAAGACTTTAACGACTGCAAAGTATACAGGACATCGCATATACGCCAGCAGCCGGTCTAGGCCATAAAAGTGATGTCTGCATATACCATCTTTAGAAATGAATGCCCTAATAAGAACATCAGGCTAAGGAACAAAAGGAGGTAAGCATACATCCAGGGAAAAAGGCAAAAATCAGGGGGAAGATGAGAGGGACAGAATACTGCAACACAGAAGAGAAGGGCAATTATGGTTATGGTAAGATTTTACACAACTATTCTATGTCCTTCTATTCTTATGTTGCAGTATTCTTAACATGTGGGAGAGTACCAAAGCTCATGAAGGAGAAAGTGAGGGGGAAGGAACAGAGGCCCTTTCTAAAAAACACATAGAATGGCTCTAGCAAAGCCAGCTCTAGATTTGGAGATGCCATCTAGTTTATAATGTTTAGTGAAGATATGAACAAAAGACCAGGTAAATGCTTCCAAGATGGAGTTAGCATCCAAAACTTTGAAAAAAGCAGTTGAAAAAGCAACAGCTCTCATAGAATGAGCCTTAACAGGAGTAGAAAGGCTCTTACCATGAAAAACATAACAAAAGGAAATAGCCTTAGAAATCCAAGTAGAAATGGGCTGCTTGAAAACAGGCATTCCCGGAGCCATGGGATGAAAAAAAAACAAAAAGCTAATCAAATATCCTGATAGGCTTAGTTTTATCCAAGTAAAACCTGAATTGTCTACGTGCATCCAAGATGTGTAAAACTCTCTCACTACATGATTGTTGAGATGGGAAAAAAATGGGCAAATGAAGAGATTGGTTAAGGGACAACTTATTCACAACCTTGGGGATAAAAGAAATGTTAGTACACAAGGAAACCCTGTTCTTATGGAAAACCAGGAAGGGAGGAGAAGCCATCAAGGCTTGACAATCGGACACCCTCCTGGGTGAAGTGATGGCTAATAATAGCACAGTCTTCAAAGTACAGTGTTGCAGAGTAGCTGTAGCTGCAAGTTCAAATGGAACTACAGTGAGTTCTTTCAAGACAAAATTAAGGTCCCAAGGAGGAGAAACAGGCTTCCTGGGAGGTCTGATGTGAAAGACACCTTTAAGGAAGAGCTTAACCTCCAATTTAGAGGCCAAAAAGGAGACAAAGGCAGACAAGCAGAAATGGCAGATGAGCTTTCACAGATAAATAAGCCAACCCAGCCTTCAGCAGTTCACACAAATAAGATAAAACTAGAAGGACAGCTACAGAAAGTTGGTCTAGTTTACAAGAAAGACACCAGATGGAAAACCTCTTCCATTTGGATAAGTAGGATTTCCTAGTATTGGGTTTTCTGGCCTCTTGTAGAACCCTAAGCACATCCTCTGAAAAGAGGTGAAAAGAGGTGTCTGACAGGAATCAGAAGCCTATCAACCACAGTATCAGATGTAGAGTTGACAGGTTTGGGTGTATGAAGATCCACCATGTGAGGTACCTTGTGATGACTGCCTTTGGCTAAATGCAGAAGTGGGAACCAGTGCTGTCTTAGCCAAAAGGCAGTCACCAGCAAGAATTTTGGTTTGTTATGCTGAATCTTCGACAGAACATTCTGAATAAGAGGAAACAGGGGGAACACATGCAGAAACAGCCCATTCCATGAGAAAGAAAGGGTGTCCACCTTCCACATCAGATGGTCTGGAATTATGGAACAAAATTTTGAAAGTTGTCTATTCAAAGGGGAGTCGAAGAGATCTATTTGAGGAATACCCCACCAGTGGAGAATGTCCAGAAATACACCCTTGTGAAGCATCCATTCATGAGATTGAGTCATGGACCTGTTCAGAGTGTCTGCCACTGGATTCTGATTGGAGGAGATGTACACTGCCTGAAGCGTGACTTGGTACTAAGCAGCCAGTTCCCATGCCATGAGGGCTAGCCTGCACAGAAGATATGATTTCATCTCCCCTGTTTGTTTACATACCAAAGAACTGTGGCATTGTCTGTAAACAGTTTTAGATGACCTGGATGGAAAAGAGAGTGAAAGGTCTATACAGCCAACAGCAGGGTTCTCATCTCTTTTATGTTTGTGTGTTCCATCCTTCCAGGATGCAAAGGCTGCCCCCCAACACATGTCTGAGGCGTCTGTGAACAACTCCTGAATTGGAAGAGGAGGATGCAGAGGAAGGCCTGGGGTTCAGGGAAATCTGCTGAATCCACCAACGAAGTTCCCTCTTCAGACAAGGAAGAAGAGGGACAACAAAGTCCAGTGGGTGTGCACGCTGGCTCCAAACTGACTTGAAGTACCACTGAAATTTCCTCATGTGAAGTTTGGCTAGACGTAACATGGGGATGGTGGATGCCATGAACTCTAGCAGGCAGAGAAACTCCCTTGCTGTAAGAGACTGAAGGGGAAGAAGGTCTTGGAAGAATTTGGTTAGAGAAATAATTCTAAGGGCACAGGGAGGTCAACATTCCTTCTATCTGGATTCTGCACCCCAGGAAGATGTGGACCTATGACAGGGTGAGGAAAGATTTTTGGAAGTTTATTGTGAAACCCAGTCTTTGTAGAAGCGAAATAGTGAAACAGAAATTCTGTTGCAAGGTCTCTGGAAGGAGTGCCTGGAGCAGGAGATTGTCCAAGTATGGAAAGATCTGTACACCCTGGAGTCTGTAATAACCTATCACAGGAGCCAATTATTTTGTAAATACCCTTGGTGCTGTAGAGAGTCCAAAGTGCAAAGCAGAGAACTGAAAATGTGATGAAGCAACATAAAAACGCAAATATTTCCTGAAAAGGGGATGAATGGGAATGTGAAGGTAAGCATCCTTGATGTCCAGGGAAACCATGATAGCCTGTGGAAGGATGAGGGGAAACAAGGTAGGCAAAGAAGGCATGTGGAAGGTTGAGACCTTTAGGAAGGCATTGAGGTGTGAAAGACCCAGAATGGGTCTCCAAGGGCCATCTTTCTTGGGAACTAGAAACAGCCTGGAGTAGAAACCTCTTCTTCTTTGGTGCATTGGAACTTCTTGAATAGTTCCCTGGGATTTTAATACCTGGAGCACCTCTGCAAAACTTGCAGTTGTTCTCGAGGTGGATTAGGAATACCCATGAAAGATGGAAGAGTTTCTCACACCATGAAATATTCTTTGTAGATAATGGAGAGGACCCCTAAATCTTGTGCGATATGCTCCCAGAATGGAAGGGACAAGAGAGAGAGAGAGAGAAAGAGAGAGAGGAAAGTGGCTGAGAAAAAGGTGGTTGTCACATACTACCTGGCTTGTCTGGAAAAGGCTGATTTTGGGCAGAAGCAGGCTGAGAGGGTTTGGAAGCAGTAGGTTTCCTAACACCCCTCATACTTCTAGAAGGAGGAGTGTGAGATTGTTTCCTAACAAAAAGAGTTTTAGCTGGGTAATTCCTTTAGGAACTGGAGGCACAAAGATGTGTTTTAGGTCATGTAATTCTTTACCTTTCTCCTGCAAGGATTTGAACAAATCTGCTGCTGCAGTCCCAAACAAAGCCTTATTATGTAAGGGAGCATCTTGTAATTTAGCCTTAAAGTCAACTGGAAGTTACTGAAGCCTCAACCAGGAGTATCTACTCAAAACAGAGCCAGATGCAGATGCTCTAGCAGATGCTTCAGCTGTATCATAGCTGCATTTAATGGAGTGATGTGCCACCTGGGATTAAGCCCCCAGAACTAATGAAAGCTGTGACTTCACCTCCAACTCTGGAAGGTTAGACAGAAGCTGAGTAGCCTGTGAAAGGAGAGCAAAGTATACTGGGTTATATGGGTTTGGTAAATGACAGCATGGAAAGCTAGGGTGGCTGACGTATAAACCTTTTTTCCTAACCTTTCCATGGTCTTACTCTCTGTATCTGAAGAGAGAAGAGAAGTGGATGGCAATAGTCTAGAAGGTTTATCAGCATCCACAGAAACTGTCACTAGATCTGCTGAAGGACATTTGTAAAGAAATCTACATTCCTCTGGAACTTTATAAAACCTGTCTGGCCTTTTAGAGGGCAGGAGGTTGAGAGTCCAGAGTCTTTGATGAAGAAGAGAAGATATCAAGAAAAGCTAGTAAAACCAGAGGCACAGCTGAAATAGAGGGAGAATCCATTTCAAGCAAATCATAGTACATTTTCTGCACCTCAGAAATCAGAGAGCAGTCCCACTTAAAATACTCCCTCATCCCCAAAAGTGATATCTTCACCAGGTGACTGTGCCATTGGACTCTTCCTCAGAGGAGACATACTCTAAGGGGAAATAATCTGAGCAGGGTAGACCAAGGATTCATCCTCCGAGGAATCTTCAGAAGAAGAAGAATCCTGCACTCTAATCCTTTTCTGTGGTGAAGAAGTTAAAAGGGGGGCTAGGAGGGACTCGACGTAGGCCTACATTCAATGACATTTGGTGGTAGGACCTCCCTTACTAAACTTTGTGAAATACCTCAAGGGCATTCTGAAATAATGAGCCTCGGTTCCCCGTGTTTGTCCAAAGTGGACGTCTGCATAGCCTCTGAGGATGTGCCAATGGTAGGATACCTTGCAGCCTCTGATGTGGTACCTGCCTTAGAATCTGAGCAGAAATCCAGACGAGTCTCCGGACCTTCATCGGCCTCAAGAGTGACATCTGGAAGAAGAGGTGCAGCTGAAGATTCAGGTATAACTTTCTTAGCCTTCTTCTTCTTAGCAGGCTCAGCAGAAGACCCTAATGTACCCTCTATAATGTTGTGCGCTAACATTTTCAGTCTCTGAATCTTATGATAAATATTAAGAGAGGAATGGTGGCTACACAGGGTTTTAAGGATGAAAGCTTTACAGCTAGGGCAAGACGTATGGTTGTGGTTTGGCCCTACACAGAAGATACACTGATCGTGACTGTCTTTATGTGGAATTTGTCTTCCACAATGCCATTTGCCCTTTTTAGATGACATTTAACCTCACAGCAAAAAAGCAGTAGCAAACGATACAAAAGAAAGCCCCACTGAGGCACTTATCTGAAACTCCTGTATCCAGCAAAAAAACTCTGGTTAACAGACTGATGATCACAGATGGTGTTCGGATTGGTGGCAGAGAAGTTCTAAGAATGGTATATGCGAATGTCACTTTTATGGCCTACGTCGGCTGATGGCCTGAGTGTGATATCCCACGTACCTTGCAGTGGTTAATGTCTTTCGTATAGTGGCTGAACATCAGGATCACCTTTGGCAGTGAATCCCTCATGTTAAGAGCACTGCAAAATAAGAATAGAAGGACATCTACAGTAACACTAGCAAAATCCTTCAAAATTATGCACTTATCTGCACTGAGCCAAGGATATCCACTTCTGTAGCATTTAAGTGGCAAACACAATCTGAGGTATTTAGTTGACAGAAGGGAATTACAGATGGGGAAGAACCTGAACCTTAGATCCAAAGTCAATTGAGGATAGATGGAAGAGACATCAGATCACATGCAACAATAAAGGTAATGGAAAGAAATACACTGCTCATACTTTCTGATCCAACTTAATATTTTTCATTTTCAATTAATCTTTTAACAGATGTTTTTCAGCTTTCTTATCTTACTAATAGATCACTCCAGCGTACTCCCCAGTATACCTTTCAGCTTCTTTGCTCAGGAATTCTTGACAAATAAAAAAAAAAAAAAAACTGGAGGGGGTTCAGAAGCCCATAACCAGGGACAATTTTTAAACATTATTCTAAATTCACAAGTCAAAACAGAAAAAGGTTTTACATCAACATGCATTTTCTGAACAAGGTGAAGCTTGAAAGTTTAAAGTCAGACATTTCTGACCGACTGTAATCCTCAGTAACGTATCAGAAAATCAAACATGTTTTAAGGAACAGATCAAAAATATAAAACAAAATAAGGGACAGTTGAGAAGCATGTCCCCCCCACTCATATTTCAACATATTGATATAATCATCCTCCTGTAAATAATTGTGTTTCTTCAGCAAGTTTTAAGATGGAATACAGTCAAACATCATTGTCCATATTTTTGTTTTGTTAACTCTTACAGCCCGACACTTTACCTGATTAATCCAGCATAGGAAAAGTACAGTTGTACAGTGTGTGAAATCTGAACATAACAGTGGATGTCCTTCTCTTCAGTGTTGCAGTGTTCTTTAAAATAGGGATCCCCTGCCAAGGGTAGCCCAATGTCCAGCCAGTATACCAAAGCCTTTAGGTTATAACAGGCACACTGTATGTCACACTTATGCTCCCCAAGCATAGCGAAGGGCATAAAGGTGATGTTTCTATGTATGTACCATCCTCAACAGAAACGCCCCAGGAGGAATAACAGTCTAAGGAGACAAAAAGGTAACAAGTACATCTAGAAGGAGAAAAGGAAAATACAGTTGTGTACACCTAACATAAATATAGATGTTCGAGTGCATTCACTGTTGCAGTCATTACATTTGGGTTATCTGCTTGCAGTAACCCACAGTCGGCCTGATTAAAAAAGTCTTGGGTCCTGCGTCGGTTGCTGTCTCTTCTTCCGTGACGTCAGGTTGTCAGGGGTATAAAACATGCAGCCGACGCCATTACCTCAGTTTTTCTTGCCCCAGATGTCAGGTGCCCCCCTAATGGGAAACAGATACATAAAAAAATACAAGGTTATACCTCCAACAAAAAAGCAAATACACCAAAAAGCTTTTAAGCATAGTAAAGGAAAGTAGAGGTAAAGCCAAAAGAAGGCGGCAGGAGGGAGGGTAACCAGGACTGCAACAGTGAATACACTCGAACATTTACATTTATGGTAAGTGTACACAACTGTATTATGTTCTTCATGTTTCACTGTTGCAGTCACTACATTTGGGTAGATTCCCAAAGCTAAGGTTGGGAGGAGGCATTTAAATAGCATTAGGACCAGCTATAAGGCCCTGCAAGACTGCAGTGGCATAGCCAGCCCTGGGATTTAGAGAAAATTGGTAAATGATAATGCTTGGTGAAAGTATGTACAGAACACCAGGTAGCAGCTTCTAGGATGTCCCTGGTAGGGACGCTTCTGAGAAAGACTGTAGAGGTAGATGCATCCCTGGTAGTGTGGGGTCTGTTGCCCTGTGGGATAGGTTTTACATGGTGCTTACAGCAGAAATTAATGCAAAGGCCTATCCATTTAGAAATGGTTTGCTTTGAAATAGCCTACCCCTCTGTCCCTGCAGCAAATGCCACCAGCAGCTGTTCAGATTTCCTTTGAGGTTTAGTCCTGTCCAGGTAGAATCTAAGTTGTCTGTGCACATCTAAGGAGTGCAGTATCTGTTCCCCTTTGTTCTGTGGATTACGAAAGAAGGTTGGCAAATGAATGGACTGATTAAGAGCCACACTGGATACCACCTTGGGCATGAAGGAGGGATTGGTTCTGAGGGACACCCTGTCCGCATGAATGATGATGAAAGGCTCCACTGCCATAAGGGCCTGTAATCCAGATACCCTTCTTGCTGAAGAGATTGCTAAAAGGAACGTTGTTTCCCAAGAAAGAAATTTTAAATCTGCAGTAGGAGGAAGAGTGAGTTTCTCCAAGACAGAGTTAAGGTCTCAGGCTGCAGTTGGAATTCTTCTGGGTGGCCATACATTTTTGGCCCCTCTGAGGAACTGTTTGAGCAGTGGGCGAGAGAAGAGGGGAGGTTCTGTGTTATAAAGAGCTGAAATGGCTGAGGCGTGAATTTTGATGGAGGAAAAGGACAGGCCCTTGTGAAGCATCTCAGTTAAGTATTGTAAAATCTGAGGTAAATTGGGTGCTGCTGTGCTCATCCCTTGAGATTAGTTCCAGGCACAGAATCTTTTCCATTTTGCAGCATAAGATTTACTAGTACTAGGCCTCCTTGCCTCTAAAATGATACCCATCACTGGTTTACTAAGGTAATTAGCCAGGCTGCTAGGTTCAGAGTTTGAAGCTGAGGGTACAGAATCTGGTTCTCTTGCTGAGACAACAGGGAAGGAGTCTGAGGCAGGAGGCAGGTGCCATGGGGCCAACCATGACACACTGCACAAGAGGGGATACCAGTGTTGGCGTGGCCAGTCTGGTGCAATAAAAATCATCCTTGGCTTTTCCTGTTTGATCTTTAGTAGTACTTTGGAGAGTAGAGGCAGAGGAGGAAAGGCATAAACTGATAGGTTTTTTCAGCTGAAGGACAGAGCATCCACTTTCCATGCTTGTTTGTGGGGAATCCTTCTGCAAAATGTGTCCAATTGATAGTTCTGGGGGGAGGCAAACAGGTCTATATCTGGGCTCCCCATTTGCTTGTCAACATGTTGAAAATCCTTGGTTCCAGTTTCCACTCATGTGGGTCCATGAGGTTTCTGCTTAGTCCGTCTGCCAGTGTATTTAGTTTTCCTGCCAGGAGTTGAGCTTGTAGATTCACTTGGTAGCTCAAGGCTTTGTTTCACAATGCCATGGCTAGTCTGCAGAGGGCTAAGAATGTGTACCCCCCCCCGCTTGTTGATGTACCACATGACAGTGGTGTTGTCCGTTTTTACCATTAGTTGGTCCCGGAAGAATGTGGTCCTTGAAGGCTGTCAGAGCATTCTGTACAGCTAACACTTCTTTTTGATTGATATGCAGGTGCATTTGATTTGGGTTCCATTTGCCCTGAATGCACTTCCCTGCCAGGTGAGCCCTCATGCATAGTCTGAAGCGTCAGTTGTTTTGGTTTGGGCAGCAGGGGGTAGCATGAATGGTACTCCCTTGTTTTGGTGGCAGGCCTCTGCCCACCAAATTAACTCAAGGCGTAGGCAAAGTATGATAGGAATCATTGCTTCTAGATCCTGTGAATGTTGACACCATTGGCTTTTAAGATACTATTGTAGTTTCCTGATATGCAGCCTTGCATATAGAATTAAAAGAATGCAGGAGGCCATGAACCCCAAGGATTGCAATATTTGCCTTGCAGATAGCTGGATTTTTGTGGCCACTTGTTTGAAGTAGGTCGTCAAATGAATCCGTTTCTCTGGCATGAGGAAAGCTATCTGGGAAGATGTATTCAAGCTTGCTCCCAGGAATATAATTTGTTGACAGGGTACCAGGTGTGATTTCTTTTTGTTTATGGTGTGCCCCAGACAAGTCAGTACCCTTTGAACAAAGGCCACATGATTCAAAAGTATGTCCTGGCTTTCTGCCTGAATTAGACAATCGTCCAGGTATGGGTATATTTGAATATTTCTTTGCCTGTAAAATGCAATGACTGGAGCTAGGCACTTTGTGAATACCCTGGGCACAGCAGATAAGCCAAAGGGCAGTACAGAGAACTGATAGTGCATGTAGCCTGCTTTGAAGCATAGGTATCTTCTGCAAGATTCCCTGATAGGGATTGTACAGGTATGCTTCTTTTAAGTCTAGTGTTGCCAACCAGGCATCTTTGCCTAGCATAGGAAGCAGCTGGTGAAGAGTCAACATTTTGAATTTTGGAATCACGAGAAAGGAGTTTAGAGTAGAAAGGTCCAGGATAGGACGCCATGTATTGCCATTTCTGGGTACCAGGAAAAGTCTTGAATAGAAACCTTGTCACTTTTCCTCTTCTGGTACCAACTGAATAGCCCCCATGTTTAAGAAAGAGTACTCGATCTTGGGCCTTTGCCCACTGATTTGGGGATAGATCTAGCCACCCGCTTGGTGTTGGTAACGTGTGGAAGTGAAATCTGTATCCTTGGGGCACTATTTAAAATCCATTTGTCCTGGGTAATGAGTTTCCAGTTTTTGGCCTGCAGACCAATCTTTCCGCCTAAAGGAGCAATCAGTTGGGAAGTGCTTGGAAGTTTTAAAAGCAAGCCATTGAGACAGTTTTCCATAGTGGGGAGTCTTACTACTCCCAGATTTGGGTGTGGAAACCCTCCACTGCTTAGTCTTGTGTGTCCCTTGGGACTGAAAACTGGGGTTACTGCTGTATCTGTGTTTGGCTTGAGAAGACCTGGAAGGGGCTGGAAAGGACCGATTCTTAGAAGGCCAGTGCCTTCTAAATCTAGGAGGCTGAACTTGTAAGAAATCTTTAACAGTTTGCATAGATTTAGCTTTATCTTCCATCTTTTTAAGAACTTCCTCAGCCTTGTTGCCAAACAAGCAGTCCTGATTTAAGGGAGCATCCAACAATTTAGCTTTAACATGATCAGGCAAAGATTGCTCCTTAAGTCAAGCATGCCTTCTGAGCACAGACCCAGTAACAGCAGCCTTGCAGGAGGCCTCTAATGAATCAAATCCACATTGCAAAGTATGTTTTTCAACCTGTTCAGCAGAATGCATTAAATCCTGCAATTCTTTATCTTCTGCACAGTCAGGAATCAGCATCATTTTCTGTTTAAGCAATCCAATAACATGTTGTTGATAGTTTAACATATGAAACTGGCAGTTTAAAGCCCTAATGGCCAAGGTTGCAGAAGTGTAAACCTTCTTACCCCATCTATCCAGCACCCTGGAGTCTCTATCAGAGGGGGTATGAATTTTTAGCAGTAGAAGCCTTAATGCCCTTGGGTCCCTATGAAATAGTCTCTGGATCCGCAATAGGATTTTTAAAAAGGAACTTGTGTGAATCAGGAACCCTGTAATATCCATCAGGTTTTCTGGGAGCAGGAGGCAAAGAATCAGGGGCCAAACTAGATTCAGAAAAGGCATCATCAACAATGTCTAGTACAGAAGGTATAGCTAAAGGTCTATGCTGAGGCAGGAGTAAGAAATCCCTAAGCCTCTTTTTTGACTCAGAAAAATCCTGGCTTTCCCAATGGAAATACTCCCTTAGAGTATCTCACCAAAAGAAAAATCCTCTGGAGGGGAAGCAGAGGGAATACAGTCCTCTGCATCAGAATCTTCATAAGTAGATAAGGGCAAATCCAGATCATCAGAAGAATCAGAACAATCAGAATCCTGGTCAGAAGATTCATAAACAACTTCAGTCCTAGGTCTCTTAGAAGGGGGAGGTTGGCTTCCCCTGATTAGAGTTATAAGATCTTCAGCCATTCTTATCATTTGTTTTTTAGGCATAGAGGCCTGAGCATGTGGCCTGGGCGTCGGTTTCTTAGGCATGGTTCGAGATTTTGGCCTAAATGAAGAAGGAGGTGCCAGTTTAATATGCAGGTCCATAGGCCTGAATACACCCTCAGAAGCCAGTGCCTGCTTAGCAGCTCCAGACCCATCCAAGATAGAGACATCCGCAGGTTCCACAGTTGAAGCATCAGACATCCGGAGGTTCCACAGTTGAAGCATCTCGTGGCATACCGGACCTGAATGGATCTCAGTAGAGGCCTGCGAGTCAGAAGTAGCGGGTATCAGGGGCTGCGAAAGCACCTCACTGAGTACCGGCGAACTGGCGACTGGCTTAGGAGAAGCGTCATCTGCAGCTTTGGACCTCGGTGGCCTGTCTCTGTCTTTATCTTTGTGTTTTTTCAGAATCCCGGTAGTCAGATGGCTAACCGACGACATTTCTGGATAATTAAACTGAGAACCAAAATATTTAGAGGTGAAAATATACTGATGACGGATAGTGCGCTGATTAAATAAAGCACAAAACAGACAGCAAGGTACGTCGTGGTCAGGGCCTAGGCAAGGAATACAGTATGAATGAGAATCTTTGTGAGGTATTTGCTTTCTGCAAGTAATGCAATTATTAACTTTTACTGACATCGGTAAGGAGCAAGAAAAAGTTTCCCCAATGGGGTACTTAGCTTTAGTTGAAGACTTCGGTTCTGAAACTCGAAAACAAAAATTTCAGGAGTTGGCCGACCGGCACTTGAGAACTGCTTCTGTTTTGGGCACCGCACAGCAAGAAAGACTGATGTAATGGCATCGGCTGCATGTTTTATACCCCTGATGACCTGACATCATGGAAGAAGGGACAGCAACCGACGCAGGACCCAAGACTTTGTTAATCAGACCGAATGAGGGCTACTGCAAGCAGATAATCCCAAATGTAATGACTGCAACAGTGAAACACGAAGAACATCTGGAAAATTCAAAGGATGAGAAAGTTGAAGCCATACTGATTTTAAGAACCACTGGAGCTGACTCATATGAAGCTTGGTCAGAGGAAGCACAGGAATGGTAGAAGCCATGTATTCCAGAGCCCTTAGAAACTCCCTGGCTGTAAGGGAGTACAGAGAAAGAAGGGACTAAAAGAAAGCAGACAAGAGTTAAAACCTTGGGAAGAGGCAGAGATTCCAGTAATGGACACAGACTGGAGCACCCTAGGAAGGGACTAAAAGAAAGCAGACAAGAGTTAAAACCTTGGGAAGAGGCAGAGATTCCAGTACTGGACACAGACTGGAGCACCCTAGAAAAACGGGTCTATGTTATTACATCGAAGTATTATTACTTCGACTGTACCAATATCGAACCCTTTGCATCGAAAGCTGGAAACAGCGAAGCTTCAGAATATCGAATACTTTCCTCGGGAAAGTAATTGGTGAGCCATTTCTGCAGCTTCGCTATTACCTCGACTGTGGAGCGAAGGTTATGGACCGGGTTAAGGTAAGTGTGCCAATGAAGGTGAGTGTGCGATAGGTGCCCTAGGGTTAGGGAGCGGGTAAGGTGAGTGCGATAGGGACTTTAGGGTTAGGGAGCAGGTAAGGTGAGTGTGCGATAGGGACTTTAGGGTTAGGGAGTGGGTAAGGTGAGTGTGCAGTAGTTACGGATCTTAGGGTTAGGGTTGGGTTAAGGCAAGTGGATAGCTAGTAGTGTATCTATGGTTTAGTGTAGGGTTTTGTGAAATGTATCTGTGTGGAGTATGCATTTTGATGTGCTTGTGTTGTGTGTATGTTTGTTGGAACAGCAAATTTTTTCCATGGGAAAAAATTTGCTCTTCTGAATGTTCGATGTTGTGGTGTTTTGAGTGAAATGTTTCGATATTAGAACATTCGATGTAGTAATACTTCGATGTTATAATATAGACCCTAGAAAAACGTGATCTTGAGATGGAGTCAGGAATGATTTTTGGAAATTCACTGTAAACCTTAGGCTTTACAGAAGACAAACAGCAAAGTGACAATGCTGAAGTAAAATTTCTGTAGAAGAGGCCTGAAAGAGAATGTCATCCAGGTAAGGAAAAATCTGGATTCCCTTCAATCTGCAAAAATCAATCACAGGAGTGAGGCTTTTGGAGAAGACCTTTGGGGCAGTGGAGAGGCCAAAGGGTAAAGCAGAGAAATGAAAATGCAAGGAAGCAACAGAGAAACATAAAAAAAATCCTGAAAAGGGGATGAACAGGGATATGGAGATGGATATCCTTTAGATCCAGGGAAAAAAACATTAAAGCCTGAGGAAGAGGAATCAAGGATTGAAGGGAGAGCATCCAAAAGGAAGGAACCTTCAAAATTGGTGTTTTGCTGAGAAAGATCCAGAATGGGTCTCCTGGTGCCTTTTTTTCTGAGAACCAAAAACATTCTGGAACAATCCTCCTCCCCCCTTTGAGGAGATGAAACTTCTTGAATTGTTCCCTGGCACAACAGTCCCCGAAGCACTTCTGGAAAAAAGGGCAGCTGCTCCTGAGGAGGCTAAGGAATGCCCAAAAGGGGTAGAGGAGATTTCCAAACCATATAATACTCCTGGTGAATTATGGATAGAACCCAAGAATCCTGAGTGATGTTTAACCAAATAGGAAAGGGCAGGGAAAGAAACAGAGAGAGGAATGTGAATAAGAAGAGAGGGGCAAGGCTAGTCCAGCAGCACCTGGCTTGCCTGGAAAAAGAGGTTTCTGAGCTGAAGGAATTTGTGTAGACTTAGCAGGAGGAGCCCGTCTACCACCTTTTTTACACTTGGAGGAGGGGCAAGACTGTCTGCAGACATAAGCAGGTTTATTGGGGTAATTCCTTTGAAAACTGGGAACAGGTGAAACAAAAATATGTTTCAAATCCTGTAAAGCCTTACCCTTTTCCTGAAGGGACTTAAACAGCTCAGTAGCAGCATCACCAAAAAGATTTTTGTTAACTAGAGAAGCATCCAACAGCTTAGCCTTAATATCATCAGGCAAAGGCTGGAATCAAAGCCAAGAATACCCCCTCAACAAGAACCAAAAGCAGCAGTTCTAGATGAGGCATCAGCTGCATCATAGCTACATTTAACAGAATGGCCATCTGAGAAGATATCCCTAGCAAAGAAAGAGCTGAAGTCTTCCCATCAGAATCAGGAAAATCTGAAATAACCTGACAGACCTGAGTCAAGGATTCATCAGAATCCAAATCCTCATTGGATGAAACCTGCTCCCTAGGTCTCCTAACAAAAGTAGAAGACTGGGGGAGGGGCAGGAACAGACCCCTCCCCCCCACCAAGAGGCTTCAAAGCCATAATGTTAAACAGACCTAGTGTGAAATTTTCCATCCACTCTGAGGATCTTTGGGAGCAAGAGAAAGGGGCTTAGTTTTCTGCTTCTTTTTCAAAGGGACATCAGCCCTGAATATTTTTGTGGCTCGAACTCCTGATGACACTCTTTAAGCATAGTAGGAATCTCCTCTCTGACTAAGATTTGAAGAACACCCCTAGGCCCTTCTGAAATAATCAGCCGTGGTTCCCCATGAACATCCAAAGCACACATCTGCAAGGCCCAGGGAAGTGCAATAATTTGGATCTGTGCTGGCTTCCAAAATAGTTGCCGGAAAGGAATCTGAGTGAGAAACTGGAAGGTTCTCTGGGCTTTGACTACCCCCAAGAGAGATGTCCAGTGGAGGTGGTAAAACTAAAGAATCTGATTGAGCTTTCTTAGTCTTCTTCGTGGATGGCTGACCCTCGGGCAGGGAAGATTCCTCCACAGTACCCTTAGCCAACAATTTAAGATGTTGGTTTTCTAAGTAGATTGCTAAAGAAGAGAAATCACTACACAAGGTTTTTAGAACAAGTGCCTGACAAATGGAACAAGATGTATGGTTGTAAGAAGCACATAAGTAAGCAAAATAAATACTGCTTGTGTCAGTCCTTATGGGGAATCTGTCAACCACATTGGCATTTCCCTTTCTGGATGATATGAAACCAACAACCACAAACAAAGGAGGTTAAGAAGGAAAAAACACACTGTGGCACTTATTTGAAAAGAGCTTGGTAACCAGCAGATGAACAAACATTCAGACCAATGATTGAAGATGGTGTTTGGACTGGTGGCAAAGAAGTTCTGAAGATGGTACGTTCGTATGTCACCTTTATGCCCTATGCTATGCTCTGAGAGCATATGTGTGATGTATGGCACACTTATTATAACCTATAGGCTTTGGTATACTGGCCAGATGTTGGGCTACCCTTTCCAGGGGATCCCTATTGTAAAGAATGATGCAACAGCGATATGGAAGGGCATCAACTTATCAACATCTCTCTTTTAGAGTAAGTTAAGAAAATTAATACATCATCTGCAAATAATGATATTTTAAATTCCTCAGCCAGCAATTTATAATCTTTTATTGCCAGTGAATGTATTAAGGTAGCTAGAGGCTGCAAGTTGAACACAAAGAGCAATAGAGACAATGGGTACCTTTGCCTGGTTCCAGTATGTATTTATGCATTTAACCCTAGCCCTCAGCTTATCATGTACTACCCTCAGTACTGCTGTAAACTTTTCCATATAGCCAAAAATAACAAGACTTGCATCAGATGACAAATGCATTTAAAGCTATCTCCACATTAACAATTTCTGTCACTAAAGGATACTTTGCTTTAATGCACCCTTATAAACAAAAAAGCTGACTTCAGGATATTATAAAAAGCCTTATCTACCAACAACAAACCCACACTGATCACGGTTTGTGAAACTTGGTAATAACCTAGTCACCATCTCTATCAATGCTGCCATAAAGATCTCACAGTCATGATTTAGAATTGATATCAGTCTATATGACGAAATATGACTGTGATCTTCCCTTCCTCAGGAATCACATCTATCACTCTCATTATTTGTTTAGTGTCCAATGCCACACACAACAATATTACTTTAGACCTCACTTCTGACTGCAAGCTGTAAAGCTCAATAGGCAGACTACTGCTACATAACATTTTCCCTCGAACTTGTCCTATAAGTGTTATGATCAATTTTCCAGTGCAACTTACTACATCCAACTATCTGCTTCATCTCTTGTAAGACTTGGTAGCCATACATTTTGCAAAGACTCAATGTCAAGTTAATTCTTTCACATTTTGTTAGAGTTTCATGCAGTCTTTCATGATATTCCATAAAACACTCTGATCTCAAAACCAAATCTCTTCTAGTGCTCTCACCATCCTCACTCCTCATATTTGGTATAATCTTTTGTTGACTAAGCTGAATTACCAGTGCCTTTTGATAACGTGGAGCATTATAACACTATCTACTCCAGAAGACTAATATCATTCTCATCATATCTCCTTTCCATGCCCTGCAAAAGAAGACACCACACTTGTTATGCTTAACACTGAATCAATGCAACACGATCATGTTCCTCTAAATGCATTTCTTTCAGTGCCATTATCCATGGTTCCACCTTTCCCAGACATGCAAATATCACATTCTTCTTGTTCAGACTGGTTAAAGCATTTACATTTTTTGCCAGTAAAATAAGCAATTTTCCTTTAAAATTGTCCTTATTTTTAAGTTCTCCCATTTTATAACCTTTACAGCCTACAACCATGTATACTTTTATAAAAGATTTACTCTAATCTCAGTATTTCAGTCAATTCAAAACGACTGCCCTAGTCCAAGTATAATATCAGTTACCATCCTGCAAATCAAATATGTATAAAATAAAAAATGTCTTTAAAAAAAATAACATTTGGCATGTACCAAGTAATGTATATTAATGCACCAAAAATTCAAGTATTATCAAATACTGTGCAGTTTTATTTCATTACAAAACAAAAGTCAGTGATGTAGAATCTTTTTTATACAATTGAGTGAATCTGCATGACTTTCAGAGCAAATGGAAAAAACACTAATTTTTTTCAGAAGTCATACAGCCCCCTCAAAAGGAGCAACAGTTAATTCCAATACAGTCCAATGATTTCCTTCTGCATTGGCAAGAAGTACGACTCAGAGTCCATGGCACACAGAACCTCTCTTGTGGAATGTCTCACCTCTGGATTCCTTTACAGGAAGATGTCCAAGTCTTCTCAGAATATCCTATAACGATTCTTCTATACTGCAGAGTAACATCCAGAACCAACATTCCATACAATCATTTCCCCTTCTTTATGAGGCCAACATCTCTGGTTTGATAGGGCTACATACCTACCTTTTATATACCATTTGATTAGATAATTGCTACTACTAGTTGAATCAATCAGGAATTATCCCTCTGCTTAATATAAAAGTGTATCATCATAAATAAAAATGTACCTTCTTAAAGCAACAGTTATATTTACAAACATTTACATAATTTTTATACAGTATTCTGACAGCAGCCACAACACTGTGTTACAATGACTGCACCTAAATTAAATTGAAATTCTCAGTTTCATGTTTAATAAATGGGTCATGAGCCCTAGACAGGCCTCTTGCATTATGGTGCGATAAACATGGTTTGTGTTTAAGTCTGAATTAAAAAGGCTGCAAGAAAAACCCACCTGCATAGCTCTGTATTCACATCCTGTTGTCTATTCAAGCACTTCACTAAGGCACTGGCTGCAACCAGTAATACTTTAATGAAGATAATGCTCATTAACTGCTGAGCATTCCCTTTCAAAGTGGAATACTTGGTTTCTGCTTTACTCGATTTTCAAATAGAAAAACATGTGGGATGTTTTCCCAACATTTTATAACATTAACCCTGGGCCTCTCTCTCTGATGAATCTGTATACACTATGAAAGGCATACTGAAATCTGGAGAGGCTAACACATGATTTGAGCACTGTATTTTCTTCAGCTGATTAAAATAATTATCTGGGCACAGTGTCCACTTCAACATTAGGAACATCTTCCCTTTGGTTAGATGAGTAATAGGGCAAGCTATTGATGTAAACTAGAGTACACATTTTCAACAATAATCAGTAAGTCAAAGAATACCTCTATTTATTTCTTGGTGCCAGGAATAGACCAGTTTCTTGCAGCATCCAGTTCTTCTTTTTGGGGTCTGAAAATACCTCTTACCAATGATATAACCTAAAAGTTTTACCTTTGCTATGCCTAACTTGCTCTTGGAGGAACTGAAAGTTAACCTGACTATTCCTGGAGAGTCCATTACAACTTGTATCTTAGCTAGAAGGAAGTCCCAATTCTCTGAGTATATTGTTGCATCATCTAAGCTAGTAGCAGCATTTTTGATGTGGAACTTTAAGTTTCTGTTTATTAAAGTCTGTAAGGACAGAGGGGCACTGTGTAACCTAAAAGTATGAGTAATATACTGGAGTTGGCCTTCTGCTGTTGAAAAAGTAGTCTTTTCTTTGCCTTCAGCCATCACAGGCATCTGCCAGTATTACTATGTTAGAAGGTCAAGAAACTTGCTTTCACCAATTATTCTACTTCATCACCCTTAAACACTGAGGTCGCTATTACAGAACCCGATTGTTCATTCAGGCTATTCGACTAACACTAAGGTGTTGTTCCATTTGCTTTTTGACTCTAATACACTTATCTTAAACATTTTCATACTTTCCCTTCCACTGCCTTTCTCTCTAACTCTGGTATTCTGTAAGGTCTTAAGTTAACCCACTTCCACTACAGTCATCACAATATAGTGATGAGTCACATTTGCTCTGCTAAACACTTTTGTAACCTGGGACATGACTGTGATATAAAGGAACTTGAGCAGGAGGCAGTGTATAAATATTTGGGAATAAATGAAGGGACGGCAAGAAAACATGAAATAGTAAGAAAAAAACTCATTAAGAATACTTCAGAACACTAAAACTAATACTGAAAACTGCCTTTATATCTAGGAATAAAGCCCAAGTTGTAAAGTGATTTGCTTTTCAAATGATATAGAAACATTAGTACATACTTAAGATTATAGACTCCTCGCTATGAAGGAGGCATGGGCCTCCTCAAAATTGACTTCATGTATAGATATGCAATCATGCAACTGTATGCATACCTGTTGACCTCCTTAGATCCAACCATAGTGAAAGTTTTAAACATGAGGAGAAGCTGTCTAAGATGACATCTTTGCTTAGTTTAACAGAGGCATTTCGGAATATGGGAATGGGAATTAAACCTGAAGTAGACAAAAATCAAACAGCAGCTGAATGTACAAAAGAATGAACATCAGGAAAAGGATTAGACAAGAAGGCAAATTTTGGAAAGTCCACAAATATAGAGGCAAGTACAGTGACCTTCTGAAGCAACCTCATGTTGACTTAAGATTTGACACAGGAGTGGTAAAGCAGAGGTGAACTGAAACCAAATGATGAAACATTAATAATGGTGGCCTAGGATAGTGGACTATGTACACATTAGTTTACAAAGTCCATTGAAAACTTTGGGAGAAACAGACAAATGCAAGTTCTATAAAATAGAACTGGAAATAGTTGTACATCTTGTTGCTGGGGGTGATACACTCATGGCAGATGGTGTGTATACTGAAAGGCACAATAATGTGACAAGACTGCTGCATTGGGGGATTGTGCAAACACTACAATACCGAAGTAGCTGAAAATTAATGGAAACATGAGCCACAAAACATTATACAAAATTATGAAGTTTATATCATGTGGAATCATCCATTACCAACAGTTAAAAAACAGATGCTATTAGATGCAAGAAAACCAGATATAGTGATCCATAAAAAAGACAGAAGTAGCAATGATCACAGGAATTGCTATACCTAGTGATTACACTGTCTTACTTACAGACAGTCATAAAATACCAGGATTTGTAAGCAGTAACAAGAGCAAAGAAGAAGGAAGGAGGATACCCAGACAGTTTCAATAGTAGTAGGAACAATAATTCTAATAAAAATGAGTTTATACTCATATTTAAATATGCTACCAATGCATCCAACCCTGTATTAACTAGACAAGGAGACAATTCTGGGCACATTGCAGGAGCTGAGAAGAGCACTCTTAGCTATCAAAGACTGGAACAATACTTGATTTTAAGGGTATTTCAGACATACATGGTTAAGACTCCTATCCATAGCACAAACAGAAATTTATAATTCAAAGTGGAAAGGGATGATGATGAAAAGGGGGAAGCTCAAGAAACAAGGCGAGTCTGGAATTTTGGATGCAGATCCTTAAGAAGAAAGTACAGTTGTGTACACTTACCATAAATGTAGCTGTTTGAGTGTATTTGCCATTTTCTTTAGTTTTTCTTGCCCCAGATGTCAGGTGCCCCCAAAAAGGTAGCAAAAATATATATATAAAAACTATATATACATGCAACAATACAAACTTTACCTTCATCTACAAGCAAATACACTACATAGGTTGTAGAAATAGTGAAGGAAAGATAAACTCCAGAATGAAAGGGGGATGGTAGGTGGGTAACCTGGACTGCAACAGTGAATACACTGGAACATCTACATTTATGGTAAGTGTACACAACTGTACTATGTTCTTCGTGTTTCACTGTTGCAGTCATTACATTTGGGTAGCATCCCAAAGCTATGGATGGGAGGCTGGAGCTAAACAGCATTAGGGGCGGCTATAAGGCCCTGCAGAACTGCAGTGGCAAAGCCTGCCCTGGACTTAAAGTAGAGAGGCAAATGATAATGCTTTAGTAAAGGTGTGAACAGAACTCCAAGTAGCAGCCTCTAGAATGTCTTTGGTTGGTACTCCTCTGAAAAAGGCTGCTGAAGTAGCTGCAGCTCTGGTGGAATGAGACCTAATGCCCTTGGGCACAGGTTTGCCATGGTGTAAATAGTAGAAACAAATGCAGTGGCTTATCCACTTTGAAACAGTCTGCTTTGAAATAGCCTTTCCTTCTGATCCTGCAGCATATGTCACTAGTAATTGCTCAATTTTTCTTAGAGCTTTAGTCTTGCTTAAGTAGAATCTTAGCTGTCTGTGTACATCCAAGGAATGCAGAATTCTCTTCCCCTTGTTCTGCGGATTTGGATAAAAGGTTGGCAGATGAATAGTTTGGTTAAGAGCCACACTGGAAACCACCTTAAGCATAAATGAAGGACTGGTCCTTAGAGACACCCTGTCTGGGTAAAATAAGATAAAAGGCTCCACAGCCATGAGGGCCTGTAGCTCTGAGACTCTTCTTTCTGAAGTAATTGCTAGGAGCAGAGCTGTTTTCCATGATAAGAACTTTAGATCTGCAGTAGCAGCTGGTTCAAATGGAGGCAGGGTGAGCTTTTCCAACACATAATTGAGTTCCCATGTAGGTATTGGTGATCTTCTGGGAGGCCTTAAATTTTTGGCTCCTCTAAGATACTACTTTAGTAAAGGATGAGAAAAGATTGGTGGTTCTGCATTGTAATGAGCCAAAATGGCAGAGGCATGGATTTTTATTAATGAGAAAGATAGGCCTTTGTCAAGCATCTCAGTCAAGTATTGTAATATCTGAGGAATATTTGGTTTTGCTGTAACAGTACCTTGTGCTGGATTCCAAGCACAGAATCTCTTCCACTTATCAGCATAAGATTTTCTAGTACTAGGCCTTCTGGCTTCCAAAATGACATCCATTACAGCTTTACTGAGAGGTGTTGTTTGCATAACTACATGATCAGCCATGCTGCCAGGTTCAGTGTTTGGAGTTGATTGGGCAGGATCTGATTGTTTTGCTGGGACAGTAATTGAGGTCTTTGAGGTAAGGTCCAAGCTGGGTATTGAGACAAGTTCCTTAGGACTGGGTACCAGTATTGGCAGGGCCAGTCCGGTGCAATTAGTATCATCTTTGGTTTCTCTTGTCTGACTTTTAGTAGGACCTTGGGAAGAAGAGGCAGAGGAGGAGAGGTGTAAACTGATAGGTTTTTTCCAACTGAAGGATAGGGCGTCCACTTTCCATGCTTGTGCAGAATCTTTTCAATTGGTAATTTTGAGGAGAGGCAAATAGATCTATGTCCGGGCTCCCCCATTTCTTTTTTATCATGCTGAAGACTTGTGGATCTAGTTTCCACTCATGAGGGTCCATAAGTTTTCTGCTTAAATCATCTGCCAGAGTATTTTGTTTTCCTGGCAGGAATTGAGCTTGATGATGTACTTGGTAAGTCAAAGCTGTGTCCCACAGTGCCATGGCTAGTCTGCAAAGGGGGTATGTGTGCGTGCACCCCTGCTTGTTTACATACCACATAACTGTCTTTATCAGTAGTTGTCCTGGATGAAGCAAGTCCTTGAAGGCTGTCAGGGCATTTTGAGCAGCTAACATATCTTTTTGGTTGATATGCAGATGCATTTGTTTTGGGGTCCATATGCCATAAATGCATCTTCCCGCCAGGTGGGCCCCCCCATGCATAATCTGATGCAACTGTTGTTAAGGTTTGGCTGGCAGGGGGTAGAGTGAAGGCCCATCCCATGTTTTGGTGACATGCCTTTGCCCACCATAGTAACTCCTGTTGTAGGCAGGGAATGAGAGGAATCATTGTTTGCAGACTGTGACAATGTTGACTCCATAAACTTTTTAGGTACCACTGAAGTTTCCTCATATGCAGTCTTGCATATGGAATCAGTAGGATGCAGGATGCCATGAACCCCAAAGCCTACAGAATTTGTCTTGCAGATAACTGGGTTTTTGTTGCCATCAGTTTGAAGTAAGTAGTCAGTTGCCTTTGTTTATCTGGCATGAGGAAAGCCATCTGGGCAGTTGTATTCAAGCTTGCACCCAGGAATGTTATCTTTTGAGAGGGTAGCAGTTGTGATTTCTTTTTGTTTATTGTGTACCCTAGGCATGTTAGAAGCCTTTTCACAAATGCCAGGTGCTGAAGAAGAATGTCCTTGCTCTCTGCTTGAATGAGACAGTCGTCCAAGTAAGGATATATTTGTATACTTCTTTGTCTGCAAAAAGCAATTACTGGTGCCAGGCACTTTGTAAAGACCCTAGGCGCAGTAGATAAGCCAAAGGGCAGTGCAGAGAATTGGTAATGCATTAAGCCAGCCTTGAAACGGAGGCATATTCTGCACAATTCCCTTATTGGGACATGCAGGTATGCCTCTTTTAGGTCTAATGTCACCAGCCAAGCATTCTTGCCCAGCATGGGCAGAAGCTGCTGCAAAGTTAGCATTTTGAATTTTGGAATGTCCAGGAATGTGTTCAAAATTGATAAATCCAGTATTGGCCTCCAGGCCTTGTCCTTTCTGGGTACCAAGAACAGTCTTGAGTAAAAACCTTGTCCTTTTTCCTGTTCTGGTACTGGCTGAATAGCTCCCATATCCATGAGGGACGTAACCTGTTTCTGTACCTCTGCCCATTGATTTTTTGGCAGATCCGGCCAACTGTTTGCCATTGGCAGAGTATGGAAATGGAATCTGTATCCCTGTGATACTATGTTTAGCACCCACTTGTCCTGGGTTATTAACTGCCAATTTTGAGCAAAAAGTGCTAATTTTCCCCCTAAGGGTGCTGCCAAAAGGTAAGTGCTTGGTGATGGCAGAGGGAAGTCATTGGGACTGTTTTCTGTAGGGTTGTGCTTTATCTCCTCCAGATTTGTAGGTAGAAGCACCCCATTGCTTTGACCTGTAAGAATCTTGAGCCTGGTATCTAGAACCTTTAGGGCATCTGGATTTGCCCCTTTGAGCTCTGTCAGACACAGGAAAGGACCAATTTTTTGTAGGCCAGTGTCTACTGAATCTTGGTGGCTGCACTTGTAAGAAGTCTTTTACAGTTTGCATAGACTTAGCTTTGTCTTCCATTTTCTTTAAAACCTCTTCTGCCTTAACACCAAATAGAGGATCATGCTGTAAAGATGCATCCAGTAATTTAGCTTTAACATGATCAGGCAAATTTTGCTCTTTTAGCCAGGCATGCCTCCTAATCACAGATCCAGTAACTGCGGCCCTGCAGAAGGCCTCTAAGGAATCAAAACCACATTGCAAAGTATGCTTTCCACCTTGTTCAGCTACATGCAATAATTCCTGAAATTCTTTACTTTCTGCACATTCAGAAATCAACACTATTTTCTGTTTCAGCAATCCCATAACATGTTGTTGATACTTGAGCATATGAAACTGGCAGTTTAAGGCCCTAATTGCCAAGGTTGCAGATGTATAAACTTTCTTTCCCCATCTATCCAGTGCCCTTGAATCTCTGCAGAGGGGGTAGGATTTTTTGCTGTTGAGGCCTTAACTCCCTTTGGACCCTGTGAAATAGTTTCAGGGTCAGCAGCAGGGTTTCTAAATTAAAATTTGTGTGACTCAGGGACCCTGTAATATCTGTCAGGCTTGCTGGGAGCCGGAGGTAAGGAGTCAGGAGTCAAGCTTGACTCTGAAAACACATCATCCACAATGTCTAAAACAGGGGGTATGGCTAAAGGCCTGTGCTGAGGGAGAAGAAGGAAATCCCTGAGCCTCTTTTTTGATTCTGAGAAATCTTGACTTTCCCAGTGAAAATGCTCCCTCAAAGTATGCAAGGTTTTTCCAAATGAATAATCCTCAGAAGGTGATGCAGATGGTATAGATTCCTCTGCATCAGAATGCTCATAGGGAGGTATAGATAATTCCTGATCAGAAGAGGAATCAGAAGAAATAGAAACCTGATCTGAAGATTCATAATCAGTGTCTTGCCTAGGCCTCTTATCAGGAGGGGGTTGGGAACCCCTGATCAAGGTAATTAGGTATTCAGCCATTTTGATCATCTGTTTTTTAGGCATAGCGGCCTGTGCACATGGCTTATGCGTCAGTTTTTTAGCCTTAGAAGTTGCTTTTGTCTTTGGTTTTGCAGCTGTCGTCGGTTTTATATAAAAATGTTGAGGCCTGAATACACCCTCAGAAGCCGGTGCCTGCTCAGCGGCTCCGGACCCATCCAAGGGAGAGACATCCGTGGGTACAATACTTCTGAGTATCTCACGGCGTGCCAGACTACCCATGGGTCTCGGTAGAGGCCTGCAACTCTAAAGTAGTGGGTATCAGGCGCCTCACTGAGTACCGGCGAACTGGCGACTGGCTTAGGAGAAGCTTTGTCGTCGGTTTTGGATCTCGACGGTCTGTCTCTGTGCTTTTCTTTGCGTTTTTTGTGTACTCTGGTAGTCGGATTGCTATCCGACGACATTTCAGGGTAGTTAAATCTGTTTCCAAAATATTTTGAGGCAAAAAATATACCGACACTGAATAGCGCGTTGGTTGAATCTAGCACAAAACCGACAACCAGGCACATTGTGATCAGGGCCTAGACAAGGAATACAGTATAAATGGAAATCCTTATGAGGTATTTGCTTCCCACAAGTAATACAATTATTAACTTTTTCTGACATTGGTATGGAGCAAGAAAAAATTTTCCCCAACGGGGTACTTAGCTTTAGTGAAGACTTCGGTTCTGAAACTCGAACATTTCAGGAGTCGGCCGACCGGCACTTGCGAACTACTTCTGCTTCGGGCACCGCGTGGCAAGAAAAACTCAAGAAAATGGCATCGGCTGCTTGTTTTATACCCCTGACGACCTGATGTCATGGAAGAGGAGACAGCAACCGATGCAGGACCCAAGACTTTGGAATTCAGGCTGACTGAGGGCAACCTGCCAGAAGATTACCCAAATGTAATGACTGCAACAATGAAACACGAAGAACATCAACAGTAACCATACAGAATATTATATTCATAAAAGTAGCATAAAGTATTCTAAGAACTAAGCCAACATGGGGATGGGAAAGGAGATTCTGCTGATACGGATGACTGCAATTAGGGGAACAGAGAATAGGCAAGAGGGGGTTGGAATTTTCTGGAGAAAAAATGAAAAGGAATCAAGGTACTGGGAGCAAATAATTAGACAGGGAGAGGTAATAGAATGGGAACAGGCCACAAATTAATTTGGACTGCAGGCTAGAGAATGCCTTCCCTATCAAGGATGGATATCAGAGTAGAGGCAAAAAGAAAGAAATAGGGAGATCCTAAGTGACAGACCAGCACTGGTAAAGTTTTTAGCAGACTCTAGAATAGAAGCTGCTGTTAAAAAAGGGATAAATAGTAGGGTGCACAAAATATTGCACAACAGCTACAGGAATCAATCAGAGGAGGTTTGAAAGGACTGGGAGGAGACATTGGATAAGCAATTCACACACAAAAAACAATGGGGGATATATGTATGGCTCCCAAATATGCAACAAAGTCTAGAATATTTAGGATTTTTGCTTGCAAGTGTTTGCATATTTTTATACGCCAAGCAGTCTTCAAAGAAATTTTCCTCAAAATGTGCAAATGTTGGAGGTGTGATAGGGAAGAATGACACAAATGGATTCATATTTTTTGGGAGCATAACAAGTTGGCAGACTAAAAGTTCCATGCAGGCTACTCTACTGGAAATACTGGGTGGGCAAATTGTTGTAACTAAGGAAATTATTTTTTTGAGCTGTGACAGGGAGTTGGAATTGCCTAGACATAATAAGGCTTTGCTGAGTTTAATTCTGGTAAGTGCCAAAAAGCAATTACTAGAAAATGGAAATTGTATATAGTAACGGAGATAAAACAACTAGCAGTGGGATCTTTAGAAAAGGGTAGGAGCAAATTCCATAGAAAAATGGGAACTGTGGGAATGGATGCAGAATGTTTCAGACAAAGAATGAGGTTTAAGGGAAGGTAGGAACTGAATGAGCTTTGTAATGTTTGACTAACAATGACTGGATAGATTATAAGTATTGTATAATGTTTGCAACTGAAAATTAGTCAGTATGGTTTGATTTGATTTATATAAATGCATGATTGTCTATGTAATAAGTGATAACTTAGTAAAGATGTTTCTTGTTTAAAATAAAAAAGACTGAAACAATACTAATTGATCACCTGACTTAGGAAAGGAGTCCATTCTTGTCATGGAATAAGAAACCCAAAACACTTGGAAAAATTAAACCCTAACAACACTGAAAACGTGTTTGTTTCTGAACAGAAATTTCATTATCTCTTGTTTCTGTAGCTTATATTGTGCATACCTAAACTGCAGGCATACTTGTCTTACTTCACCAGATCAACATGTCTCTGCTGGCTAAACTAACTACAGAGGTTTGTGCTTCTTTCTACAATTTAAGGAGTTTAATATGATACATTTGCTCTGTTCTTTTCTTATCAGTCTGCTTAACTTTCAGGTTTTCATAACTTAATTTTCTGCCATTTCAAATAGTCCTGCCACTTGGTCAAAAATCAATTTTCTGTGAAGGGAATCAAAACTACCAGCTAGTCTCCATCTTGAACTCCCTGGTATTTGCATTTCAATTATACACATCTTGTTGTGAGCCCAGGCTCTTCTATGTGTTCCCAATGAATGGGCATTACTAGTTTCACTGTAAGCTGACAGTACATGGAGGCGTCTACCACATAATTGTGGTACTTCTCTAATGTCAAATATGATGTTTGGTATTAACTGGTCCCACAATTTACCATCTCCCTCAATAACTTTCCACAGTAAGGACTGCAGTGTATAGTTAATACGCTCCACTGACCCACATGTCTGGGGATGCTACACTGACATTAACTGCTTGACTTTAAAGTACTGACACTTTTACTTTTAGACTAGAAAAAAATACATTTTATGTATTGTCATGACTTGTGAGGAATCTTTACCCTGTGAATGCTTGTGTGAAAAAAACTATGCAACAAGTGGAATGCCCACAGACATACCTTACTAAAAGGATACAAAGTCTAAAAAATATGTCCTACGTGGATCTACTCAAAGCCCTGTCACTACAGTCTGCATCCTGAAGAATGCTAAAAGGTGACTTGTATCTAGCATACAAGGTATCCTCCAACCCAATACTGATGGATTTACTGCACGTCAGCAAGTCAAATGGCATCACAAATACTCAATCTAAGGATTTAAACCTTTTCTGTAATATCAATACAATGGTTTGGTGGGACAGGTTTTTCACACACAGGATACTGATGCTATGGCACAGACTCTCCATCCATGTAAAACAAAGGTAATCTCTGTCCATATTAAAGCGCAACTTGGATCACTGGATGGAAAACAGAAAATTTACTCAAGGACTACCTCCTGTGCTATTAATAGACAGAGACAGCTTCTAAATGCTTTATCCCATCAAATTATCTATGGTATGATCCCAGTTAGTCTCACTAGATTTAATATATAATTATCGACCATTGGATGGGCAAGGCCAATCCAACTCCAAATGGGATAAGCTAAAAAAGCAAAAGAAGGAAAACTGGCTAGGTTTTAAATGGCTCACAAGGGCTGCTAGTCTAGTACTTACCTATGAACCTGTGTAAAAATCTTTTTTTCTACTTATTTTCTACATATTTATGTAGAGTTTTGTGTGCTAGAGACAGGACATTGTGTTTTTGGGGACTGTTATATAATTTTCTTCCTCAAAATATTTTTCTTCTGGATGGTTTACAGACTCATAGTCTCTGCTTCCCATCTTTCGGCCTTTTTCCTCGACTAAACCATGGAACTTACTTTCCACACTCACAAGAAAAAGAAAATTTCTCAAGGGTGTTCAGGTGTCAGGCCAGCTCCCTTACTGTCTCAGATACCAATGGGTGACTCTGCTGTGTCCGGACTGCTCATTGAAGTCTCTAGGTCCCTCTGGTGTAGCTCCTCAGGAAGCCACTAAGGACAAGGGAATTGGACACATCCACTGTAGCTGTAGAGTTGTCCTCACCAGGCTAGGGACAACCACTTTTTTTGGTCTCAAAGAGAAGTAGCTGTTGAAGGTTTCTTTCAAAACCAGGGTAGGGTGAACGATTCCTGTAATAGTTCCACTGCCATGAGTTGGCCCTTGTCCAGGGAGTCTCCCAGGAAAAGAAAACAAACATTTAAGAATATTACTTCTGTTTCTTTAACAATGGTCTGGAAGAACTTGCCTGGATTTGCTAAGCAGGTTGCTTTCAGCTTTTAATATTTTAAATCCTGTTTCTTCAGTAACTAGAGACAGAAAAAGAAAAAAAAATCTCCCTCACATTCTGATACTGATTTTTGATCAGAAGAGCATGGAATGGAGGGAGATTACATCTCATGGCAAAATGGCAAACATCTAAATCAGAAAAGTGATAAAGTAATCTAGGATATCTCTATGAAACCAAACACACATCATTAACAATACAACTGAGTCTATACTCTAACAAAAAATATATTATCATTTTGTTGAAGCACACAGACACAGAAAATGCACACTAAACAGGAATACTAAGAAGTACTCAGACTACTTCTAATGACAAGAAGAGCCTGTCACACAACCCATAAAGAACATCTGTCACAACCCTAACCATAAATGTGATGCTTATCCTAAACCTATCCCAAATCTCAAACCTTACATGAAATCAGCTCTAAACCTAACGGTAATCATAACTACAATGCTAAAAACTAGCCAAACTCCAGACAATGACATGTACAAGTGTTAAAGCACGTTTATTCAACCAAACAGCATTTAATTTAATTGCAGTATCTATAAGTACAAAGAGGCACCCCCACAGAGTGAATGTTCCCGTAGTATGAAAAATGAGTAATACAAGAGATAGTTCGAAGTACAGCCACAGGAACAAAACACAGCCACAATTCTCTTTCTCCGATATTATAAAATTCAATAAATGCCAAAAATGCTGCTGCATACAACGTAAGTTGACTCAATATGTTTTATTAGTATCAGTTGGTAAGCGCTTTCACCATTAAACAATAAAATGACATAATTTCCTTAATGCTTGTAAGCATAAATCTCTCTTAAAACTTGCTCAATGTGTTATATTGCAATAAGTAAGCTATTAAATATCTGTTAAAACATATAAATATATAAATGTATAAATCTTTAACTATTCAGTGAAACCAAAAATATAAAACATATTAAAATAAAATAAAACTGCATGTATAAATGTACTTTTAAAATACTTTACATGATATAATGCATAAAAAATTGATAACCAAACATGCATTCAGCTCATGAAAAAAAAAACATATACCATACAAAAAAACAAACTGAGACTATATGCTGAAGTATAACTACACAATTCATACAGTGTAGTTCTTCAACTAGTCACTTTTAGTCTCCTACTACGTAGTATTGGTTTTAGGGGCACCTTATCATTAAGCCCAGGTTTCTTGTCTGCTCTACACCTAATGATCCATCTCAGTTCGCATCCTTCTGTATAGTTCTTAACATCTCCACCCCAAATGTTTAGATTAATGACCTGTAGTACCGAAAATTTAAAAAGATGTGTTGGTCCTGCTGTAAGTGTGTGTCTTGCTAGTGCATTGTGTTCGAACCCAATATGTGTGTGGTAAATGTGTTCCCTAATTCTTTCTCTGAATTTCCTATTGGTTTTACCTATGTAGAATGCACTACATGACACACATCTAGCAAGGTAAACTACATGTTCTGTTTGGCAATCAGCTGTCACATAAAGTGTAAGTACGTAATTAGAAACCGGGTGGACAAAAGTGTTCCTAGTGTCTATGTGGTCACACTGATTGCATCTACGACATGGTCTCATTCCATTAACACTATTGTCACTGACACCTCTCCCAAGGGTTTTTGGATGCCACAAAATCTGTTTTAAATTCCTTCTGTTCTTAAAAAGAAATTTCGGTTCATCCCCTACTATTTCTCTGATACTTTCATCCAATAATAAGGTATCCCAATGTTTCTTCACTATATTTTTCAAATCATTGGTATCTGAGGTATAAAACATAGGTACTTTAATCTGACTATCTCCCCTCTCTGTTACCTCTTCATTCACCGGGGTACTTCTATCAGAAAAATAAGGACTAGCTTTGGTTGTTCTTACTAAGTTGGTCTCTTCAATAGCTTTGTTCACCTCTTTGGAGTTATAATATCTATCTGCGAGTCTCAATTTCAAGTCTAGGAGCTCCAGGTCATACCCCTCCTGTGTCGGGTTTAGTCTGGAGGTCCTCAAGGCTTGGCCCTTAGCAACATTTTTGAAAACATACTGGGGGTGCATGCTTCTTCTATGTAAAATTGTATTCCTGTAACATGCCTTCTTGTGTACCCCCGTTTTTAAAAGGCCATTCTCCAGTCTCTCAATGCGTATATCTAAAAAAGATATACTCTGTCTTGAATGAACAATGGAGAAACTTAGATATTCAGTCAAGCTATTTATTTGTGTAACAAATTCATATAAAGTTGTTTCATCACCCTTCCAAACTAAAAACAAATCATCCACAAAGCGTCTGTAGAAACCTACATTCACTTTGTAACTCTCTAGGGGGAACAGTTTCTCTTCTTCCCAACTAGCCATGACAATATTGGTGTAGCTGTTAGCACAGGAAGTGCCCATTGCTACACCATCATTTTGAATGTATAATGCATCTTCAAATAGGAAGATGTTATACAGAATCGTTTCCAAGAAAAGAGTTAATAGGTCTATAAGTTTAGCATCTTTAGTTGAGTGTGTCAACATATAACCATGTATTTTCTCTATACCTTGTTACCAATGAACAATGCATGAATTTTTCCTTACATTTTCACATAATCTATAGTGTTAAATGAAATACTCTGTAATGCAATCATTTGTCATTACTTGATAGTGACATCCGTATTAATGACAGCATTACAACTGCATTTTTCTGCCTTTATTCATGTTCAAGCAAACTTAATGGTAGAGGGGAATAAGAGCAAGACAGAATGACAGGAAACATAGAACTGTAAATACCAAGTCCAAGATCACCTTTTCTTGGAATATCCCTTTTTCCTAAGGTAAGGTGATCTTGGGATTTTTTTTTTTTTTTTTGCAGTTGCTGTGCCATTAGTCTTGGAATTAGAGTACAGGAGCGTAAATCACTTAGGCTTACAGTCAGCCAGTATTACCAGACATTACAGTTTCATATTCTTTCTTGTTCAGAAACTACCTTTTTATTTTCTACAAAGGCTAGTCTGTGAGCAGACTTATGAGAACTTACAGACAGAAAGAGAACATTCTCTGGGCAAAATAGTCTTTGATGGCAGGATTTCGCTACTCAATGTGCTGATGTCTGTAAGAGCAAAGACAAAATAAAAATAACCATAAGTAATTTGTGAATGTCAGTGACATTTTACTCTCTCTTTTGATTTTTAGTGGTAGTACTGGAAAGATGCAGCTCTCTCTACTGTCCCTGATTTTACCTTGTATTTTTGCTGTCCTTTGAAAATGTCTGACTTTTCCAGTCAATCACTGAGGAATACAGTCGGTCAATAAAGCCAGATATTATAACCTTAGGAACACACTAGGCAAATCATAACGTGGACCATAAGTTGCTTTAGTCATACACACCATTAAGCATGCAAACTTAATTTTGCCATCGTTTTCAAGCACTTAATAGTTAGTTACCTCTCAATTCGGGCTGTACATGATAATGCCAATGTAAATTTGTGTCTACCCATCCAGTTATCAAGACTAGCCTTAAAGTAGCTAAAGTAGTACCTTGTTTGACTGTACAGGTAACTTATTCCATAGGCTAGCAATAAGTTGAGTTAGGAACCTATTCCTACAGCAAGTCTTACTTGTTGGTGTAGATTTAGGTCCATAGTGCTGATGTCAATAGAACTACTGGTTTTGCGAATAAATAGTGCCTAAAAATGGTGTATTGTAATCAGTGCACTACCCCAGTAAACAAACAAACTAAATAAATAAGAGGTCAAATAAGATTGCATCTTTCATGGATTGAAAAGCAAGCCATGGGTCACCTCTCAGCAACTTGTAGGCTGCTGAGAATAAGGAGAGTCATGATAATCTGTCTGGGTAGTTGAAGGATTTAAGACCTTAAATATTCCTGATTATACATCCAGTTGAGTGACTGCTTGGACTTTTACACATCAAAGGGGTATTGTATTCACCAATAGGTCTGACAAAGGAAGAATATAGTGGCAGGATAACTTCTTTGGGACGTGAAGATATTTTCTTGGAAATTACCTTGGGATAGAGACAGAGGGTTTTACAGACTATGGTGGAAACATAATGACTGAATGAGTGAGAGAGAGTTATCCATGTAAGTACCCAGGTTTCTATCTATTTGAAGAGGAGTATTCCTTGAGATGAGATCAACTCTTCTGATAAATGCTACTGTGATGCATTGTTTTTCATGTAGTTTGGGACCATTTTTGATAAAATTATGCACATGCATACTCTAGTCCTTACTGGATTGTTTTTTATTGTGGATGAGCGTATAACAGTGTCAAGCTTGCAGTCAACAGCTATTGGCTTGGATGTTTGCAAAATAAATGCCAAAAAGGAGAGGGCCCAGAATTGACCCCTGTGGCGTCTCACAAGTTACAATTTTACATTGAGAGGAAACCAGCAACTTTTACAAACTGGGATCTGTTAGAAAGTCTTACTGGTAATCCCACAGGCAATGCATGGATTTACATTAAGCTTGTTTAAATTTTCAGTAATGGAGACAGAGTCAAAAGCCTTGGCTTGGTCAAGACCAGCATTTTTCACAGCTCCTGTAGCCTTACAGATTCAAATTCAGAAGACAGGATCTGCCCCTCACAAAACCTACATGACTGGGATCTAGATGAGTTAAGTTACCTATGTCTGCATAAATGAGTTCTGTTATGATACAGTCTATGGCTTTGCATATAAAGCTGGTGAGACTGATAGGTCTATAATTACCCAGATCTGTAGATGGATCACATGAGTAGAATGGTCACAGTGCTTATTCTCTAGGCATCAGGAACAAACTTTGTAGACAAACTGAGTTTGAGATAATGCATATGTAGAACTGATAAGAATGCAGCCTAGTTTGCAGTCCAGTCCTACGTTTTAATTATTTTTAGGCTTTGACAGGGATTCCAAGACTTGTTCCAAGATGATTTCAGGGGCAAATAAATATCAAACAAGAGAGAACCCAGAATTGATACCTGTGGCATCTCACAAGTTAAAATTTTACATTCAGAGAGGGAACCAGCAACGTTTACAAACTGGGATCTGTTGGAAAGTCAGTCAGCAATCCCACAAGCAATGTATGGATTTACATTAATGTTGCTTAAATTTTCAACAACAACAACAACATAAGGATAGACTCAAAAGCCTTGGCTAGGGCAGGAAAAGCAGTGTCCACTGCCCCTGTAGCCTTAGAGATTTAGAAAACATGATCTGCCCCTCACAAAAACCAAATTGATTGGGATCTAGATAAGTTAAGCCGCCTATGTCTGCATAAATGAGTTCTGCTATGATACATTCTATGGCTTTGCACATAAATCCAGTGAGGCTAATGGGTCTAGAAATACCTGGGTCTGTAGAGGGTCGGTTTTGCATAGGAGGGTCATAGTGGTTGTTCTCTGGGCATCAGGAACAAATCTTGAAGACCTGCAGAATTTGAACAATTTCAGTAGAGGCTGAGATAATACATATGTGGAACTGATAATAATGCAGCCTGGTGTGTTGTCCAGTCCTACATCATTACTGATTTTAGGCTTTGACAGGGATTTTAAGACTTGTTCCAAGGTAATTTCAGAGGAAAATAAATTCTCAAGAGATAGTGGAGGCAACAATGTGAGTAGCAGGTGTATAGTTATTACAAACAAAAGTTATGTACTCACCATAGTGTTACATCTATGTTGTCCATTTTCATTCTTCCTTAACTGAGTCTCTAATCCAACTCAGAAATAAAGTGACCACTTCTTCCAACTCCTCAAATCCAAAATCTAGAGCTCCTCCCTTTACCCAACCTAACATACCCCAGATCAAGTTTTCAGCCCATATGTTTCAATGGATAATACAATAGCAGAATTCAAGAAGGAATAGAAAAGATAAAGAGTTGGAGCTCAAACAAGGAACAGTTCCCAATGGGATACTGTTAGGCCTCTTCAGGAGACAAGTAAATGGGGTTAGGAGGGCAGGAAGTTGAGGAATAATGAAACTGGATAACACAGATGTAACATTATGGTCAGTACATAACATTTGTTTATCTGATGTTGTCCTTTTCATTCATTCCTCAACTGATGGGACAGTTTACAGCTAGATGAACCTTCAGTGGTCCACATGGAAGGATATTTCAGAGTACTGAGAAGGCAAAGACAGCTCTATTTCTAGAAACCACATTTGATTTGTAATGTGCAATAACGGTATGAGCATTGGACCAAGTAGCAGCTGCACAAATATCATCTATGGAAGGTATGGACCAAAAAGCTGAGGAAACAGCCAGAGACCTTGTGGAATGTTCTCTAGAAGGCTTAGGCAAGGACAGTCCTTTTTTTAATTATAGACAAAGGAGATACAATTGGTTAACCATTTGGCTAGTGTACCTTTAGAAACTGACTTGCCCAATCTGTTAGATGAGAAGGATACAAACAAAAGGTCAGTCTTCCAGAAATCTTTGGTTCTATGAAGATAAAACTGAAGTTGTCTATGTACATCCAAAAGATGGAGAATGTATTCTCCCTTGCTTGAAAAAATTGGAAGGAAAACCAGAAGGTTAATGACTTGAATGATATTAGACTCAGAAACTACCTTAGGCAAATGAGATGGGTTAGTCCATAAGGAAACCGGGTCTTTGTGGAAAAGCATGTTAGGAAATTTGGAAGACAGAGACTGAAGTTTGTATATAACTGATGTAATAGCAACTAGAAAAATTGTTTTCCAAGACAAAAAAATAGAGGTTTGACCTGGCTGAGAGTTCAAAGGGGTCTTGGGAGCTTGAAGTAAAGTAGTCAAGCCCCATGGTGCAGCAGGATACTTTAGAGGAGGTCTAAAGTAAAAATGTTTCTTTGAGAAAGGCTTTGCATAATTTAGAAGCAGGTACGGAAGAATTATTTTCACCTAGATGGAAATCTGAAATGGCAATCAACTGGACCTTTACAGTAGAAAAACTAGCCCCTTTATTAAAAAGTGAAGCTAAAAATTTGAGTACTGTTGGTATGGGGCAGAAAAGGGGCCCAATATCCTTCTTAAGAGCCCAGAGCACAAACTTCTTCCATTTACTTTTGTATATCTTTCTAGTAGAAGTTTTTTGAGGAGATAACAGAATATGATGGACCAGGGGAGAAAGCCTGCACTGTCTAGCAATCAGTGGAACTGGAGAAACCATCCAGTCAGTTTGAGGCCTATTAAGTCAGGATGAGTCATTTCTCTTGGGTAAGACAGAAGGTCTGAATTGGGATCCAGTATCCAGGGTATATGTAGATGAGGCCAGAGGAAGGGGCAAAAAATTTGATGAGGCCAAAAAGGATGCAATGAGGATAACTGGAATCTTTAGCTTGTATGCTTTCTGGAGAAATTTGGGAATAAGAGGTAATGGTGGGCAAGCTCCAAAGGGCCAGTCATGGACTAGAGCATCTCTTGGTGACTCCCGCTTTGGAGGGATCAGGGCAAAGAACTTGCTGCAATTGTTGAGGGGAGAAGTGAAAAGACTGCAGCATGTGTGGCTGCATCAATGGAAAACTCTCACTGCCATTTTGACATTGAGTGGTCACTCATGAAGCATCAGAATAGACTGGCTTAGTTTGTCTGCAATCATGTTAGCTTTCCCTGGTACATGCATTACTATGAGAAAGCAGCCAGAAGAGTTTGCCCATTGCCGCACTCAATGCTTCTTGACATGGCAGGTAAGATCTGGTTCCTCTCAGTTTGTTGATGTACCAGACTAGACATATTGTCTGTCTGAATTACAGTCGTCCAGGATGGAGATTGTCTTGAAAAGCATGCAAGACTAGGAGGACTGCTCTCATTTCCAGGACACTATATGTGTCTTGGCCTACTCTAGGGACCACATACCTTCGACTGGCTCTCCCAAATACTACCCTACTACCACCACAACAATTGGGATGTCTGTGGTCACCACACCTGTGGGCAGGGGAGAAATAATGGATGGCTTTGGGAAACTTCACCCAAGTAAAGCCACCAAAGAGCATAACTTTTGGAAGCTTGTGTGATCTTGATAGTGGCAGATAAAGGCTGCTGATGAATAGATCACTGTACTGACAGGGTCCACTGCAGAATTTGCATGTAAAACTCGGCTAAAGGGACTAGGGTGATAGCTGCTGCCATGGACACCAAGACTTTTAAGATTAGTCGTGCTGGAAGAGAAGAATGCACACTTTGTTGACCTAGGGATCTGAGAATCTGGATTTGAGCTGGAGGAAGAGAGGCTATCTGATTAATTGCATCTAAATGAGCATCTATGAACTCCAGACACTGCTTAGGTGTGAAAAAGCAGCAACAAAAAGAAATCCACCAAAGTAATTATTCCAAGCAGTTTATTGTATCTCTGACGTCTCGGCCTCAGCCTTCAAGGAGTACAAAACATAAAATACTGCATCCTTATATATACATATAGCAATTATTCAATAAACTCCATTAAATAAATTGTGAATGAGGGTGTAATTTATGCCCTTTGTTGCCCCTGTGGAAAATTTTATATAGGGGAAACAAAAAGATCATTTAAAACAAGACTTTTGGAACATGTGAGAGATATTCATAATAAAAAAACAGAAAGCCCTGTGGCTATGCACTTCTTAGATTTTCATAATAGTGACAGCAAAGGGCTAAAAGGATGTGTTTTAGAACAAATGAAGTATGATAAATATGATAATTTAAACATCAAGCAACGTTTGTTATATAAAGAAGCTGTTTTTATCCTTAAATTTAAAACTTTGTGTCCAAGAGGTTTAAATGAAGATTTTAATTGGAAAATGCTGTTGAATTAATTGTTCATTATTTAATTCACAATTTATTTAATGGAGTTTATTGAATAATTGCTATGTGTATATATAAGGATGCAGTATTTTATGTTTTGTACTCCTTGAAGGCTGACACTGGGTTTCTAGCTGTTGTTCCCACTGCTTAGGTGTGAGTTGTGACTTGCTGTAATTGACCATGATGCCTAAGTGAAGACACAACTGGAGCAAGTAGTCCCTTGCCTGTTTGGAGTAGATGACTGGTTGGTTCAGTTAAGAGCCAGTCATCTAGGTACGGAAACACTTGGAATCCCAGCAATCTCAGGTGAGTTGCTAGCACTGATGTGCATTTGGTGAACACCCTAGGGGCTCTGGTGAGACCAAAGGGCAGTGTTCTGAACTGGTAATGACGGTCTCCCAGCCAGAAGCTCAAATATCTTCTGGAGCACCTGTTCATTCTGATGTGATAGTATTCCTCATGAAGCTCTATCAAGCGCATCCAACTGTCCTTTTGCAGTAGGGGCAAAATGGACTGAACCATGACCATTCGCAACCTTGAATATTTCATGGACTGGTTTAGTTTACTGACAGCCAGGACGGGTCTCAATTACCCTGTCTTCTTTGGCACCAAGAAGAATCTTGAGTAGGTCCTGGACCCTAACTGAGTTGGGGTGACCTCCTGGATGACTATCTGAGCAGCTTTTCTATTTCTAATTTTGCCATCTCCCTCTGACTGGGTGGAACACTGGGGGTTCTTTTCATTCCTGCAGGGGGAATTAGAGAAAATGGGTATGAAATAACCTCTAGACATAATTCTCTGCACCCACAAATCTTTTGTTATGGATACCAAGGCACTTTAATGCAGAGACAAACTCCTCCCGAAAAGCCAGGGTACCTTTTTGGCTGGGCTTGTATAGGCGCCAGGGCCGATAGCCTAAGTACCTACCTATGAACCTATGAACAGTCAGGCTGCCTTTCAGAAACACTGGTAAGATTTGTCTGAAAAGGAATCCCGGAAACCCTGATTCTGTGGGTCACCTCTGCCATGGGGGCTGTGGCTTCCATTAAAGTTCCCCTCTCTGCCTCTGGAAGAACTATCTCCTAGTCATCATCATCATCTTCTTTCAGCTGTTCCCGTTAGGGGTCGCCACAGCAGATGACCTGTTTCCATTTCTTCCTGTCCTCTGCATCTTGCTCTGTCACACCAACCACCTGTATGTCCTCTCTCACCACATCCATAAACCTTATCTTAGGCCTTCCTCTTTTCCTGTTACCTGGTAGCTTCATCCTTAGCATCTTTTTCCCAATATACTCAGAATCCCTCCTCAGCACATGTCCAAACCAATGTAATCTTGCCTTTCTGGCTTTGTCTCCAAACCTTCCAACCTGGGCTGAGCCTCTAATATACTGATTCCTAATCCTGTCCACCCTCATCACACCCAGTGCAAATCTTAACATCTTTAATTCTGCCACATCCAGCTCAAACTCCTGCCTTTTTGTCAATGCCACTGTCTCCAACCCATATAACATAGCTGGTCTCACTACCCTCTTGTAGACCTTCCCTTTCACTCTTACAGGTACTCGTCTGTCACAAATCACTCCTGACACTCTTCTCCACCCACTCCATCCTGCCTGTACTCTCTTCTTCACCTCTCTTCCACACTCACAGTTACTCTGAACTATTGACCCCAAGTATTTAAACTCATCCACCTTCACCACCTCTACTCCTTGCATCCTCATCATTCCTCTATCCTCCCTCTCGTTCACTCACATATATTCTTAGTCTTAGTCCTGCTGACCTTCATTCCTCTTCTCTCTAGAGCATATCTCCATCTCTCCAGGGTCTCCTCCACCTGTTCCCTACTCTCACTACAGATCACAATGTCATCTGCAAACATCATAGTCCACAGGGACTCCTGTCTGATCTCGCCTGTCAACCTGTCATTCACCATTGCAAATAAGAAAGGGCTCAGAGCTGATCCTTGATGTAACCCCACCTCCACCTTAAACACAACAAATCCTCTCTAGGCACCCTGTCATTCTAAGTCTAGAAAAACACAATGCAACTCTTTCCGACATTCTCTGTACTTCTCCATCAACACTCTCAGAGCAAAGATCGCATCTGTAGTGCTCTTTCCTGGCATGAAACCATACTGCTGATCACTAATCATCACGTCCCTTCTTAACCTTGCTTCCACTACTCTTTCCCATAACTTCATGCTGTGACTGATCAATTTAATCCCTCTGTAGTTACTACAGCTCTGCACATCATCCTTATTCTTAAAAAATCGGTACCAAAACACTTTTTCTCCATTCCTCAGGCATCCTCTCACTTTCCAAGATTTCATTAAACAATCTGGTTAAAAACTCCACTGCCATTTCACCTAAACACCTCCATGCTTCCACAGGTATGTCATCTGGACCAACAGCCTTACCATTCTTCATTCTCTTCATAGCTATCCTTACTTCCTCCTTGCTAATCCATTGTACTTCATGATTCACTATCCCTACATCATCCAACCTTCTCTCCCTCTCATTCTCTTCATTCATCAACCCCTCAAAGTACTCTTTCCATCTCCTCAACACACTCTCCTCGCTTGTGAGTATGTTTCCCTCATTATCCTTTATCACCTTAACCTGCTGCACATCTTTCCTAGCTCGGTCCCTCTGTCTAGCCAATTGGTACAGGTCCTTTCCTCCCTCCTTAGTGTCCAACCTTTCATATAACTCTTCATATGCCTTATCCTTAGCCTTTGCCACCTCTCTCTTTGCCATGCATCTCTCATCTCCTTATACTCCTGTCTACTTTCTTCATCTCTCTGACAATCCCACTTCTTCTTTGCCATCCTCTTTCTCTGTATACTCTCCTGTACTTCCTCATTCCACCACCATGTCTCCTTGTCGTCCTTCCTTTATCCAGATGTGATACCAAGCACCTTTCTAGCCATCTCCCTTACTAGCTCTGCTGTAGTTACCCAGCTATTTGGTAACTCTTCACTGCCACCCAGTGCCTGCCTTAACTCATCCCTGAACTCCACCTCACAATTACCCTTTATCAATTTCCACCACTTGATCCTTGGTGCTGCCCTCACACTCCTCCTTCTCTTCTTGATAACCAACGTCATCCTACAAACCAATATCCTATGCTGCCTAACTACACTTTCTCCGGTCACCACTTTACAGTCTCCAATCTCCTTCAAACTGGCCCTCCTACAGAAGAACTATCTCCTAGTGAATCATGGAAAGGATCCTGGGATTTGTGGAACCACATCTTTCTAATTCCTCGTTGATTCTGGGAAAAGGGCCTTTCAGGAGTAGAAAAATGTATTCCTATGGCAGATAAGGTTCTTTCCTTCTTGCTCATATCTGGAGAGCACATCTTTTGCTTTTGGGCCAAATAAGGAAGAGCCATTAAATGGGACACTGACTAACAAAGACTCAAAGGGCTCTGCAAAGTGCATAGGCACATCCAGGCATGTCTCCTAGTGGCTATGCCTCAATCTGTCACCTGTAAGTACCTTCCTTCACATGGGAAATCAGCTTCATACATGCATTAGTTACACATTTAAAGCTGGCCAGTTGCAAGGGGATTCTATGCTGGTCCTCTGCAGACAAGGACACAGAAAAAGATTTAGGGAGTTATTTAGTCAAATCTCTTTGCAGTCTCATGAAATGTGTCAAGTAATTCAATGACCGCAGAGCAAAGGTCACTGAAACATAAACATGCTTACCGAATCTGTCCAAAGTACTACACGCTCTGTTAAGGGGATGGAAAGAACAGCTCTGCTCTGCAAGCTCTTTTTTCGTGGCTGCTACCACATTCATGGCATCAGTTCAGACCCCCCTTCCTCCAGTGTGTCCTGTCCTTGGGGGGGGGGACTAGAAATTTTTCTGGATGCTTAGAGATGGGCTCCACAGTATCCAGCTCCTTCCATGTCAGGTGAGAAATGAACTCTATAAATTTATCAGCTGGGGGGGTCACCCAAGACATAGCCGGGCCAGACACAAAAGCATCTAGGAACACACACTCATCTTGGGAAGTGGTGCTGGAAGATCAACCACCTGTTTGTTTTAGGAGTTCAAGAATGTCTCCAAAGGAGATGCATTCAGGTGAAGATCTGGAGGACCCTTCCCTTTCATCAAAATCGGTTTCTGTCATGATACATTCCTGAAGGGAATCTACAGTGGATATAAAAAAAATGTACATACCCCTGTTAAAATGCCAGGTTTTTATGATATAAAAAAATGAGACCACAATAAATCATTTCAAACCTTTTCCCACCTTTAATGTGACCTATAACCTGTACAATTCAATTGAAAAACAAACAAATCTGTTAGGGGAAAATATAAAAAAACCTACAATAAGCTGGTTGCATAAGTGTGCATACTCTTAAAATAATACTTTGTTGAGGCACCTTTTGATTTAATTACAACATTCAGTCTTCTTGGGTAGGAGTCTATCAGCATGGCACATCTTGACTTGGCAATATTTGCCCACTCTTCCTTGCAAAAGCACTCCAAATCTGTCGGACTGTGAGGGCATCTCTTGTGCATAGCCCTCTTCAGGTCACCCCACAGATTTTCTATTGGATTTAGGTCTGGACTCTGGCTGGGCCATTCCAAAACTTTAATTTTCTTCTGATGAAGCCATTCTTTTATTGATTCGATGTATGCTTGGGGTCATTGTCATGTTGAAAGGTGAAATTCCTCTTCATCTTCAGCTTTCTAGCAGACGAATGAAGGTTTTGGGCCAAAAGTGACTGGTATTTGGAACCATTCATAATTCCCTCCAACTTGACTAAAGACCCAGTTCCAGCTGAAGAAAAGCAACCCAAAAGCATGTTACTGCCACCACCATGCTTCACCCAGGGGATGGTGTTCTTTTGGTGATTCAAAGTGTTGTTTTTGCCCCAAACATACCTTTTGGAATTGTGGCCAAAAAGTTCAACCTTGGTCTCATCAGACCAGAACACATTTTCGCACATGCTTTTGGGAGACTTGTATTGTTCTGCAAATTTTAGCTGGGCCTGGATTTTTTTGTGTAAGAAAAGGCTTCTGTCTTGCAACCCAACCCCACAGGCCAGACATATGGACAATACGGGAGATTGTTGTCACATGTAGTACACAACCATTACTTGCCAGAAATTTCTGCAGCTCCTTCAGTGTTGCTGTAGGTCTCTTGGCAGCCTCCCTGACCAATTTTTGTCTTGTCTTTTCATCAATTTTGGAGGGACGTCCAGTTCTTTGCAATATCACTGTTGTGAAAAGGCAATACTGCTATATTTCCAAAGTATCCTAATTGAGATGTACAGCTAATACCATGTTATGCATTGTTTCTTTCTAGCTTATCACTGTTGTCTCATATTTTCTCGCTTTTTGATGACTGGCTTCACTGTGTTCCATGGTATATATCCAATGCTGTGGAAATTTTTTTGTACCTTTCTCATGACTGATACCTTTCAACAATGAGATCCTTTTGATGCTTTGTAAGCTCTCTGGGAACAATGGCTTTGGCTGTAGCAAGCAACTGAGTAAATGTCAGAAAAATCCTACTAGGACAGTTGAACTTTATTTGGGGTTAATCAGAGTCTCTTTAATTGATGGCAGGTGTGTATACCCAAGAAGACTGAATGTTGCAATTAAGCAAAAGGTGCTTCAACCAAGTATTAGTTTAAGGGTGTGCACACTTATGCAACCAGCTTATTGTACATTTTTTTTATATTTTCCCCTAACAGATTTGTTTGTTATTCAATTGAATTGTATAGGTTATAGGTCACATTAAAGGTGGGGAAAGCTTTGAAATGATTTATTGTGTTCTCATTTTTTTATATCACAAAAACCTGTTATTTTAACAGGGGTGTGTACACTTTCTATATCCACTGTAAGGGTCTCCTTTTACACATTCAAGGGATCTCATCAGTCGGCTAGTCTGGTGAGGTATGAGAAGTGTTAGGGGAGTCCTGAGAGACTGACTGAAGACTTGAATGGGCTGACTATCCCAGTGGAATGGATGATCGAGTCTCAGAGCAAAGACCCGAAGGTGGTAGAGTGATCTGATCCAAGGGGGGGTGGGTAGGGATGTCTTTTCTCTAGGTAAAGAGAAAGCCCTCCCCACAACCTCAAAGGCAGAGCACCCGGGGAGACCAAAGCCAGAGGTAATGAAGCAGACATTTCCTGCACCGCTGGCCCCTGAAACCCTGTAAGCACTCCACAAGTGTATGGAGTCGGACCAGAGCTATCCAGAGCTGAAGCTCAATTGCTAGGGATGGCTCTGATAACTTTGGAGTCGACTCTGATTCCTGGATCCAGTGCTGATGCTTCTACTCCGACAGTCCTCTGGATCCAAAAAACTCGGAACTGCATGGCTCAGGGAAGCGACTGAAGTCGAGGGCTCTGAAACAGCAGGTTGGATCAGAGAAGGAGAAACTAAAGGTAGACTAGTCACAGGCAGGCTTATGGATCCAATGGGTGATGGAGACAGAATTACCCCCATCTGGATATGAGGTCTGAGAAATTTCCTCAGCATCCTATCCACTTCTGCCTCAGACAAACTTCTGGAAGACATGAGTGAGTTGATAGTGGCTGGAGGCCATGAATGCTTGTGAGGAGACTCCTGCAGAATTAGAGAAGGGAGTCGATAAGGTATCAGATCCAATAAACTAAGAGGTGACAGCATGTGATGCAATTTTGATTTCTGAGCAGTAGGATCTGAAGTCATTGGATCCAACTTTTTTGACACTTTCAGAAGTGGCTCTTCAGAAGAAGCCAAAGACTTTGCAGGATCCGGAGATCTCTTTCTGGACTCTTTGTTCTTGGGAGCTGAGTAGAGCTTCCCCTTATCAGATTTTTTTGAAGGGGTTTGAACCCCCACCTAAGATAGAGGGAGAAGAAGAAGGGGAAGGAAGAAGACCCTTCAAAACAAGTTTATTACATTATCCATGAGTGCCCTGGAGGTGAATCTGGCAAAAACTGTACAATCTACATCTAAGTGGGCAGTGCTCAAACAACAGACACATTCCCTGTGGTATATGAATTAAATATTTTGTGTCCACAAGTAATGCATTTCTTGAAGCCAGTTGACTTATCAGCCATCCTAGCATACCTAAAGAGAGGGAAGGCCCAAAAGCAATAACGACAAATCTGTAAAAAGTTAGATGAAATATTTTTTTAAGGAAAGATTTGAAAAACTACCAACAATGGTAGTCAAGAATACTACAAGAAGGGGTATGAAAGGGCAGACAGAAGAAAAAGCAAAGTACCAACAATAACTACAAAGATAGAGCCGATAGCACGGTAAAAAGTCACTAAAAACCAAGAAAATACACTGCTGCAGCCGGATACACACAAATCTTCCAGTTTATTGTAAAACACAATCCACAAGTTCAGATTGAGCGCTTTCTTCCCTTTGAGTAGGGATTTCATCAGAATCTAACACAGTGTCTAAAATTTCCCCTTAAATACTAAAATACTTGCTGACATCACTCAATTAAACTCATAAAGGAACCCATTCCTTATTTTAAATAAAACAATGTTTCACATTTAAAAACTAAGCTAAAAAAGCTCCACATTCTTTAATAGAACCTTTTTTTAAAAAAACATTTAATATGTTTAATAGGTTTAATAATTTATAGTAAAATATACTGCGTGTGAAAAAACCATATAAATCTTATGAATATTAAAAAAATGATAAATAAACTATCTAAACTGGGAGGAAACTCTCAGATATGCTCAGAATTAGTTCAAAATGATGTAAAAATTACTGAACCTACAGACATTGCCAACATACTGTGACAGGTTTTCCAAAAAAACTCCCAAAAGGTGTGATATTGTAACCCCCAACATCTCAAAAGCTCATGTCCGTGTGTGTGCTCCTAACTCAACTCAATGATTAAAACCAGTTACAGTTAGGCAGTTGCTTAATAGCTCACCTCAGGATCACCTCAGGATTTTCAAGGAGGCGGGCAACTGTGGTCCCACTTCTACAAAGGGCGTGCCTCCACTGACCCTGAAATTTACCGCCCCATCAGCTTGATAAGCCTGATCTGCAATAATGGAACTCATAAATATAGTCATGGGGACTTACAGACTTTGGATCCGACCCAGTTTGGCTTTTTCAAGGCAGATCATTTTAAACTTGGTGATTTTGATTTTTTGAAACAGTCAGGCCATGAGGGAAAGAAAGGCAGTCACCACTACCCTGACCTGGCAAAGGCAGGCTTCGACACAATACCACACTCAAAATGTGAACCCATCGCGTTACAAGATGGGTTGCAAACTGGCTAGTGACAGAACCCAGTCACAAGTGGTGTCCCACTCCACTCCTGTTCCCCTGTTCGTTTTCAGACTTCCGCAAAGAAGTACACACAGGAGGAGGATGGTTAAATAAAAAAAAAGAATGACTGCACTGCAACCGTATATAGTTGAGAACGATCTGACACAGATATCCTTCAGAAGGGTCTTATAGAAGAAACGGATAACTGGTGAGCCATGGCCTAAAGTTAAACGCCAAAAATGCATAGTCATACCCCTTTGGGAAAAAAAACAAGGTTACCCTTACTATCCATATAGGAGCAACACAGGGATTTCAGAACCCATCAGGGATTTGGGGACCCAGGTTGACAGTAAGTAACCTTTTTTTTGACAGTCACGCAACAAAATAGTTAGTTAGACCTTTGCATTGCCACATCTGATCATGAAGGGATCATCAAGAGATCAAGAAGAAGTCATCCCCTGTACTCATCATCCAATCACCAATGACAATGCATGTCGCAATCCCATTCACGAATGTATCACACGACACCTGCAAAGCCCCAAAAATTCAAAACCAAAAGGATAAGGAAAGAAAAAATAAAATATGTCTCCTATGCTGGAAACTGAGGAACTCCAGCTCTATTCACGTCGCATCTGCCTGCTCAGAGGTGACTGTTGCCTGACAGGGGCCATGTCCACCCCAGAATTGATGAACATGCTTCACCTCAAAAAAAGAGATCCTCAGAAACTAAAGGGCGTTTTTTTTCAAACCTGACACGGTTATAAATAGGGCGTGCTGGAGGAGAGACTATATGCTGGAACAAAAACCCGGTACACAACATGGGCAGAGCAGCGCTGGCTTTGTTCAAGAGAAATGAGGCACAGCAAAATAATCCTCCAATCTAAAGGGGTGTCCAAAAAAAGAAGCAAAAAACTCTGGGCTAGGCTTATAAATGCCCTTGGGCAGATAGCCTAGTATGAACCTATTAACCTATCTCATTAAGGCTGCTTTCCTGTGCAACAAGGGCTTGACGGAAATCTTATCTTAAGTCCTGGGTCTTGACCTGCCTGTAACTTAATTTGCCATCTGGCCTCTCTTTCCTCAATATGAATTCTAAAGTCACCTCCCCTAGGGTTTTGCAATACTCTTTCAAGTATGGCAAACTCAAATTCAGAAAAACTAGGGCATACAATAGAATGCTTGTATAATGCATTGTTTGTATTACTGGTGGATATTTGATATGTATGTTCATATATCCTGTCCCTTAACCGCCTCTCAGTCTTTCCTACATAAAAACTGGGACAGGATTTACACATAGCCAAATACACCATTCCTGTAGTCTGACAATTACCCCGTTCAAATCTCACCCGGGTTTTTAATGTATTGGCTATCATAACATTCTCCTCTGTGCATATATACTTACATTGAGAGCAAGTACCACATCTTGTCGTACCATACCTTCCCTTATTTTTTGGTACTTCTTCAAAACATTTTCTTCAAATTTGTTCCTGTCTTATACACAAAAGTGGGTTTGGAACCCATTACCGACCACAACTTCGAATTGTTCCTTAAGATGGCCCAATTGTTTTCTACTATTTTTTTGACCTCATTGGCCTTACCACTAAAAGAGACCACCATAGCTCTTTCAAATTCTTAGTTTTCTTCCCCTTCACTATATTCGTCTTCAATAATGCAACCTGGGTTACCTAATAGGGGCTTATATTTCTTTCCCCACTCATTCCTTACATATTTCACATATTCTGAAATAACTTTATTGCGGTATCCCCTCTCCTTAAATAAATTGGTGACTTTGTGTAATTCCTCACCCTTATCTTCCTCATTGGATGCCATTCTGGCTACCCGAATGAGTTGCCCTTTAATAATACTATTTTTTTGATGTGGAAGGTGACTACTGGTGTATTGTAAATATGAGTTACTGCAAGTGACTTTCCTAAAAACCTTGGATTTAAAATGCTAAGAGAGTCACTTTTTTACTCTCGAGGCAGCCCCATATCCCAAGATCTTTGGTAAGGTTTGGTAAAACTAAACTAAACAAAAAAAATTCCACAAAGGAAAAAAGGCAATTAGCCTAAAAAAAGGCTGTAAGGGGAAAACGATAACTAAAAACTAGAACTAACTGGTGCCCAAAAGACAACACATGGAGCGTTATGGTAGGTACATAACTTCTAAATGTTAAGTTGTAAACCTCATATCCCTGGAGGCCAACCAATTTGTAATGAGAAACAAAGGAGGTGAGGTGGCCCAAGTGGCTGCTGCACAAAAGGCTTAGAAATGGCTAGGGCCTCTAGTGTTGGTGAACATCTAGATAATGTAATTTTTGTTCGATCTGTTGGAATAAAATATGGGGGGAAACAGAGCGCGGATGAAGTTCTGACACTCTCCTAGCCGAGGGTAATAGCGCAAGGAAGAGCCAAATTTGTCAAGGCCAATAAGGGAACTCTGTCGTTCCCAAGGGTTAAAAGCACTGCTCTCATCTCTAGGACATTTATGTGCAGGTGGTATTCGACGGTTGCCATGTCCATCCATTGAAGGGAGACGTGTAAACGGGACAAAGGAAGAAGAATAATGGCAATTCTCTGGCTTGTGAGGTTTGCTGACATCCAAACACCTGGATCCTTTGACGCCCCAGGTGATGGTCTTGTGAAACTGGCTGAATGGCTTTTTTTAGAAGCTTTGATACTTTCTATCCCCTCCCCCCCCCCTAGGGGCATCTATATTATTACCCCCTCTGCCTCTAGGGGTAAACTGACCAAGTGTCTGGCGTGACTCCTGAGATTTTTGATCTCGTGGTGACTCCTGAGATTTTGAACCAAATGTTGACCCACTAAGGAGAAGGATCTGAACGCCTAAAGGATCTGAAAAGAGACAGGGACGCATAAGAGCCACCACCTAAGAGCCACTCCTGTCCCTCTCAGCTCAGCTCGCCTCATAAGAAATTGAAGAAATTAGGATGGAGGAGTTGGTAATGTGGAGTTAAGGATTGAGAAGCAAGAGAATCTATCCTTCCTGAGCCCCTGCAGCTGATCTGTACTTACTCTTCTACTAATTTAAGGTCGTCCTTTGAAGTCTGGAAGGACATAAAATATTCAATTCAGCATGACGGCATGGCAAAGGTCATGGAAAAATACCGCATACCATACCTGTCCATGGTCCTCCTTGAATCCTTGTTAGGATGGACTGCGGACGGAAGGATGCAAGTTCCTTCTTGCACATGGCTGCCACCACCATGGCATCAACAGGGAGGTGAATCCAAATCCCTCTAGGTATACCGACGTTGTGACTAGGGGAGTCTAGGGTGCTTCTCTTACAGAGCTAAGGGATAGACTGCTGACTAAGCCGGGGGCCAGCAGCCGAGCTCACTGCTGAAGCCCCAAGGGGAAGAGCAGGGTGGGACACTAGTAGTCGTGGTGTTGAGACGGACTATGAAGCATTTGGGCTAGTGCCTGTGATTTTAACAAATGATCGGGTAATGGCTCCGGCCGAAGAAGAAGAGAGGGTCGTGGACCGACCAGTATCGGCTCCAACCGACAACTTATCGCAAGCCAAAGATGTATGCGGCTTCGGCCCGCCGCCGCCGATACAGGCAAGAAAAAATGGGTATTGGAGCCAAGTCAGCCACGGGGGCCTTCGACACGACATGGTGTGGAGAGCCGTCAGAGCCGACACCAATAGCCATTGCGATTTGATTTTAGTCAAGAAATTGGCTCCAGCCGCGGACCCTCTCACTCAAAAGAGTCGGAGCAAGGGGTCAAGGCTTAGACAATAGCACAGGAGTCCTGCAGGTGGAGAGGTCCCATCTACTATTCACCTTTTGAATGTGGGTGTCAAGGTAATTAATACCACTATCTTTGTACTCGTATGTAAATCTCAAAAAATCAGTACTTCCATTCAAATACTTAACCAATTCATCAATCTTATTCTCAAGGCCCTTCCATAAAATGAAGATATCACCCAGGAACCTCACATACAAATTTATATATTGAAAAAACTCTTAAACACCTTATTATGCTCCCACTCTAGAAGAACTAAATTGGCATAAATGGGGGCACAAGAGGCCCCCATAGTTACACCTTTGTGTTGTTTAAAATATTCTACTTCGAAAAATATATAATTATATTCTAATACTATCTCCATGAATTCAATAATCAACTCTATCTTGTCATCTCTGTAAGTTTAGTATTCTTATGTAAACTCACATTAAACAATTCCATTCCTTCCTTTTTTGGAATTGAGGTGTACAAATCTGCAATATCAATAGTGAGAAAAAATATGTTTTTGTCCAACGAACCTTTCCCAATCCTCTCTAGGAAGTCCCTCGAATCCCTAAGTAAATGTTCTGCATTATAGACTTGCTTTTTCAACCATTTATCTATCACCACCCTGAAGGGGTATGTTTTAGACCCCCGACCGGACACTACTGGTGTGAAGGACAAACTGTCAAGCCCCTTGTGTATTTTAGGGATCCCAAACATAGTAGCCACTATTGGGTTCTTTACCTACAAAAAATTGTATAAATCAGGTGAAATCCTCTCTTCTATTAAATATTCCTCTAAATAAAAATCAATATGTCGTTGACTAATATTTATCTCATTAATGGAGGATGGTGAGTAAGTAGATGAATCATTTAACATTTCAAAATTTTTCTGCGAATATTGAATGTTGTCACATATAACCGTACTACTCCCCTTGTTGGAACGCATAACTCTAATTACCTTGTCATTTCTCAACTCCATCAAAACCAAATTTTTCAGTGTATTTTCTTGTTTTAAAGTACCAACAGTGGTAGACAGAGATAGCTATGATACGATAAGGGGTTTTACTGATAGTAGGTTGGACATCATATTCTCTGATGCTGACCCTGTCATTCATATCTTGGGGGCTTTGTCTTTCACCCAATTGTCTTATCAAAGAAATATCTATTTGTAATGCACTTATTTTATTAGTTATGCAACATGGGGCATGGTGTCAAATGCCTTGGCTAAATCAAGGTAAATGTGTGTACTATGTGACCACTGTCAACAGCTTGTGTTACCTGCTCAGAGAAGTTAACCAGGTTTATTAGACAGGGTCTACCTGCTCAGAGAAGTTAACCAGGTTTATTAGAGAGGGTCTACCTTTTACAAAACAAATTTGCTGTAGATATACAATGATGTGATGTGTTTCATGTGCTTACAAGTGAGATTTATCAAGCAGATGGCCCTATACAGTAGTTTCCAGGAACATTAGTGGAGTGGCGTCACCTGTGCTGTTTCACCATTCTTCTGGGGCTGAGCCTGTAGCCAGGCTCAGGTTAAATAGCTTAAGAGGAGGTCCCATCAGGGCATGTTTGCTACTATTTATCAAATAGTGAAGTGTCTTATCCAGTTCCCATGGAGTCTTGGGCAGCACTTTCAGTACATGATCTTTGGTGATGATGAGAGAGTGTTTCAGAGCTATGGGGATCATAAGGCTTTGAATAGTCATCTCAGTGGTAAAATTTGCACTAAATTTATTGGCAATGATATTGGCAATAACCACTAGGACAGAGTAAGTTTTGTCATTCAGTATGAGTTCTGTACATTGCTGAGTGCTGTTTCTTAGTTTTCTAACATAAGTAAAAAAGAAGTTATGTTCTTACCATAACGTTCCATGTGAGTTGTTCATCTCACCTTTTTGTTCTTACACGTGGGTTCGGAGCCGATCCCTCAGCTCCGAGTCGGCCACTTTTCAAGCTCAAACTCTCAGAGAAGCTCGAGACCCAGTATATATCCCATGATGCTCTACTGTAAACCCCAGCTCTAGTACGCTGCACCCGAAGACAGCCTAAAAAAAATAAGCACTGCAGTACCTACCTATCTAGGCATCTCTAGATTTGCAGAAAGGAAAACAGTCTGTCTTAAGGAGACAAGCTGACAAGACCAACCACTCCACCAAGACAACCACCTTTCTCACCAGCAGGGGGAAGGTGGGAGGGAATGTAAGAAAAAAGGTGAGATGAACAACTCACATGGAATGTTATGGTAAGAACATAATTTCTTTATGTGAAGTTGCTCTATCTCGCCGTTTTGTTCTTACACGTGGGTAGCGTCCCAAGCACCCTAATCCTGGGTGGCTCAAGGGAGAACATTCCTGTGCACAGTGGAACCAAAGGAAGACCTGTCCCTGGAGGCCCTGTCCACTTTGTAATGAGTGATAAACGTGTGAGGTTTGGACCAAGTAGCAATTGCACAGATGATATCCAAGGGTAAACAAGCTGCATGAGCTAATGACGTAGAAACAGCCCAGGTACAATGGGCTTTGACATTAGTCGGTAATGGCTGGTTAGTGGAGGAATAAATGAATTTAATGCAATCAGAAAGCCACTTAGATAATGTGACTTTTGATACTGCAGAACCTTTCTTGTTCTCTGCGTAAGAGACAAAGAGTTGATCAGATTGCCTGAAGTCTTTCGTTCTGTCCAAGTAGAATCTCAATTGTCTGTGAACATCAAGCTTGTGTAACATATATTCCAGTCTGTTGGTATGGTGTCTAAAAAAAGTTGGGAGTTCAATGGACTGACTTAAGTTAGTTTCTGAACAGACCTTATGAAGAAAGGTAGGATTTGTCCTGAAGGACACCCTATCAGGGTGGAAGATCAAATATGGGGGCCTGGAAGATAAAGCTTGGAGTTCAGAGACCCTACGCGCAGATGTAATGGCTACCAGAAATATTGTTTTCCAAGAGAGAAACTTCAAATCACAAGATGACGCGGGTTCGAAGGGGGTAAGCATCAATTGGGATAAAACAAGATTCAAATTCCAGGGAGAGACAGGGTGTCTGACAGGTGATCTGAGATGGTGGGTCCCTTTCAAAAAGGCCTTACATAGTCTGTGGGACATGATGTTAGATCTGTTAAACCCTACATGAAAGTTGGAAATGGCAGCCAATTGAACCCTTATGGTGGCAGCTGCTGCACCATCATAGTACAAGGAAGACAAGAACTTTAATATGGTATGAATAGGCGCAACATATGGGTCAACATTATGGTGAGAAGCCCAGTGAACAAATTGTTTCCATTTGCTATTATATAGCTTCCTGGTTGACAGTTTATGAGAGGAAACTGTAATATGTTGGACCGCGGGAGACTCTTGAGACCTGGCTAATATGGGAATTGTAGCAGCCAAGCTGTCAGTTTTAGGGAGATGAGGGAAGGATGAAGATCTCCCGACGAATGAGTCAGAAGGTCTGACACTGGGTCCAGAACCCATGGTTCTTCCACTTGATACTTCTGTAAGAAGGGGAACCAAATTTGATGAGGCCAAGATGGGGCTATCAGAATAACAGTCCTTCCCAGACTTTTGGCTTTCTGTATGAATTTGCGAATTAGGGGAATTGGCAGGAAGGCATACAGGAGGCCCGGGGGCCAATCATGTACAAGCGTGTCCCTCGGGTTGCTCCCCAGTGGGGGATAAAGGGCAAAGTAGCTTCTGCATTTGGCATTCATCGGAGATGCAAACAGATCGCAGCAAGGCTGGCCCCACCTGCGGAAAATCTTGTCCGCCACCTGTTGCTTGAGGGACCACTCGTGAGGCAACAGGATGGCCCTGCTCAGTTTGTCCACTATCACGTTGGATGACCCCGGGATGTGCGTTGCTATCAGAAAGCGGCTGGTGGATACAGCCCACTGCCAAATTCTTAGGGCCTCTCGGCATAAGGGATACAATTTGGTTTCCCCTTGCTTGTTGATGTACCACACTACTGACATGTTGTCCGTCTGAATTGCAATAGTCCCTGGAGGAAGACAGTCGTGAAAGTGTTGCAATGCCAGGAACACCACTCTCAGCTCCAGGACATTTATATGCAAATGTGACTCCATGCTTGACCAAGTACCTTGGACAGTCTTTCGCTGAAATAGCCCTCCCACCCCATCAGGGAAGCATCTGTGGTCACTGTGGCTATGAGTTGGGGAAGAACAAGGGGACGTCCGACTACTATCTGGTCGCTGTTCAGCCACCAATTGAGATCCTTCTTGCAAAGATTTGTTAGCAGAATCTCATGCAACATGGGCAGTTGTTGGTAAGACCATTGTGCGAAGAGTAACCACTGGAGTATCCGCATGTGCATGCACCCCAACGGGACTGCTATTAGCGTGGCTGCCATTGTGCCTAATAGCTTCAGTATCTGGGATGCAGGAGCTTTGTTCTGGGTCAACAGACTGGACAACTGACTTCTTAGAGATAAGATTCTTGTTTGAGGCAACCTGATCCTTGAATCGACAGTGTCTAGCTCTGCTCCTATAAAGGTAATATGCTGCGAGGGCTATAATGCAGATTTTTCAAATTTAAGGTTATGCCCAACTGGGAACACAGGTTGATAGTGTAGTCTCTTGCCTGAATTAGTTGATGCCTGGAGGTGGCGGTGAGGAGCCAGTCGTCCAGATATGGAAACACCTGGAATCCTAAGCATCTCAGGTGAGCCGTGACCACTGCCATACATTTGGTGAACACTCTGGGGGCTGTGGTGAGACCAAAGGGCAGGGCTCTGAACTGGTAATGATTGGCCCCCAGCCGGAAACGCAAGTGATCTCTGGATGATCTGGCCATTTTGATGTGGTAGTAAGCATCCCAGAGATCTATAGAGCACATCCAATCGCCCGTTTCTAGGAACGGAAGTATTGATTGAAGCGTGACCATCCGGAACTTTTCCTTCTTGACGAAGGTGTTGAGTTTAATAAAAAATGAAGGTTTGGTATACCAAGACAATCGAAGCCGACCAAAAATAGAATAAAATCCTTTAATGAGTAAAATCAGTACGCGCTTTCACGTTTGTATAAAATGTTTCATCAGACTTAAGTTATTGAGTTTGCTGAGGTCTAATATAGGCCTCCAGTCCCCTGTTTTCTTTGGAACTAAAAATAACCTTGAGTAAGTTCCGGATCCTATCTGGTCCACCGGGACTGGCTGGATGACTCTTTTGTCTAGCAGGTTTTGAATCTCTATGGCTGCTAGTTTTCGCAGACTGGGTGGAACGTCTGGAATACTTGTACACATGGGAAGGAATTTTGTAAAGGGAATGTATTAACCTCTGGAAAGGATACTTTTTACCCAAGAATCCACTGTAATGTTTAGCCAGGTGTTTAGCGACCCCCGACCGCCTCCAGACAAGGACAGCCGAGCTTCCTTTTAGGAACACTGATAGGGCTTACAAGAGGAACTGCTCCCTGTCACCCTGATTTTGCGGACCCCCTCTGCCGTTTGGACGGCGTCTTCTGTTTTTACCCCCTCTTCTGCCCCTAAAGGGGGTATCCGTAGGTGTGTTCTGGAAAGCTCCTTGGGGCTTTTGAAACCACATTTTTCCACTTCGTTGCCCTTTGGGGTACGGTCTAGTTGGAGTGGAAAAATGGACTCCTACAGAAGACAGAGTCTTTCCTTCTTGTTCACACCTACTAAGTGTCTCCTTAACTTTAGGCCCGAACAAGGCAGAACCATCGAATGGAGTATTGACTAAGGAAGACTTGAAGGCTTCCACAAAGGAGCAAAGGCACATCCAGGACTGTCTCCAAAGAGCTATTGCTGAACCTGCCGCCCTACTCGATCCATCGGTGGCATAAGAAATGAGCCGCATGGATGAGTTGACTATAGAATTGAGGGCTTTGAGTTGTGCAGTCACTTTCTCAGAAACTGCATCAGCTGTGTTACCCTGTAGAGTATCTCCCAGCTCTTTAAGGAGATCTTGTTGAAGGCGGGTAAAATGGGTCAGGTAGTTGAGCGATCTCATGGAAAAAGCCGCAGAACTAAATATGCATTTCCCATACCTGTCTATCGTCCTAGAATCCCTATTAGGAGGATGGACAGAAGAAGAGGTTTCCAACATCTCTTTCTTGGTGGCTGCCGCGACCACCATGGCATCAACCGGAACTCCCTTGGTAAGAAAGGCCTTGTCAGCAGGGGAAGTAATGAACTTGTTGGGCCTCCAAGGGACCGGTTCCACTGAATCAGGGGACTCCCATGCCCTTCGAGCAACCAGATCCATTAGTTTGTAGAAGGGAGGAGTAACCCAGGAGTTGGATGGTTGAGACCCAAAGACCTTCAGGAGTACCGACTCATCCACAGTAGGGGCAAGGGACTGCCAATCACCTCTCTGCCTTAATATCTCCAATATGTCTGCAAATGAGACATCCTCTGAGGAGGATCATGGGGACCCTTCTGATTCCTCCAAGTTGGTATCTGATGTCAGGGATTCCTGTGGGGAATCCAAGTGCCTCCTCTTGCACAGTCTATTCCTAGGTACTTCATCGGTGGGAGCGTCCGGTGAAGTCCCTTTAGAGGAGGGGCTGCCCAATGGGGATAGCTGAGGCTCTAGGTCTCGACGCTTTGTAGGGACCTGTGGGGAAGAGACAGAACGAGGCCCTTTAGGGGGAGGGGAAGAAAAATCTGAGGAGGTAGTGGTCTTAGAAGACATGACTTTCCTCATGGCATCGAAGGCACTAGAATCCCGGTCCAAGAAGTCTGTTAGCTCCGAAGAGGCCGGCAGCCCTCCCCGAGCCGAGACCTCGCGCTCCAATCCAAAGGACGGAGCCGAACCTACCTGCGCCGAAGCCCCGAGGGGAAGGGTCGGAACCGAAGTCTCGGTCCGACTCTCCACCCTGGAGCCAGCGAGGGAGTGTCGGTTCCGAGACTCCCCGGTCAGAACCGAGGAGATCAAGGTCGATGGAGCCGAGGGAGCTAGATCAAACCTTGGCTCCGAGGGCTCTACCAACATCGGTTCTTTCTGCCCCGGCTCCGAGAGTTTGATTGGTTTTGGAGGAGGAGGAGTAAGTAGGACTGGAATTTCAGGCTTCAAAGCAGAGTGGCTCGAAGCGGAAAGCATTCTGGCCAGGGCCGGGTTCTCTAGCAATCTCTTAACCACGCGGTCCAGGTCCACATCAGATAACCTCGAAGAATGAGTTGAGGAATGGGTCGAAGGGGCCGAAGACGGCACCAATTGAAGAATCGGAGACTGAGGAGTCTCCAACACCGGATCCACAACTGGGCTCTGAGGCAAAGGATCGGTACACGGCCCCAAGGGCTGTAAAGCCGATGATCGAACCATACTAGAGGAGCTGAGAGCCAAGGACTTGGGCTCCGAGGACCCCTTGGATGACTTCGACCCCTTCGAAGCCTTGGAAGAAAGGTCGGTCTTGTCCAGCGCAGCCTGAAAATCAGGCTTCAGGAGTCCCCTATCCACCAGCTTCCTGCGCCTTTCCAGAAGAACCCTGGCGCTAAAGGAGTGGCAGATAGAGCACACTTCCTGCAAATGAACAGATCCCAAACAGTACACACAGGTGGAGTGGTTGTCTGTCACAGACATTTTTTGGCCATACTCACACCTTTTGAAGCCAGACTTTTGCTTCTCAGACATTTTAGAAGAAAGAGAGGAAATACATATATAACTATATATATATACATATATATATATATATATATATATATATATATATATATATATATATAAGTTCAGATCCCTGAACTCAAAACTTTAAGTATTAACACAAAAGTTATTCAACTATTTTTATAAGTTTAACTCTCTACAGAAGTAGCAAATTTCTAACTAATCTAACTAATTCTAAACTACCACTAATAAAATTAACACACACAAAGGAGCTGACAGAGCCCTGTCACGCCCAAAAAACTAGGAAAGGCCTAGAACAAACAGCCGTTAAGAAAACACTCCAAAGGTATTCTAATATACACGCTAAGTCTAACTAAACTCTATTTTTTTCAAATACTATAACACTAGCTAACACTCTAAGAGAAAATATTTTTCAAAAAATCTCTGAATATAGAAAAAAATAACACTGGCCCGAGCTTCCTCCAACGAGTCTGTAGATCCGTTGCAGTGGCAAACTAGATCTGGGGTTTACAGTAGAGCATCATGGGATATATACTGGGCCTCAAGCTTCTCTGAGAGTTTGAGCTTGAAAAGCGGCCGACTCGGAGCCGAGGGATTGGCTCCGAATCCACGTGTAAGAACAAAACGGTGAGATAGAACAACTTCACATGCAATATTTGTAAATGTCTTTCACCTCAGATACTAACCTGAGTTTACAGAATGCCTTAGTAGATCCAACAGTCATTTTTAATGTTCTTGGTCAGATTGATAATGGTGTCCTTGACTTGAAGTTCTGTAGATCTGCTATACAGCATGATTGTTTTCTTCTACTGTACACTTTATGTCAGTAGACCATCAGGATGGCTTGCTTTTAAATTTCCTATTATGTTTTGGTCTGGATGGGACTGACAATCCTGTACATTTATTTAAGTGGGTATAAAACTCCTTTATGAATCTACCTGCTTAGACAATGTTAGAGGTGCTGCTAGTGTAAGTGAATTTTGAGACTTCATTGTAGAGTTTGCAGAGATTTGTGTGCCTGATGTATTTGGATTCTGACATGCTGGTTTCTAACAGTTTAAGTAGTTTAAGTGGAAAATATTACTAGATTATGGTTTGACTTACTCATACAGGGAGTTACTATGGGAGTTGTGCATGATGACGACGATGATGCCACACTTGTTAAGTACCAAGTTATGAACATGTTAAAAGGCCAACTAGAGGACAAAAATATGTTCCAACGAAAAGTTATTTATTAGGTTAAAACTACTGATCTATAGTAGTCTTACAGGTGAGTATGGAGTAAATCTTATGAGTGGTGGGAAGAATAAACAAATACTGAAAGTATGGTTACCCAGTGCAAGTTATAAATGCTTACATTAAAGAAGGGAAGAAAATTCATAAGGGAAATGAGTGCTAGATGACTGAAGGATAAGAGCAGACAGGAGAAAAAAAATGATACTGACATTCTAGCAGTGGGGAGAAAAGGCAGTATAGGCACATTCACATTTATATAAAAATAATCAAACTGTATTAACAAGTTAAAATCAACAAACATTATGCTTCACATATATTGCTACATCTAGTATAACCAAAGTAACATTACATAAATTATCCAATTCCTGCTCCCTTTTTTAAATAAGAAGCATCTTTATTAAACCATCACTTACGACACAATCATACATTTATGTAAATGAAAACAAACCACAATGACACAATCCTAGTTGCAAGCATTTTATATCACAAACCATACTGACACACTCCCAGTTGCAAACATTATACATCACATGTATAATCTACCCAAATGTTATCAGTCAAACATCATATAGCTCATTTAAGTCCTCCTTTTAAACCTTATTCCTTCCCTGTATGCATTGTTCCCACTACTCCCATTTTTCCTATGTAGTTTTTTCTAAATATCTCAATTCAAGTTGTTTTATCTCTGTAAGTGTATTCACTATTTCTAGTTACAAGTGATAATTGAATAAAGATGTTTAAAAAAAAACTTTGGAAAGGATTATACTATGTGATGAGAAAGAAAAATGAGAGAGATAAGGTTAAAAAGGAATAGATTGAAATTAAGTCAGGAGGGAGAAAAAGAGGGAGGGGTTACTGGAGTAGGCTACATAGGGGGCGGTGATAGGGTAGAAAAGGTACGAGAAAAGAAAAGGTAAGATCAATTTAACCTGGTGTAGAGCAGCAGCAAAACTAAGAGATACTATTTTTTAGGGTGGGTTTGAAGGAGAGCAGAGTAAGTATGGACATAACCGATAAAGGGACTAAATTCCAGGTTTTGGTACTGCAGTTAGAATAAAGACTGAGGCAATGAAATTTTTCTGGTTCAGATGGCATTTTTTTCTTTTGATTACAGTGTCCTGCTATCTAGATAACTTTGTAGTACACTACTGAGAGCTTGACATGTAGGAGTGCATATCTATGTGCTGCTATCTAGATAATTTTGTAGTATAGTACTGAGAGATGGACATGCAGGGGTGCGTATGTATGTCCTGCTATCTAGATCATTTTGTAGTATAGTACTGAGAGCTAGACATGCAGGGGTGCATATGTATGTCCTGCTATCGAGATAATTTTGTAGTATAGTACTGAGAATAGTACTGAGAGCTAGGCATGCAGGGATGCATACGTATGATTTTGTGAGTTTCAACTAGCTGAGTGTTAGTTTTATGGTAAGGTAGTTCTACCGAGTTTAGTCCTTGGAGTACACAACGATGCATATGGAAAGATTTGTTGGCAGGTAACTTTGCAACTTTGTTATAGCACTGTTGACTAGCATCATCATTATCATCAGCAGCAGCAGCAGTCTGTGATGGAGTGACATCAATCATGCTGTATACCACTGCAGTGGTGCCCATAAGAATAGCACCATTAAAAGCTGACAGATGAACACGCTTGTGGAAAATCACTAGCTTGTGTCAGTCTTTTTGTGTATCAATTGTACATATACTGGCTATTCCAACAATATAAACAAATGTACCTTGTGTGATGTGCAGTCGTGCCCTTGAAAAGGACATAGCTCTCAACCTCTTATAACAAAAATTCTGGACAAAGACAAAAATAATGAGCAGACAAAGCCCCAAAAATAGGGACAAATTTTAAATACTGCTCTTATAAGCTTAGAAAGTTGTTAGAATAAAAGTTCTTGTTTTACCATGCATTTTCTGAAGGAAACAAAGTCTGAAACTCAAATGCCTGTCATTATTTAGAGAATTCAGTCCTCACTGATTTGCCACAAAACTCCAGAAAATTGCAAAATTTATGAGGAACAGTCAAAAAAATATGAGGTGAAAATCCGGACAGTTAAGGGTCATATAGAGGAGATATGCCATGCTGAGCAGCAATGAGCTCACTGTATAGCTTGCCACCAGACTGTGTCACTGACATAAGGAAATTTAAAACTGAGACATCGACAACGCAGACATGGGATGCTTCACAGAATTTAGCTCACTCATCTAGGCCTGGTTCATAGGCTGGTACTAGGCTATCGGCCCTAGGGCCTGTACAAGCCTAGCCATAACAATTCCCTGGCTATTTCTTCCCACAATATTTACTTCCCTGGATCCCTGTATAACAGGGAGACTAAAGTGATCCCTGGGGTAAATTTCCTATCTCCCATCCAGTCGTTCAGATCTCAAGGGACCTTTACAGACTCCATTATGGGGCAACTTTAAGTCTCTTATTGTGGCGATAGTTGTCTGCATTGGTAAACCTTCAGAAAGTGCTGAACACTGCACCCTTGTCATCAGTCGACACTTACCTGTGCCCAAGCAAGCACAGCCATTACATATGTAAATGTCTGATTTACTAACAATTTCTACATAGCAATTATAACAGCATGTTGTATAACATACTGGTATCTTATGTAGCATTTTTATGTTGTCTGAATTTGCACAGGTTATAGGCCACTGTATAATACCAGAAAATTTATCATTTTATTTATTTTATTTGTCATTTGTTAACCGGGATAGTCCAGCTGAACCAAAGGCCCATTTTCAGTGGAGACCCGAGGAGAAAAGCTCAAAAAAAAAGAAAAGAAGACACTAACATGCATACATTCAAAAAACAAGAATATGACATAGTTATATCATACATTCATAAAGCAACAAAATTACATAGCTATATTATTGCACAAATTTACAGTAACAGAAGTTACACGAAAAGTATATACAAAGTAAAATGCTGAGTCAACAGCAGATGAGAGTTTAGAGAAAAAAAAATCAAACTTACGTTCACACTGCTATATCCTTATTCACAGAAAGTAATAACATCACATGAAGTACCAAAATATTTAGTAAATGAAAATTTGGACACTGGTCAGGCAAGAGAGTCAGTAGTATGGTACAGTACTATTTATTGTGAGGGTATACATTGAACAGAATGCTTATGTTAGTGATGGTGCTAGACAAGGTATTTTGATTATGGAAGAAGGAATGCACTGTGTATTATGTTTTCTTTGGGATCTGCTCTTTGCTGCCAAATCAAAGAAGAATGCTGTAACAGGTTTACTTTGAAGTGGCACTCCTACTATACTGATAGGTAAGCACTTGAGGCGTGGTGCTGAAGTACTGGTGGCAATTGACTCTTGACAGTGTCTTTTTTTTTTTTTTTTTGCAGCAAGGCCATCACCTGTCTTCCTGGTTTTGACTTGGTTCCCACATTTTTTATTATATGGGAAATGACCATGGATTACAGGGATGCGGTGGTGGTGCTGTGGTAGCGTTGTCACCTCACAGTAAGACGCTGCCCGGTTCGATTCTCGGCTAGAGCATCTTCTGCGTGGAGACATGCGTGAATGGACGTACCTTCATTGAAGGTTGTGCATCAGGGCTGGTAACTCGGCACGTAAAAATCAACTACCAATCATTAGCGGACCGGAGTTCCACTGTGGCGACCCCTAACCGGGAAAAGCCAAAAGACACAACAACAACCATGGATTACAGGTAGACAGTAATGACAGACATAACTTGTTATTCTTGAGAAAATGCATTCTGACATAAGCCACATGGACTGATGTAATTTCTAGTTGAATATAACGCCTGTCTTCATCTAGTTTTCTTTCTTATTGAAAGGTTACTACTTTGTATTAAATATGACAGATTGTATTGCCTTTTATCCTGACATGAGTGTGATATTGAAATGTAATTGTAACAGTGATGTATTTGTATTATGTAAACTACCTCTGTATGTACAATACCTCTCTGTATGTTTGGTGCTGTAATAATGCTCTGCTTGTAACATGTAATTTGTGGGTGTGTGTGTGTACATATATATATATATATATATATATATATATATATATATATATATATATATATATATATATATATATATATATATATATGGAGCTTTTCTCCCCGGGCCTCAACTGAAAATGGACATATATCCAGTCGGACTATCCCGGTCAACAAATGTAAAATAAATAAAAATAAATAAATAAATGAACTCATTGTGATTTAAAAACTGTCCATGACTTTGAGTCGTTGGTCCTAACTCGTTTTCACAATTTAAGTTTTGAAGTATGCAGAAGGGCAGTGACAGGTTTACTGCCTGTGATGCTGAAGTGAAGCAAAATGCCGAGGCTTATGTTTCCATGATCAGTACTCTAAAGTTGCTCTTACCTCAGAATAATAGCAACTGTGTTACAGCTAAGCTAAGAAGACATATTTCCCATATACCATGCATGTAAAAGTACAGCAGACTGGCTAGCTGTTTTTCATAACACTACTCTTTCTAAAATCCTTCAGAAACTGCAGCCATAGCAGCTGTAATACTCCCATGCTTTTGTCAGAACTGGCTGAAATTTTGGTGCCCTGTCCTAATCAACTTTCCACAAGCTATGCTGAGATGTGGTGCATGACCAAATAGCTAATTGGTTTAAATGGCTACTACCTAAAGATTAATTTTCAAACCAAGTTTGCAGTAGTGCCAGGTTAACTCATGCTGCATGTCTTAAGATTGTAACCCACTAGCCAATTGTTAAACACAATTATTTTGTCTTACTCATCACTTCTTGTGAATACAAGGCAATAATGCACAGCAGTGTCTTTCATTCTTGTAACACATGTCCACGTAACACGTGTTAGGTTATGTCTGTCTGCATGCTTGTCTTGCAGTAAACATGCATATCTCAGGAAATGCTTTGGGTTTTCAACTGTGTCTTTAATACAAAATGATGCTGCTATGTGATCAGATGCAGGGAGGGAACTGTTTTGATGAAGGTACTTGAATGCAGTTAGTTGTATAGAAATGACACAATATGACAGAGTTAGTAGGACCCATAATTCTTGCATTCCATTTGTGTGTTGAGGAGCTTTTCAATGTGATTTGCATAAGCAGTCTGTTTGCAGGAGGGCATGCAAGGCAACTAGTAACTGCCAGTCAGATGATAGGACTTGATATTGACATCTACTCTGATCTCTACAAATTGCACTACTTTGTTTTGCAAGCTTTCCTCATATAACAAAATGTTTAATAGCAAACAGAGATATGGCCTCACAGCTCCATGTGCTGAATGTGCCAATGCTTTCTTTGCACTGGACTAGAGGTCTCAAAAATAATTTGGGGTATTTTGGGATATACGTAGTCATCTTTAGATGCAACTGTTTTGGGTCACCTGTGTCACATGAGTATTTACTGTGCATCTGCAGTTTAAGAGCTGTTTTTCCCTGTTATTTATAACAGTTTATCTGATGCTACTTTTCAGATACCTGTAAAAATCCATGGTCATTGTCTCTGATTTAGGGTTCCCATGACCATGAGCCACACCTCATTCTTTACTGTCTGTTGGTGAAGAGGTAATCACATTCATTCATTCACTGAGGAGTCATGATGGCTGAATAATCAACACACCTGCTCAGCATGATACCTGCTACTGGGCTACTCCCCTTCCTGTCATGGTTATTCATCAGGCTTCACAGCTTATGCATTTGCAGCTGTTAAGCATCTGAATAGTGCCTTATATGTATAACTAATGAGCATTCTTTAACTTTAGTGAAACTATTTTATTTGACATTTGATTACCAGGGAGGTCTGACTGTGAACGAAGCTCACTTTCAGTGAAACCTCCATATTATTAAATACATCTGTTAAGCAACATCAAACATAGAAACAATTAAAAAAAATACAATATGTATACATATATTATGACATTTTCAGAAGTACATCTTTATCAAGAGAGAAAGAAAGCCATGGTGATTAAAAAATGGCTAAGTAAATATGGGGTATGAAGGCAATATTTCAGAAAGGAAATGAAGACGAAGTATAGAATTGGGAAAGAAGGACAGAGGGGGAGCAAGGTTTAAAGTTTACTTAATAGATGTTTCATGTATGAGATTGCAGCTGTTTTAAGAGAAAAGGTGGAGTTTGTAGAAGTGGCTGATGTGACTGTGTTGTTATAGCTTTGTTAGGTGGTATCTATTAGTGAAGCTACAGAATCTATGAAATAGGAATTAAATTTGTAAGCTACTTCAGAGGGAGAGATATCAAGAATTTGTTTTTAGTACTTGGTATTCCAAGATAGAGAATGTCCTTTATGGAAAACCACAATTTTTTAGGATTGATTTTCTGGTTTAATTGATGGTCTAATTAGTACTGTTTCTCAGAAGTAATATGTTTTTTGTGAGATTCCTAACGTGTTTGTAAGTTAGTAGTTCTCTGGAGGATTTACACTTATTCAGTCTTCTCCAAGCTGTGCCTCTTTTATGCATTAGTGTCCTGGTTAAGTGAGATAGCCCTTGTTCTTCTAATGGATGCAAAGATGTTGAGAGTATTGAGGGATATAGCACTGAAACTTAAGACTGCTTCATCTAATGGAAGGGGGTAAAGGGTGGACCAGTCAATGGACCACAAGATGTTGCTGAATTTTTTGGTTTGAAGTTTGTAAGGTTAAGACATTCTTTAAAGAAGAAATGTTGGGGATGGTTTGTAACTAGTCTGTTGACAAAATGGGAAGATAGTCACTAAGGGAGTCCAGGAAAGTAGTTGGTGAGGTACAGTCCTGAGGACTTTAAACTTGGATCCAGAATAGGATTCAGTGTTTGACACAGGGTTGATGCAAGTGTGGGAGGTAATTAAATGAAAAAATCCATAGAGATGAATGCTATTGCAAGTAGTCAGTTGTAAGGGCTTGCCAGTCAATACCAAGAGGCCCCAGAATAGCTGAGTCAAAAAATAGAGATAGATGTCTAATGAAGGATGTATTCTGGACAGAGATATTATTTCTTGGGGGGAATATATACGGTAACAATACCCAATACTCTTATGTTTAACATTAAAGTTAGAGATGATAACCTCAGCTGGTGGAAATCTATGAGTAGGAATGGTGGAAGAAGAGAAAATAAGTTGGTTAGAGAAGAAAACAGTGATACCTCCAGCTTTTTTATGAATTCTGTCAAAGTGGATACTATTGTAAGAAGGAGGGAGGGAGGATTTCAGAGTCTTTTATATGTGGATTAAGCTATGTTTCAGTAAAAATTATAATATCTGGGATCCAGGAATGAAATTCAGTTACTTTATTAGTAATGCTGCGGATGTTTAAAGAGCAAATTTTCAGTTGTTTTGAAGATGCAAGAGGGGTGGAAGGAAAGAAAACAAAGGTTATAGGTCCAGGATTGGTTTAGACATCCCCACATAGAATTTTAGATGTGAATAAATAAAATAGTGAAAGTATAGCATATTATTGTTAGGTTTTTACTATTGTTTATGAGGATTAGAGGAGGTACATAGTATTTTATATTTGAAGAGAAGGGTGGAGGGTTAAGCTAATTATGTTTAAAGTTAGAGGAGTTTTGTAAGCATGACTAGTTTAGACACTGGAGTGGGGAAGAATAGAAGAAATTATGATAGAGGAGATAGGAGTGGTACAGCATGTGAGACTGAATAGGAGGAAATGTGGTGTTATTTGTGAGGAGTAAAAACATGTTACACCCCAAACTCATGTACAAAAATGGGAAAAAAGGGGTTGAGAATGGGTGGATAGATGGATTTATAAGACGATTAGTGAGAAGATGAGGGATAGATGATTTTAATAGGGAGTTAATAATCTTTTCTTCAAGCAGTGTTGTTACCTCCAAGAAAAAAAAAATAGTACATTTATAACAGGCTACAGTGAAACTAACTACTTGGTCAACTGCAAAATGCTTCAGGATGACTGTGGCATAAAACATGAAAGCTGAGATAGTCAATTATACCTGGTTTCTGAATAAAATGTGAGAAATTCTGGATAACAGTAAATAGAAAAGCACAAACCTCATTAAAACTTGCAACTTAGAAACACCACAATAGAAATAACTCACTGGATAATGCAGGACAAGGACAGTCCATGTCCTGCATTATCCAGTGAGTTACTTCTACTGTGGTGTTTCTAAGTAAATAGAAAAGGTTACTGTAGCTGTATACACTGGACAACATTATTGATAGTGAGACAGAAAAGTGTGCACACTGTTCAGCACAGCGGTAGTAAGCACTATATTGTGGTTAGTGAGGAAAATATAGAATACAATTAAAACAAGGACAATTCAAACATATATGAATATGTGCATACTAATGAAATATTAACAAAAAGTATATGTTGACTTCACTGGCCTGCCAGTTAATAAGGGTGAGGACTATATTGCTATGAAAAGCTCTGTTTAAATATCATTCCTTTGTTAGCTTTCAGACATATCCACACTTGTTAATAGCTAAGCTAATATGAACTGTTGCCTGTGTATGTTATAGGGCATGGTTTTAGAAATATACCTTTACATCACAGCAGGGGTAGCCATAGGTAAACTGGTGCCCTAGGCAAAAGGGCTCCACGGCACCCCCCACCTCACCACCCAGTGCCCCCATCCTGGTCAACCTATACCAAATAAATACTAGAAAAGTGCCCCTGCTACAGCAGCACCCTAGGCGGCTGCCTAGTTGGCCTATGTCTAAGGCCGGCTATGCATCACAGATTGACAAAACCTGTTGAAACATTACTTACTGTAAAAGCGCAGATGACATTAGTAAGGAGAGAGAGAGAGAGAGAGGCAGACAGAGAGATAAGGGAACACTCTTACCGGTAGACTACAGACTAATCTGTTTGATGTGTACTGTCAGGCAAAGCTGTCTAATTAGCTGAACCTTGCACAGCAGGAAATGTAACACATTTGCTGGCTGGAAGAGGGAATATGGGTAACTTGAGAATGAAATGATACAAGGCAGAAAGTGAATGCCTGTAAAAAGTCTGTTATCTCAGAAATGAGTTGATACTTCTGGAAGCTCTTTTCACAGAATGTAGAACACATCAATAGGAAGCACATTTGTAAGAGCCACTGCAGTGCACAACAGTAAATGTTACTTTTACAGAGGGCTCTCAAAATTAGCTCTTAGGGTTGCCACCTTTCATTGTGGCTAAAACTAGACCAAGGCCACACCCCTTGCACCTCCCATAGCCCTGCCTATCTCCTCCCTCTCTGCACATCTACTTTTCACCCATTTTGTGACATCATCACCACACCATATGAGGAGGACTGCCCTCTTTTTTTCTGTTTGTGATGTTTTTTTTCTGCTGCTTTACTATACTTTTCAGTAAAAAAAAAAAAAAAAGCATAGTAAATCCACCGATTTAAAAAACTCCGACAGCCTGTTTCTTTTTTTGAAGCTGAGTTTGTACAGTAATTTCTGGACTACCAGGCAATCAATTTAATTTCCGGATATTCTGGAAAAAAATGGATAGTGGCAACACTATTAGCACTACCTCTCAGTTCTTCCATTCTAAGACAATGAAACTGATGTGACAGTCCTACCATGGGCATTGTAATCTCATCAACTGTGTAGTCGCAGTGCATCATGGGAAAATGTTAACTTTAGAAGAAAACAACCTCTTCTCAGAATGTCTGCCCCTAGGAGAGCATTCAGGGTTACAAACAGAATAATGTTAGTAGTGACTACAGCTGTCTGGTGTAGAGGTTTGCAATATGCAGAACTTCAAGAAAAGTTAAAACATTTTTTTTTTCATTTTTTTCTTTTAACATTGGTAAGACCAAGTACCCCTGGTTTACAAAATAGGTACTCCATCCTAACAGCTATTATACAGTATAAAAGATGCAGCTTATACATTTTTTGAGCCAAACAAGCCAACCTCTTGTCTTCCTTGCTTCCCTGGTTATATGCCGTAAGACACCAGAATTGCACCTCCACACACACACAGTTACTCACCTTTGACCTACTTACCTGATCTGCTACAGTGCTAAGGTCTACGGTGATGCAAGTTGCCCAAAGGTGAAGGCCTTTGTGAGAAGCTAGGCTCTATGTTGTTAGCATTATTCTGCAACTTGTAGGAGGGAATTTCCCTTGTTTGCGTAGTTCTCACATAAGCGTAGCACAGCCTGTAATCACATTCAGGGTTCCTAGCTACCAAACTGCCTTGAGAATCTCTAGGACTAAGATAAAGGCCAACATTTCTTTCCAGTTAATACGCCTTTTGACCACAGCCTTGTTCTACTTGCCAAATACACTGCAATGGCCTATGTAGGTTAGTTCCAAGCCATATACAGTCAGGGTATATACTCTCTGGAACTGCAAAGGGCATCTCCTAATTCTTCAGTACCTGCAATAACTACCACCTAAATTTCTCCTTGAGATAATACTGCAGAGGCAAAGTCTTAATTAGCAGGTGTCTGTGCTGCTTCCACACGTTCTTCAGCTACCATTGCAGCTTCTTTGCAAGCATACTGGCCAAGGAAATAAGACACACATATTCAGAAATCTAACCCAAAGATTTGGAACCATTCAGACGGACTCCCACCTCCTTTGCAAAAGTCCCAGAGGAGCTGAGAGTTTGATTAATAACCTTGCGCTGCTGTGTGCCCAACAAGGCCCTCTCTCTGACATGAAAAAAAAATGCCTCTCCCTGTTATGAGGCTATAACTTGGTATTTTTAGTATAAAAAAAAAAACTCTAGATGAGAGACTATTTATAGTCCTTTTTTTGGGATTTCTACACCTTCTTCCTGGATGTTGTTTGATGCTTTCCTTAATTTTGGAGTCATTTGTTTTGCTATACAGGTTTACCAGTAATTTCCTAAAGCTTGAGGACCAGCTGGTTTGCTTTTAGACCTCCCCATTTGCCTGGATCAAGTCTGGACTGCCAATTTAATACATTTGCCCAGATGCAAGTAGAGCATACAGCTCAACTGTCTCTGATTTCTAGGGACGTCCCTGATTTTGACTCAAATTCCAACTCTGTCCCACCTAATCCCTCCTAAAAGTAGTGACTTTTGGAGGAAAGGTGGTGAATTACACATAATGAATAATGACAACAATTAAGAGTTATAAACTTCATTTACCTCAGAAAATGTGTATTAATTCATATGCTCTGGGTCTGTCAATGTGTCAAGTTAATAGCACTAATATTTTAAATGTGTCCCTGATTGTCCATGATGTTGTCATGACTTGTCCCTGATTCAGTTGATATTTGTCCCCAATCGTTTGAGAGGTCTGAGTTTTTCTGCAGAACACTTTGGAATATCAACATTATGGTTAATACATTTATAGTCAAATTTAGAGACTTCTTTACAGAAGTTCAGGAGATTTGTTATGTTTGAAGTCCTTAACTCTGTGATATTTATTTCTGATGGAGATTCTGAGGGAGAAGATTACTGGTTTTGTGGCCTAAATTAACCAGTGAGGGGCATACCCTGTGAAGCAGCAAATAGTACAGCTGTGTACACTTACCATAAATGTAGATGTTCGAGTGTATTCACTGTTGCAGTCATTACATTTGGGTAATCTGCTGGCAGGATGCCCTCAGTCGGCCTGATTAACTAAGTCCTGGGTCCTGCGTTGTTTGCTGTCCCTTCTTCCATGACGTCAGGGATATAAAACATGCAGCCAACGCCATTACATCAGTTTTTCTTGCCCCAGATGTCAGGTGCCCCCCAAACGGGGAGCCAAATATTTAAGTAATTAAAAACACAAAAATATATACCTCCAAATAAAAGCAAATACACCGAAAAGGCTTTTAAGCATAGTAAAGAAAAGTAGAGGTATACTAAGAGAAAAACAGGGGGTTGGAGGGAGGGTAACCAGGACTGCAATAGTGAATACACTCGAACATCTACATTTATGGTAAGTGTACACAAAGTACAGTTTTGTACCTACCATAAATGTAGATGTTCGAGTGCTAATACAGCTGCAGTAATCACAGATGGGTTTTCTGCCGTCAGGCAGGTCCTCGGTCGGCCGAATAACAAAGTCTAGGTCCGGCGTCGGTTGCTGTCGCTTTCTTTCCTGACGTCAATGAGGCAGGGGTATATAAGACACAGCCAACGCCATTTTCTTCAGTCTTTCTTGCCCCAGATGTCAGGTGCCCCCAGTAGGAAGGCAATACATAAATTATATTTATATACATGCAAAGCAATATAATCAAAAATCAATAGTTGCAAGCAAATATACCATAGAAGGATAACCCAATCAGGTTGTATGAAGAGGGGTTAGGACCTAGGCCTTTACCAAGAGGGGATGGAGGGAGGGAAAACTGTACTGCAGTTGTATTAGCACTCGAACATCTACATTTATGGTAGGTACAAAACTGTACTATGTTCATCGTGCATACAGCTGCAGTAATCACAGATGGGTAGAGTCCCAAAGCTACGCACAGGGTGGTAGGCACTAGGTGGAACTGGGATGAGCCAGAATGCCCTGCAACACAGCAGTGGCAAAGCCTGCTCTAGTTTTGGAATATAAAGGCAGGTGGTAGTGTTTTGTGAAGGTATGCACAGAACTCCAAGTGGCTGCCTCCAAAATATCTTTGGTAGGAACTCCTCTGAGGAAGGCTGTAGAGGTAGCTGTGGCCCTGGTGGAGTGGGATCTGATGCCTGTAGGGACAGATTTTCCATGATAGGAGTAACAAAACCGTATGCAGTGGCCTATCCATTTTGAAATTGTCTGTTTGGTAACTGGCTTCCCTTGAGCTCCTCCTGCATAGGACACAAAAAGTTGTTCTGATTTCCTGAAAGGCTTTGTTCTGTCCAAATAATAACGTAGCTGTCTATGGATGTCTAAGGAGTGTAGCAGCCTTTCCCCTTTGTTTTGAGGATTGGGGTAAAAGGTAGGTAAGTGTATGGCTTGATTTAAAGCTACCCTGGATACCACTTTAGGCATAAATGACGGGTTGGTTCAAGGAAACCCTGTCCTGATGGAAGATGAGAAAAGGCTGCACAGCCATGAGGGCTTGTAGTTCCGAAACCCTCCGAGCTGAGGTAATGGCCAGAAGGAAAGCTGTTTTCCAGGACAAGTATTGCAAATCTGTTGAGGCAGCTGGTTCAAAGGGAGGCAATGTTAATTTTTCTAGAATGTAATTAAGATCCCAGGCTGGCACTGGTTGTTTCCTTGGTGGTCTTGTATTCTTAGCCCCTCTGAGGAACTGTCTTAAGAGTGGGTGAGAGAATAAGGGTGGATCCGTGTTGAATTCTGCAGAAATGGCTGAGGCATGGATTTTTATGGAGGAAAATGAAAGTCCACTGTTCAGCAGCTCAGCTAGATACTGTAATACCTGAGGCAAATTCAGTTTTCTTGGGTCCTGGCCTTTTTTCTCATTCCAAGAGCAAAACCGTTTCCATTTTGCGGAGTAAGCCTTTCTAGTAGATGGCCGTCTGGCTTCCAAAATGACATCCTGCACCTCTTTGGGTACCCTCTTGTAGGGTCTGTTGTGGTGTTAAGGAATTTTCCATGCAGCGAGATTGAGTGTTTTCAGCTGACTGTGAAGAGTTTTGTAGCTGTGCTGAGTCAGCAGAAGAGGCATTAGAGGTAGGGGCCAGGGAGGAGTATGTGTTAGGCTCCTCAGGAGTGGGTACCAGTGTTGTCTTGGCCAGTCTGGAGCAATCAGTATCATCTTCGGTCTGTCTGCTCTTGCTTTCAAGAGCACCTTGGGCAGAAGAGGCAGAGGTGGGAAAGTGTAAACTGTCCATGCTGTCCAACTGAATGAAAGGGCATCCACTCTCCAGGCCTTTGGATGAAAGGTCCTTGAACAAAACTTTTCCAATTGATGATTCCTGTGGGAGGTGAAGAGATCTATGTCTAGCCTCCCCCACGCTTGGATTATCTTTGTAAACACTTGAGGATGCAACTTCCATTCGTGTGGATCTGTCATATTTCTGCTTAGATTGTCTGCCAGCGTGTTTTCCAAGCCTGGCAAGTACTGTGCTTGAAGTTCGATTTGCCATTCCAGAGCCAAGTTCCAAAGTGTCATGGCTAGTCTGCACAGGGGGTATGAATGTGTTCCTCCTTGTTTATTTATGTACCACATTACTGTGGTGTTGTCTGTTCTTATCAATAATTGTCCTGGATGCAGGAGGTCCTTGAAAGCTGTAATTGCATTTATCACTGCTAGCATTTCTTTTTGATTGATGTGAAGGTGCTTTTCCTTTTGGGACCATTTGCCCTGAATGCACCTGTCTGTCATGTGCGTCCCCCAGGCGTAATCTGAGGCGTCTGTTGTGATGACTTGATTTGCTTGAGGCTTGCAGAATGGGAGATCTGTGTTTGTTTGACATGCTTGGGCCCACCATAGAGATTCCTTTTGCAAACATGGAATTACTGGTATTATTGTTTCCAAACTGTGGCTGTGTTGAGACCATAGGTTTTTTTAGGTACCATTGAAGTTTCCTCATATGCAACTTTGCACATGGGATTAAAAGAATGCAAGATGCCATGAAGCCCAGAGCCTGCAGGATTTTCCTTGCAGTAAGCCTGGTACAATTTGCTAGTGTTTTGAAGTACTGAGTTAGTTGCCCTGTTTTTCTGGCGTAAGATAGGCCATCTGGGTGTTTGTGTCCAAGTTGGCACCCAGGAAAGTTATTTTCTGAGATGGTGTTAGCCTGGATTTCTCTTTGTTGATTGTGTATCCCAGAGAATTCAGTAACCGTGTTGCATAAGCCAGATGTTCCAGAAGTATGTGCTTGCTGTCCGCTTGGATCAGGCAGTCGTCCAAATAAGGGTAAATTTGTATCCCTTGAAGTCTGCAGTAGGCAATTACTGATGCCAGGCATTTCGTGAATACTCTGGGCAGTAGATAAGCCAAAGGGCAATGCAGAGAATTGATAGTGGATTGAACCTGCAAGAAATCTGAGGTATCTTCTGCAGCTTTGTCTGATTGGGACATGCAGGTATGCCTCCTTGAGGTCCAATGTTACCAGCCAAAACTCCTTGCCCAGCATGGGAAGAAGCTGCTGTAATGTGAGCATCTTGAATTTTGTGCAGTAAGAATGTGTTTAGGATGGATAAGTCCAAAATGGGTCTCCAGTCGGTTCCTTTCCTTGGTACCAGAAATAGCCTGGAATAAAAACCTTGACCTTGTTCGTGAGTAGGTACCTCTTGAATAGCTTTCATGTCTATGAGCTTTGAAATTTGTAGTTGTGCCTCTGCCCTTTGATTGTGTGGCAGGTTTGGCATGCCTCTCATTTTTGGGAGAGTGTGAAAATGAAATCTGTAGCCTCTGTTTATAACGTCCAAGATCCATTTGTCTGTTGTAACAATATGCCAATTTCTTGAAAATAATGCCAGCTTTCCTCCCAAGGGTGCTGCCAGCTGATACTTGCTTGGCATGGAAAGGAGGAAGTCATTGGGTTTGTTTCCTGTATTGTTGTGCACTGTCTTCGCCACCTCTTGGTGCTGGAGTTTGCCATTGCCTGCCTCTATATGATCCTTGTGATTGCCTTCTGCCCCTTGTGCGCCTGTATCTACCTCTTTGGGGCTTGTCCGTGGCTGGAAAGGACCAGTTTTTAGAAGGCCAATTTCTGCTAAAATGTGGTGGTTGAACCTGTAGAAAAGCTTTGACAGTTTGCATAGATTTGGCTTTTTCTTCCATTTTCCATAGTATCTCCTCAGCATTAGTACCAAATAGTACATCCTTTTGTAAAGGAGCATCTAGTAGTTTAGCTTTCACATGATCAGGCAAGATTTGTTCCCTAAGCCATGCATGTCTACGAATGACTGATCCTGTAACAGCAGCTCTACTTGAGGCCTCTAGGGCATCATAGCCACATTGTAAGGTGTGTTTACCCACTTGTTCTGCACTATGCATCATATCCTGCAACTCCTTCAAATCTAGTTGTTCAGGTTGAGACATTTTATTTCTTAGTTGTGCTAACAGAAACTGCTGATATTTAAGCATATGAAACTGACAATTTAAGGCCCTCATGGCTAGGGTGGCCGAGGTATATACCTTTTTCCCCACCTTTCTAAGGATCTTGACTCTCTTTCGGAAGGTAGTGGATTCTTGGCAGTAGAGGCCTTCATTCCCTTGGGGCCTTGAGAAATGGTTTCAGGGTCAGCATCATGGCTTTTGTAAAGAAATTGGTGAGAGTTAGGAACTCTGTAGTACCTATCAGGCTTGACTGGGGCAGGAGGCAGGGAATCCGGATTAAGGCAAGCCTCCGAATAAACATCATCAAGTACGTCCAAGACAGGAGGTATCGCCAGAGGTCTGTGCTGAGGTAACAAGAAATTCCCTAAGTCTTTTCTTGGAATCAGAAAAGTCTTGGCCTTCCCAATGGAAGTGTTCCCTCAAGGTGTGCAAGGTTTCTCCAAAAGAAAAATCCTCAGGAGGAGATACAGAAGGAATGGACTGCTCTGCATCAGAATCTTCAAATGGGGAGTAAGAGTGTTCCTCTACATCAGAATGTTCTGAAAAAATGGAGCCCTGATCAGAAGAGGGAGAATCTTCCTCCACTCTGGGTCTCTTGTCTGGAGGGGGTTGGGAACCCCTGATAAGAGTAATTAAATCCTCAGCCATTTTAAGCATCTGCTTTTTAGGCATGGGGCCTGGGGATGGGCCCTGTGCAACAAGCCTCTTGGGATGCCTGGCTGATTTGGACTTAGTAAAGGCCTTAATGGAAATGGAAGATGAGGGTCTAAAGACACCATGGGTGGAAGTGGACCTGTCCACATTAGGAGGCTCAACGCTCACAGTGGCTTCGGTAGTTGTAGTCTGGGTATGGGCCGAGGTACCTGCGGTCTCGGTTACAGAAGACACCGCCAAAGAAGTGTGGTCGGTAGTCAGGGACTGCATAGGCGTCTCACTGAGAACCGGACCACGTGTAGCCGGTTTTGGCGTGGTGTCGGTGGGGACCGCGGACCTCGTGTGTCGGTCCTTGTCCTTGCATTTTTTGGACAAAACGGTAGTCGGAGACTCCAACGACATTTTATAATCAAAGGTTTTACCAAAAAAGTGTTGGGCGAACTCCGCCCGACGCTTAATAGTGCGTTTATTGAAAGTAGTGCAAAAGCGACAGCCTGAGACGTCGTGGTCTGGGCCTAAACAAGGTATGCAGAGGGAATGGAAATCCTTATGCGGTATTTGCTTCCCACAAGAAATACAATTGTTAACTTTTTCTGACATCGGTCTGAGGCAAGAAAAGTTTCCCCAACGGGGTACTTAGCTTTAATGAAGACTTCAGTTTCCAATTTTTCGTAAATTCAGGAGCTGGCCGACCGGCACTTGCGAACTGCTTCTGCTTCGGGCACCGCGCGGCAAAAAAGACTGAGGAAAATGGCGTCGGCTGTGTCTTATATACCCCTGCCTCACTGACATCAGGAAAAAAAGCGACAGCAACCGACGCCGGACCTAGACTTTGGAATTCGGCCGACTGAGGACCCGCCTGACGGCTGTGATTACTGCAGCTGTATGCACGATGAACATCTGCACTATGCTCTTTGTGTTTCACTGTTGCAGTCATTACATCTGGGTAGATTCCCAAAGCTATGGTTGGGAGGATGGATTTAAACAGCATTAGGACCAGCTATAAGGCCCTACAGGACAGCAGTGGCAAAGCCAGCTCTGGATTTAGAGAAGAAAGGTAAATGGTAATGTTTGGTGAACGTATGAACTGAGCTCCAGGTAGCAGCTTCTAGAATGCCTCTGACAGGCACACCTCTGAGAAAGGCTGTAGAAGTAGATGCAGCCCTGGTGGAATGAGATCTGATCCCCTGGGGGATAGTTTTACCATAGTGCATATAGCAGAAACAAATACAATGGCGTATCCATTTGGAAATAGTCTGCTTTGAAATAGGCTTTCCCTCTTCCCCTGCAGCAAATGCCAAAAGTAGTCATTCAGATTTTCTTAGAGATCTTGTCCTGTTTAAGTAAAATCTAAGTTGTCTGTGTACATCCAATGAATGCAGAATCCACTCCCCCTTGTTCTGTGGATTGGGAAAGAAAGTTGGCAAATGAATGGTCTGATTACAAGCCACACTGGATACCACCTTAGGCATGAAGGATGGATTAGTCCTGAGACACCCTGTCCACATGAAAAATAATGAAAGGCTCCACTGCCATAACAGCCTGTAATTCGGAACTCCTTCTAGTTGAAGTGACTGCTAAAAGGAGAGCTGTTTTCAGGAGAGAAGTCTGCAGTAGCAGCTGGCTCGAAAGGAGGGAGAGTGAGTTTTTCCAATACAAAAGTGAGGTCCCAGGCAGGGGTTGGAGATCTCCTGGGTGGTCTTAAGTTTCTGGCCGCTCTGAGATACTGCTTTAGCAGAGGATGAGAGAAGAGGGGAGGTTCTGTGTTGTAATGAGCTGAAATGGCTGAGGCATGGATTTTTATGGAAGAAAAGGACAGGCCCTTGTGAAGCATCTCAGTTAAGTATTGTAAAATCTGCGGAATATTGGGCACTGCTATGCTTATCCCTTGTGATTGATTCGAGGCACATAATCTTTTCCATTTGGCAGCATAAGATTTTCTAGTACTAGGCCTTCTTGCCTCCAAAATGGCATCCATCAAAGGTTTGCTGAGGGATGCTAAGGGCAAATTTAGGTGATTAGCCACGCTGCAAGATTCAAAGTTTGGAGCTGAGTGTGCAGAATTTGGTTGTTCTGCTGAGACAGTAAGTAAGGTGTCTGAGGCAGGTGCCACGGTGGAAGGTGTGACACATTGCGCAGAAGTGGGTACCAGTGTTGGCGAGGCCAGTCTGGAGCAATCAAAATCATTTTTGGTTTGTCCTGTTTGACTTTTAGTAGACCTCTGGAGAGCAGAGGCAGAGGGGGAAAGGCACAGACTGACAGGTTTTTCCAGATGAATGATAGAGCATCCACTTTCCAGGCTTTTTTGTGATGAGTTCTTGTGTAGAATTTGTCCAACTGATAGTTCTGGGGTGAGGCAAAAAGATCTATGTCTTGAATCCCCCATTTGCGTGTCAACATGTTGAAAATCCATGGTTCCAGTTTCCATTCGTGTGAGTCCACGAGATTTCTGCTTAGTTCATCTGCCAGAGTATTCAGCTTTCCTGGCCGGAATTGAGCTTGTAGTTGAATTTGGTAGGTCAAGGCCATGTTCCACAATGACATGGCTAGTCTGCAAAGGGTGTAGGAGTGTGTACCCCCCTGCTTGTTTATGTACCACATAACTGTGGTGTTGTCTGTCTTTATCATTAATTGTCCTGGATGAAGGTAGTCCTTGAAGGCTGTCAGTGCATTCTGTACAGCTAGCATCTCTTTTTGATTGATATGAAGGTGCATTTGATTTGGGCTCCATTTGCCCTGAATGCACTTCCCTGCCAGATAAGTTCCCCAAGCATAGTCTGATGCATCTGTAGTTAGGGTTTGGGTGACAGGGGGTGGAGTGAATGGCAGTCCCTTGTTTTGGTGGCAGGCCTCTGCCCACCATAGGAACTCTAGTTGCAGGCAAGGTATGATAGGAATCATTGTTTCCAGGCTGTAAAAATGTTGACTCCATAAACTTTTTAAGTACCACTGAAGTTTCCTCATATGCAGTCTTGCATATGGAATTAGAAGAATGCAGGAGGCCATGAGCCCCAAGGCTTGCAGAATTTGTCTTGCAGATAGTAGGGTTTTTGTGGCCACCTGTTTGAAGTAAGTTAACAAATGAATTTGCTTTTCTGGCATAAGGTAAGCCATCTGGGCAGTTGTATTTAAGCTTGCACCCAGGAATGTAATTTTTTGAGGGTACCAGTTGTGATTTATTTTCATTTATGGTGTACCCTAGACAAGTTAGAACCCTTTTTACAAATGCCAGATGTTTTAGAAGAATGTCCCTGTTTTCTGCATGAATTAAACAATTGTCCAGGTATGGTTATATTTGAATATTTCTTTGCCTGCAAAATGCAATTACTGGAGCCAGGCACGTTGTGAAGACCCTGGGCGCAGTAGATAAGCCATAGGGCAGTGCAGAGAATTGGTAATGCAAGTAGCCTGCTTTGAAGCGGAGGTATCTTCTGCAAGACTCCCTGATTGGGATATGCAGGTAAGCCTCTTAAGTCTAGAGTTACCAACCAGGCATCTTTGCCTAGCATAGGAAGCAACTGTTGAAGAGTCAGCATCTTGAACTTTGGAACGTCCAGAAATGTGTTTAGTGTAGATAAGTCCAGAATTGGACGCCCTGATTTGTCTTTTCTGAGTACCAGAAAAAGTCCTGAATAGAAACCTTGTCTCTTTTCCTCTTATGGTACTGGTTGAATAGCCCCCATGTTCATGAGGGACAGTACTTGTTTCTGGGCCTCTGTCCACTGATTTGGGGGCAAGTCTGGCCATCCGTTTGGGATTGGCAACGTGTGGAAATGAAATCTGTACCCCTGGGATACTATATTTAAAACCCATTTGTCCTGGGTTATAAGTTGCCAGTTTCTTGCATGAAGTGCCAGTTTTCCCCACAAAGGGGCAGCTAAAAGTTAAGTGCTTGGTAAGTGTAAAAGGAAGTCATTGAGACTGCTTACCAAAGGTGCCTTGTTGTTTCCAAATTTGGAGGAGGAGGAGGCACCCCATTGTTTTGTTCTAAAAGTCCCTTGTGACTGAAACCTGGAGCCTTTGGAATGTCTGGGTTTGACTTGAGTGGCTCTCGAAGGAACTGGAAAGGACCAGTTCTTAGTAGGCCAGTGCCTACTAAATCTTGGACGTTGCACTTGTAAAAAATCCTTCACAGTTTGCATAGATTTAGCTTTATCTTCCATCTTTTTTAAAACTTCTTCAGCCTTATTACCAAAGAGACGGTCCTGTTGTAAAGGAGCATCCAACAATTTTGCTTTAACATGATCGGGCAGAGTTTGCTCTTTGAGCCAAGCATGCCTTCTTAGCACAGACCATTTAAGTAGCCCTGAAAGAGGCCTCCAAAGAATCAAAACCACATTGCAAGAATGTTTTCCAACTTGTTCAGCTGAATGCAATAAATCCTGTAAATCTTTATTTTCCACACAGTCGGAAATTAACATAATTTTCTGTTTAAGCAGTCCCAATGATATGCTGTTGATATTTAAACATATGAAATTGCCAGTTTAAAGCCCTGATTGCCAAGGTTGCAGAAGTGTAAACCTTCTTACCCCATCTATCCAGCACCCTGGAATCTCTATCAGAAGGGGTAAAATTTTTAGCAGTAGAGGCCTTAATGCCCATGGGACCCTGAGAAATGGTTTCAGGATCTGCAATAGGATTTTTGAAAAAGAATTTGTGGGAGTCAGGAACCCTGTAGTATCTGTCTAGCTTGCAAGGAGCCGGAAGCAGAGAATCAGAAGCCATACTAGATTCTGAAAAAACATCAACAATGTCTAGAACAGGAGGTATAGCCAAAGGCCTATGCTGAGAAAGAAGAAAATCCCTAATTCTCTTTTTAGATTCAGAGAAATCCTGACTTTCCCTATGGTAATGTTCCCTTAAGGTATGTAAAGTTTCCCCAAAAGAAAAATCCTCAGGGGGAGAAGCAGAAGGAATGGAGTCTTCTGCATCAGAGTCCTCATAAGTAGGCATAGACAAATCCGGTTCATTAGAAGAGTCAGAAGAAATAGAATCCTGTTCAGAAGATTCATAATCAAAGTCTTGCATAGGCCTCTTAGCAGGGGGGGGGGGGGGGGTTGGCTACCCCTGATCAGAGTAATTAAATTTTCAGCCATTTTGATCATTTGTTTTTTTAGGCATAGGGGCCTACATTTGTGGACCAGGTTTTGTTTTTTTAGACATAGATTTACATTTTAGCCTTAATTTTGAAGATGGCGTTGGTCTAAAATACAAATATGTAGGCCTGAAAACACCCTCAGAAGCCGGTGCCTGCACAGCGGCTCCAGACCCATCTAAGGTAGACACATCCGCGGGTTCCATAATTGAAGCATCTCGCAGCATACAGGACTCCGAATGGGTCTCAGTAGAGGCCTGTGAATCAGAAATAGCAGGTATCAGGGGCTGTGAAAGCACCTCATGGAGTACCGGCAAACTGGTGACTGGCTTAGGAGAAGCCTCATCATCAGTTCTGGACCTCAACGGCCTGTCTTTGTCCTTTTCTTTGCATTTTTTAGGTATTCCAGTAGTCGGATTGCTAATCGAAGATATTTCTGGATAATTAAAGCGCGAGCCAAAATATTTAGAAGCAAAAATATACAGACGTTTAATAGTGCGTCGATTAAATTTAGCACAAAACCGACAGCAAGGTACATTGTGGTCAGGGCCTAGGAAAGGAATACAGTACAAATGAAAATCCTTATGAGGTATTTGCTTCCCACAAGTAATGCAATTATTAACTTCTACTGGCATCGGTAAGAAGCAAGAAAAAGTTTCCGCAACGGGGTACTTAGCTTTTTAGTTGAAGACTTCGGTTCGGTTCTGAAACTCGAAAACGAAAATTTCAGGAGTCGGCCGACCGGCACTTGCGAACTGCTTCTGCTTTGGGCACCGCACGGCAAAAAAGACTGATGTAATGGTGTTGGCTGCATGTTTTATACCCCCGACGACCTGACGTCATGGAAGAAGGGACAGCAACCGACACAGGACCCAAGACTTTGTTAATCAGGCCGACTGAGGGCAACCTGCCAGCAGATTACCCAAATGTAATGACTGCAACAGTGAAACACGAAGAACATCACTTCACTACTGAAACCTTCTTATGCAGCTGTCTCTCATGCTCATGTAAGCAGATGCACTGCAGTTTTCATCCCACTAGCCCACAGTGTGTTTTATGTTCATGAACCCAACCCTATGTTTCATCTGACAAACTTATTAATTCTTCATTTCTTAAAAAAATCATGTTACATATATTAACTGGTAGTAATTTAGTTTATCTTGATGTCACAGGGAACACTTCAAGCACATTCTTTACAAAACAATCATTCAGCTTCCATTGGTGTACCTTTACAATGGAGAAATGCACATCAAAAAGTAAGCAAATGTAGCTGAACATTACGGTCGGATAGTTCACTCACCTATCAACAAATCTACTCATCTCTTACTACCATGTTACAGGTTGGGGATTGGTATAATAGTCAACGTGTTTACCTTACAAACACAAAGTACAAGGCTTGATTCTCACCTTTGGGAAGTATGGATACGCCTAAAATACTCCCTGGGGTCTTTAGCCTAGTAATCATCTACAAACTTATGAACATTACCTCTACTACACATTGACTGGTATGTTCAAATCCCTCTTCTTTTTGTTCTTCTTTTTCAATCTCCTTTTCTGATGATGAATTTGCATGTACATCTGCTATCCATTCATAAGCAGCTTTTCTTGCCTGTAAGCAAATAAGTGTATATAAAATAAATAAATTATTGTGTAAAACACAAATCAAAATATTGCAAAAGCACCAAAATGTTTACATGTGACTTCCATTTTATTATTGTCTTTGAAATATGTACTGTGCATAGAATGTTAATGTTTCTCAATTCATACTAGGCACCACTAAAACAGTTGAGCATGTCCAAGGAAGGAAACGAGATGTTTCCATGTGACAGTACCCCCCAACACACACACACACACACACACACACACACACACACACACACACACACACACACACACACGCAATAATCCTAGGTTTGGAAACTTTATGACAAAGTGAGAAATGTATCTTAAATTTACTCTTTTGACAAGTATGGCATTCTATCTTAATGCATTGGTTAGTGGTTGCAAACATACATTCAAGTTCAAGTTTATTACGTGCATTCTCCTAAGCAATTTATTTTTTTTAACAAAATATTGAGCATACAACACAAAATGAACCAACAGAAAATAATCAAAAAAGTAAATTGTTATCATGAACAAAGGCTAAGCTGCTCCACAAGACCATCAAACTGGCCCACTGCATACCACCTGAGCTGCCTCTCACAGCTGGGGAACAAATGGGCCAACTAAGCCAGCTGGGTAGACATGAATAGGCCACAGGTATTTTGCTTGTCTATCCAGGGGATACTCACTCACGTCAGTTAACTGAATCACACTACAGTGGGAATAAGGAAATATATCCTTTTCCACACTGTAGTGTGATCTCAGAGTTAGTATATCTTATTACCGGAACTGTGTCTGGCACCAGAATACGTTTTTGCAGGGAGGGGGCAAGCCCCCTGCATCACCCCACACACATGCTTCTTATATACATATTAACTCTCACAACTACAGTACGGGAAAGGATATATTTCCTTATTCCCACTGTAGCCTGATTCAGTTAATTGACGTGATTCGGTAAACTGAGTTTCGTGAAAGTGCACTTTCGGTTAAGTACACTTTCGTGAAACTGGATCTCTACATTCTAATCTTCGAAGAAGTGTGTTTTCGGTTATTAGAAGTAGACACACACACACACACACACACACACACACACACACATATACATATATACTATGAGCCCAATTCTAAAAGACTAGCTCTCAGGGTAAGTGACTTACTCCACTGTAAACCTGCTTTACAGAAAGGCCTTACACAGGAGTAAACCTTTGCAATCTGGCCCTATACATAAATATATATATATATATATATATATACATATATATATATATATATATATATATATATATATATATATATATATATATATATATATATGTTATATACATACGTACTCTCATACACACACCCCCACCCCCCACCCCCATACACACACACCTATGTGTATAAACATGCAACAGCTAAAAATGTCAATATAACCTCATTGGTGACGGCATTCATCACTTTTTCAAATAATCCAACTAAAGTGATTGCAAATGTAAACCAATAGGATACATTTAAGATCACCAGAAAACAATCAAGAAACAGCTTTTACACAGAGAATTTACCCCCCACATCCCCCAAAACTTAAATAAACTAACCCCAAGGTTACACAATCACAAAGAAAGTGAAAAAACAAAAGTTATGTACTTATCATAATGCTAGATCTGTGCCATCTTCTTCTATCTGTCTCAACCTGTGGTTTATCGGATCCAAAGCTGGCAGTTCAGACTCTTCAGCTTTGAAGTGCCACATCCTTTCCCATAATGTAATATCCTTCTTGAATCTCCTCAGACTGAGTATGCACTACCATACTCTAGGAAAACCTGAAAGATGTTCACAACCATAATACAAAGGAAGGGACCAAACAGAGGGTCCTAATGTTAGGCTTTGGGCCTGTCAGCATAATCAACTAGGAACCATTCAATAAGAATGATAATTTGGAAATGGGAAATGGAGGGAGGGATGGTTGAGATGTATAGTAGGAGATAAAGATTTAGTATTATGGGAAGTACATAACTCTTATATATAATGTTGTCTTTTCCATCTTTGTCAACCTGTGGGACAGAGACTCCAGCAAGTCACAAAGGGTGGCATCAGGAGAGAACATTCTGCAAAATATTATAGCCAAAGTTGACTTATATCTGGACTGAATATCTATCCTGTACTGAGCCACAAAGGTACAAGTATTAGACCATATAACCACTATACAAATATGACCTAAGGAGGCCCAAGCAAAAAAAAGTTAGTAGTAGTAAAGTACAGTTGTGTACACTTACCATAAATGTAGATGTTCGCGTGTATTCACTGTTGCAGTCATCACACTTGGGTTATCTGCCTGCAGGTAGCCCTCAGTCAGCCCGAATACCAGAGACTTAGTATTTCTGCGTCGGTTGCTGTCACTCCAGGTCTGACGTCAGGTTGTCAGGAGTATAAAAACATGCAGCTGACGTCATTACGTCAGTTTTTCTTGCCCAAAATGTCAGGAGCCCCCCAAACAGTGAGCTAAGTTAAAGTGGGGAAAACACCACCAGTAAAAAGTAAATGCCAATACCCCTGAGAGGGGTGAGTAGTAGACACAGAGAGGAGAGAGAGACAGATAAGGGGAGTGGAGGGAGGGAAAAGTACAGTTTTGTACCTACCATAAATGTAGATGTTCGAGGATCCACATTGCTGCAGTCCTTACTATTGGGTAGTCCGCTGTCCAGTCGGCCCAATACCAGAGTATGGCTTACGTCGGTCAGGGCGCATTAGACTGACGTCAGTACGTCAGGGTACTAATGCGCATGACCGACGTCATATCCTCAGTCTTTTCTTGCCCCAGATGTCAGAAGACCCTAAAAAGACAAGGCCCAAAATACCTGCACCAAAAATATGTACATTATATACAAAAATATATACAAAAATATCAGCAGATAACCTCACCTACACAACCACCCCCAAACACAGAGGGGAAGGAGGGAGTTGGACTGCAGCAATGTGGATCCTCGAACATCTACATTTATGGTAGGTACAAAACTGTACTATGTTCTTCGCTCCACATTGCTGCAGTCCTTACTATTGGGTAGAATCCCAAAGCAGAGGTAAGGGAGGCTGGCAAATCATAAAGAAGCAGGAGCTGACAACATGCCTTGCAAAATAGCTGTGGCAAAACCAGCCCTAGACTTAGAGTAGAGAGGAAGGTGATAATGCTTAGAGAAAGTATGCACTGAACTCCAAGTAGCTGCCTCCAAAATATCCTTTGTTGCCACCCCTTAGAAATGCTGTTGAAGTGGCAGTAGCCCTAGTGGAATGAGGCCTAATCCCAGCTGGAATCTCCTTGCCATGATGGGAATAACAAAATGCAATGCAAAACCCAATCCACCTAGAAATAGTCTGTTTTGACACAGGCTTGCCCTGTGAACTCAAAGCAAAAGAAACAAACAACTGCTGAGACTGCCTAAAATCCTTAGTCCTGCTTAAATAATAACGCAATTGCCTGTGTACATCTAAAGTGTGCAAAATCTTTTCCCTTTATTTTGGGGGTCTGCATAAAAGTAGGCAAATGAATAGTTTGGTTTAAAGCCACACTAGAAACCACCTTAGGCATAAAGGAAGGATTAGTACGTAATGATACCCTATCCTTATGGAAAATCAAATAGGGCTCTACTGCCATAAGGGCCTGCAACTCAGACACCCTTCTTGCAGAAGTAATAGCCAACAGAAAAGCAGTCTTCCATGACAAGTATTTCAATTCAGCAGTAGCCGAGGCTCAAAAGGTTGTAGAGTAAGTTTTTCCAACACAAAATTGAGATCCCAAGCAGGAGTAGGAGCTCATGGGGTCTTATATTCTTTGCCCCTCTAAGAAACTGCTTGAACAAAGGATGCGAAAACAATGGTGGGTCACAATCATAGTGAGCTGAAATTGCTGCAGCATGAATCTTAATGGAAGAGAAGGACAAACCTTTGTCCAATAACTCAGTAAGATATTGAAGAGCCACACTCAAATTAGGCTCAGAAATCTCCAAATTCCTTGCTGCACTCCAAAATAAAAATCTCTTCCATTTTTCATGACACTTTCCTTGTACTAGGTCTTCTAGCTTCCATAATCACATTTAAAACTTGTTGAGGAAGTTGAGACCGGCTGTCTTTCAAAACAGAATATGCCATGCTGTTAGATGAAGAGAGCGAAGCTTGACATTGAGCAGGTGGCCTTCTCTCTGAGACAACAGGTGCGGAATCAAGGGTAAAGGCCATGGAGGCTTCTTTACTAGACTCCTCAGTAATGGGTACCAGTGCTGCCGAGGTCAATCTGGAGCTATTAAAATCATCCTTGGCTTGTCTTGTCTGACTTTTAGAAGCACCTTTGGAAGAAGAGGCAGAGGTGGAAAGCATACACATGAAGATTTTTCCAACTGAAAGAAAGAGCATCCACTTTCCAAGCTGTGTGATGTAACCTCTTTGTGCAAAACTTTGGCAGCTGGTGGTTTAGTGGAGAAGCGAACAGATCTATGTCTGGAGTTCCCCAGGACACTGTCAACCTTTGAAATACATGAAGATCCAGTTTCCACTCGTGGGGATCCATGATTTGTCTGCTTAACACATCTGCTAAGGAGTTCTGTGCTCCTGGCAGAAACCTTGCCTGAAGAGTTAGTTGCAAGCTGAGCAGTCTCCCATAAAATCATTGCTTGCCTGCACAATGGGTAAGAATGTGTTCCCCCTTGTTTGTTGATGTACCACATGACAGTTGTGTTGTCTGTTAGAATCAACACCTGCCCTGGAAGAAGTAACTCCTTGAAAGCCATTAATGCAAACTGGACTGCTAACATCTCCTTCATGTTGATATGTAGATGCTGTAGTCTGGCAGGCCACTTGTCTTGTATCCACTTTCCATTTAGATGAGCTCCCAAGCAATGTCCGAGGCATCTGTCGTTAAAATCTGACTCGCCTCTGGCCGGGTCACAGAGAGTCCCTTGTTTAGGTGACATTCCTGAGCCCACCACAAAAATTCTTTCTGAAGGCAAGGTATTATTTGAATGACAGTGTCCAAATCCTGGCAGTGCTGTGTCCATACATTTTGAGATACCATTGTAGCTTCCTCATATGCAGTTTGGCATTGGGAAGCACCAGAATACAAGATGCCATGAACCCTAATGCTTGAAGGACTGTCCTTGCAGTCAGCACGGACTGATGAGATAGTTGATGGAAGTAAAGTGATAGACTCTTTTGTTTGTCCGGGGTTAAAAGGCCATCTGGGCTGCTGTATTCAGTCTCACACCCAGAAAGCACATGTCTTGAGAGGGTACTAGACTGGACTTTATTTCGTTCACAGAATACCCTAGGCATCTTAGCACTGCTATAACATATTCCAGATGCTGTAGAAGGTCTTCCTTGTCTTGAGCCAGAATCAGGCAGTCGTCCAAGTAAGGATAGATTTGAATTCCTTGTAGCCTGAAGTAAGCTATCACTGGAGCCAGAACCTTTGTGAATACTCTGCAGTAGATAAGCCAAAGGGCAATGCAGAGAACTGATAATGAGAATTTCCAGTTCGAAACCGCAGATACTTCCTGCAACTTAGCCTTATAGGCACATGAAGGTAAGCTTCCTTGAGATCTAAAGTTACCATCCAGTGATCTTTGCCCAGCAGAGGTAAAAGCTGTTGTAACGCCAACATCTTGAACTTGGGAATGTCGAGATAAGTGTTGAGGAGAGATAAATCCAAAATTGGTCTCCACATGTTCCCATTCTTTGGTACTAGGATCAGCGGAGAATAAAATCCTAGCCCCCTTTCTGATACAGGGAGTGCCTGAATGGTCGCCATCTGGAGTAACTGTGAAATCTTCTTGTGAGCCTCTTTTCTTTGTGAAGGAGGAACGTCTGGCATGCCTTTGAAAGGGGCAATGTATGGAAATAAAACCTGTAACCGTGGTGAATGATATCCAACACCCATCTGTCTTGAGTAATTAAATCCCAATTGTCTTTGAAAAGAGACAGTCTTCCTCCCAAAGGAGCTGCCAGACGAGAATCTACCGGCAGCTGAAAAGGCAGGTCATTGGGTCTGTTTACGAAAGGACTGACCCCTGCCCTCACCAGAAGTCTGAGCAGGTGAACTCCCTGTTCTAGGCCTAAAAGAACCTTGAGCTCTTGCCCTACCACGTCTAGACCTACCCCTAGACTGGGAATCATAAGCAGGATATGTCCACCCCTTAGCAGGCCAATTTCTACTAAACTTCGGTGGCTGCACCTGCAAAAAATCTTTAACAGTTTGCATAGACTTAGCTTTGTCCTCCATTTTCTTTAAAACTGCTTCCACAGGCGCACCAAACAACACATCAGACTGTAAAGGAGCATCCAAAATCCTTGTCTTAACATGCTCAGCTAAATTCTGATCCCTCAACCAGGCATGCCTGCGAAGAACAGAACTAGTGGCAGCCACCCTCGAGGAGGCCTGTACAGCATCAAAACCACATTGCAAAGAATGCTTACCCACTTGTTCAGACACATGAACTAAATCCAACAACTCTTTACACTCAATACCTTCCGCCAAAGCATCCACCTTAGATTTCAATTGTGAAAGGAGATAATTTTGATATTTTAACATGTGAAACTGACAATTCAACGCTCTCATGGCTAGAGTGGAAGAAGTATACACTTTCTTTCCCCACCTATCCAAAGCCCTTGCCTCTTTATCAGTGGGAACAGGATTTTTAACCACAGAGGCCTTAACACCTTTAGGCCCCTGAGAAACAGTTTCTGGGTCCGCCTAGGACTCTTAAACAAATACTTATGAGCTTGGGCACCCTATAGTATCTATCAGGTTTAACAGGAGCAGGAGGCAAAGAGTCAGGGTTCAGGAAGCCTCTGCAAAACATCTTCCACCACATTCAACACAGGAGGTATAGCTAAGGGCCTATGTTGGGGTAAAATAAGAATTCCCTAAGCCTTTTCCTGAATCAGAATAATCTTGGCCTTCCCATTTAAAGTGTTCTCTCATGGAATGCAGAGTTTCTGAAAATGAGAAATCCTCAGGAGGAGAAGCTGTAGGTGTGGAATCATCCACATCAGAATCAGAATAAGGTGGAAATTCCTGCAAGTCTTCCGCAGAAGACTCTGAAGCCTCTGAATACTGTTCCAAACACTCAAACTCAGGTTCCACCCTAGGCCTCTTATCAGGAGGGGGCATAGAGCCTCTAATCATAGTAATTAAATCTTCTGCCATTTTAAGCATATGTTTCTTAGGCACAGAACCTGAAGTGCTAGGAGAAGCCCCCACGGAAGCTGAACTTGGCCTACCTCTCAAAGAAGTTTTGGAAACAGAAGGAGAAGCTCTAACTACCTTGGGAAGAGAGGGAAGAACAGTTACCTGAGAAGCCCCCTCAGCCTGGCCTACTTCCTGAGAAGGCACATCCTGTAACAGTAAAGTCTCAGCCTGAGACTCCAAAGAAACTCCTGGCAAAACCTCCGGCTCCACTGAGCCTTCTAAAGGACCGACGTCTGGGACTGCCGGTTCATCCACCCTAGGCTTCGCTGTTTTGTCCTTGCGCTTTTGACGAAGCGGCCGGAGTATCCGACGGCATTTTATAATTGCAACGCTTCCCAAACACTAACCTGGCACAGTCTAACCATCTCTTAATAGTGCGTTGTTAAACCTAGCACAAGAGCGGCATCCAACAACGCCGTGCTCAGGCCCTAAACAAGGTATACACAAGGTATGGTAATCCCTATGAGGTATCTGTTTCCCACATGAAATACAGTTATTCACTTTTTCTGACATCCGGTTAAATACTGAGGCAAGAAAAACCAAAATGTTCCCCAACGGGGTACTTAGCCAACTCTGATTCGGTCTGAAACTCCGACTTCGGAAATATTTCAGAACGCCAACCTGCACTCGCAAAACTGCTTCTGCATCGGACCATGCGGCAAAAAAGACTGAGGATATGACGTCGGTCATGCGCATTAGTACCCTGACGTACTGACGTCAGTCTAATGCGCCCTGACCGACGTCAGCCATATACTCTGGTATTCGGGCCGACTGGACAGCGGACTACCCAATAGTAAGGACTGCAGCAATGTGGAACGAAGAACATCCAGGACTGCAAGAGTGAATACACTTGAACATCTACATTTATGTTAAGTGTACACAACTGTACTATATTCTTCGTGTTTCACTGTTGCAGTCATCGCACTTGGGTAGATTTCCAAAGCTGAAGAAGGGTGGAGGCAGTCAAGAAGAGTTGGGGCTAGGACTGCTGTTGCAAAACCTGCCCTGGATTTGGAAAAGGCAGGCAGGTGGTAATGTTTGGTGAGGTGTGTACAGAACTCCAGGTAGCAGCTTCCAGGATGTCCCTGGTAGGGACTCCCCTGAGGAATACTGTAGAGGCAGAAGTTGCCATAGTGGAGTGTGTTCTGACCCACTGAGGGGTTGGTTTCCCATGGTGCTTGTAGCAGAAATGGATGCAGTGTGCTATCCATTTGGAAATTGTTTGCTTTGAAATGGCCTTGCCCTCTGCCTCTGGTGCAAAGCTGACTAGTAACTGGTGAGATTTCCTGAAGGGCTTAGTCCTATCAAGGTATAATCTGAGCTGTCTGTGCACGTCCAAGGAGTGCAGGATCCATTTCCCTTTATTTTGAGGATTAGGAAAGAAGGTTGGTAAATGGATAGATTGGTTGAGAGCAACGCTGGACACCACTTTTGGCATAAAGGAAGGGTTAGTCCTGAGGGAAACCCTGTCAGCATGGAAAATAATGAAGGGTTCCATGGCCATAAGTGCTTGTAGCTTAGACACTCTTCTAGCTAAAGTGATGGCCAGAATCAAGGCTGTTTTTCAAGAGAGGAATTTTAACTCTGCTGACACTGCAGGCTCAAAGGGGTGTGGGGGGGGGGGGGTAAGCTTTTCCAGTACAAAGTTAAAGTCCCAGGCAGGGGTGGGTGCTCTCCTAGGTGGCTTTAAGTTGTTTGCCCCTCTCAGGAACTGTTTGAAAAGAGGGTGAGAAAAGAGAGCTGGCTCAGTGTTGTAATGAGCCAAAAAGGTAGAGGCATGGATTTTAATGGAGGAGAATGATAGGTGTCTGTGTAGTAGATCTACTAAATAATCCAAGATTAGAGACAGGGAGGGCAGAGTTGTGTCCTCTCCTTTAGATTGTATCCAGGAGCAGTACCTTTTTCACTTATCAGCATAGGATTTCCTTGTACTGGGTCTTCTGGCTTCAAGAATGACGTCCAGCACCTCCTTGCTTAGGCTGGTTATTGGGGGAGAGTTCAAGGAATAAGCCATGCTGCAAGATTTAGGGTTTGTAGTTGTGGATGTAAGATCTGTCCCTCTTGCTGAGAAAGCAGGTTTGGGTTCTGGTGTAGGTGCTAGGGTAGCACTGGTGACAGGCTGTGCAGGAGTGGGTACCAGTGCTGGCATGGCCTGTCAAGGGCAATTAGAATTGTCCTTGGTCTGTCCTGTCTTATCTTGAGAAATACTCTTGAGAGAAGGGGCAGGGGGGGAAGGCATAGATTGAGAGATTTACCCACTGGAAGGATATGGCATTCACTTTCCAGGCCGTGCTATGAGGTGTCCTGGTACAGAATTTGCTGAGCTGATGATTGCAGGCGGAGGTAAAGAGATCCACCTCTGGGGTCCCCCATTTCTGAATCAGAAGGTTGAAGGTGCTGGCTGTGCCTTGTGTGGGTCTAGGAGATTTCTGGTTAAGTCATCTGCCAGTGAGTTTTGTTTTCCTGGCAGGAATTGAGCTTGGAGAGGGACCTGCATGTCCAAGGCCGTGCTCCACAGGGCCATGGCTAGCTGTTCCCCCTGCTTGCTGATTTACCACATAACTGCGGTGTTGTCTGTTTTTATTAGGAGGTGTCCTGGTGAGAGTAGGGATCTGAAAGCTGTCAGAGCGTGCTGCACAGATAGCATCTCTTTTTGGCTGATGTACAGAAGAATTTGACTTGGGCTCCAGTGACCCTGAATGCACTTGCCACCCATATGTGTCTCCCAGGCATAGTCTGATGCGTCTGTGGTTAGGGTCTGGGCGGCGCAGGGTTGATTAAAGGGCAATCCCTTGCTGTGGTTGCATGCTGCTGCCCACCAAAGAAACTCTGTCCTTAGGCAGGGTATTATAGGAATGACAGTTTCCAGGTCCTGAGAATGTTGGCACCAAAGACTTTTTAAGTACCACTGAAGTTTCCTCATATGTAGTCTGGCATATGGAATTAGTAGGATGCATGAGGCCATGAACCCTAGGGCCTGCAGGATTTTCCCTGCAGACAGCTGGGTTCTGGTGACCATTTGGGTACAGTAGTCTGTCAGGTAGGCTTGCTTTTCTGGAGTGAGGAATGTCATCTGGGATGCTGTGTCCAAGCTTGCTCCCAGGAATACAATCTTTTGACTGGGGACTTGTTTTGATTTCTTTTCATTGATGGTGTACCCCAGGGAGGTTAGAAGGTTGTTTACAAATCTCAGGTGCTGCAGCAGCACTTCCCGACTGTCCACCTGAATCAGGCAATCGTCCAAGTATAGGTAAATTTGAATATTTCTCTGTCTGCAGTACGCAATGTCTGGAGCCAGGCATTTTGTGAATACTCTGGGAGCAGTGTATAAGCCAAAGGGAAGTGCAGAGAACTGATAATGCATAGATACTGCCCTGAAGTGCAGATATTTCCTGCATGACTCCCTTATAGGGATGTGCAGATAGGCTTCTTTTAAGTCTAGGGTGACTATCCAGGCATCGTTGGCTAGCATAGGTAGAAGCTGCTGCAGGGTGAGCATTCTGAATTTTAGTACCACTAGGAAGGTGTTGAGAATTGAAAGATCTAGGATTGGGTACCAAGTGTCCTCTTTTCTGGGTACCAGAAAAAGTCAGGAATAAAATTCTTGACCTATCTGATCCATAGGAACAGGTTGAATTGCCCTTATAGAGAGCAGGGATTGAACTTGGTTTTGTGCCTCTGCCCACTGGTTTAGAGGAAGGTCTGGGAACCCTTTTGGGGTTGGCAGTGAGTGGAAGTAAAATTTGTATCCCTGGGATACAATGGTGAGGACCCATCGGCCTTTGGTGATGGAAATCCAGTTTTTTGCATGAAGGGCAAGTTTTCCTCCTAGGGGCACAAGCAGTTGAGCAGAGGTGGACAGTGGAGTTGAGAAGTCATTGGAAATTTGTTCCGTAAGGGGTTGGTTTAGTACTCCCTGCTTTAGAGGTGGAGGCACTCCATTGCTTAGATCTCTGCATACCCTGAGACTGTGGTCTGGGGGGGGGGTCTGATTCCCCTGGGTCTAGTTTGACATGGCCTTGAGGGGGCTGGAAAGGACCAATGTTTCAAAGGGCAATGCCTGCTGAATCTAGGAGGCTGTACTTGCAGGAAATCTTTGACTGTCTGCATAGATTTAACTTTTTCTTCCATCTTTTTAAGAACCTCTTCTGCTTTGGTGCCAAACAGCTTGTACTTGTTCAAAGGAGCATCTAATAAGTTTGATTTGACATGGTCTGGCAAGTTCTGCTCCTTAACCCAAGCATGCCTTCTCAGTACTGAACCAGTGACTGCTGCCCTGCAAGATGCTTCTAGAGCGTCAAAGCCACACTGCAATGTATCCTTGCTGACTTGACTTGCAGAATGCAATTCTTTATTTTCTGCACAGTCTGTAAAGGTAGCTATTTTTTGCTTAATAAGTTCCATAATATGTTGTTGGTACTTCAGCATGTGAAACTGACAATTCAAAGCCCTAATGGCGAGAGTTGCAGAGGTATATACTTTCTTACCCCATCTGTCCAGAGCTCTGGTATCCCTGTCCGAAGGGGTGTAACCTGTGGTTGCTTTGATACCTTTATGCCCCTGGGAGATGACCTCTGGGTCAGCAGTAGGATTTTTGAAAAGGAATTTGTGACAGTCAGGTACTCTGTAGTGCCTGTCTGATTTCCTAGGAGCAGGGGGTAAAGTATCAGGAATTAAACTGGATTCCATAAAGACATCATCCACAACATCCAGGACTGGGGTTATTGCTAAAGGCCTATGTTGTGGCAAATCTAGAAATTCTCTGAGTCTCTTTTTGGACTGAGGATAGTCTTGGCATTCCCAGTGAAAATGCTCTCTTAAAGTATGCAAAGTTTCATCAAAAGAAAAATCCTCTGAAGGAGAAGCCAACGGAATGGATTTCTCTGCATCTGAATCCTCATAAGCAGATAAGGATATGTCTTCATAATCAGATACCTCAGAGTCATCAGACTCTTGGTCTGTTGAAGCTGCTGGGGACAGGTCTCTTTTTCTCTTAGCAGGGGAAGGCCGACTTCCCCTAATCAGCATAATAAGGTCTTCTGCCATTTTAAGCATTTGATGTTGTGGCAAGGGAGCAGGTGCATGCATTTTGGTTGTTGTTTCTTTAGGCGTAGCGCATACGCTTGGCCTTAGAAACTCGGTAGTTTTAGAAAGGACTGAAGAAGCAAAAGAAATAGTCCATTTTTGTGTCGAACATCGGTAGTGCGAAAAACTTTCTCAGAAGCCGGTGCCTGCTCAGCAGCTCCTGACCCATCCAAGGTAGAAACACCCGCAGGTTCCATAGTCGAAGAAGAGTCACATGGCATACCAGACTCCGAACGGGTCTTGGTAGAGGGCTGCGTATCCACTGAAGTGGGCATCAGGGGCTGCAAAAGTGCCTCACTGAGTACCGGCAAACTGGTGACTAGCTTAACAGAAGCGCCGTTGGCAGCTTTGGCCCTGTGTGGTCTGTCTGTCCTTTTCCTTACTTTTTTTGGAAGATCGGTAGTCAGATGGCTTACTGAAGCCATTTTGGAATATGGAGATCGAGAACAAAAGTATTTAATGACAAAAATGGCCCGACGACGAATAGTTCAGACATTGAACAAGGCACAAAACCAACAGCGAGGTACGTCGTGGTCTGGGCCTAAACAGGTGACGCAGTAAGAATGGAAATCTTGGTGTGGTATTTGCTTTCCACAGGCAAGACAATTGTTAAACTTTTTCTGACATCAGTTAGAGCAAGAAAAAAAGGGTCTCCAACAGAGTACTTAGCTTTAGAAAACTTCAGGATAATTCAATTCGGAAACGAAAACTCAGGTAGTGGCCGACCGGCACTCATGCAAACTGCTTCTGCTTTGGGATCTTCGGCAAGAAAGACTGATGTAATGGCGTTGGCTGCCTGTTTTTATACCCCTGACGACCTGACGTCAGTCCAGGAGTGACAACAACCGATGCAGAAATGCTAAGTCTCTGGTATTTGAGCCGACTGAGGGCTACCTGCAGGCAGATAACCCAAGTGTGATGACTGCAACAGTGAAACACAAAGAACATCTGCCCTGGCTGAATGGCCTTTAGAATCAGTATGTAAAGGAATAGATTTCATAGAATAAACAAAGGAAACACAATCTTAAAGCCATCTGGACAAAGTTACGTTAGAAACAGGTTTGCCCAATCTCATGCTGGAAAAAAGTTAGAAAAAGTTGGCCTGATTCTCTGATCGATTTGGTCCAATCAAAAAAAAAAAAATCTCAGCTGGTGATGGACATTCAAACAATGGAGCATGTACTCTCCCTTGTTAATGAAATTGAGAAGAAAACAAGCAAAGGAATGGACTGGTTCAGGTTTGACTCAAACACCACTTCACGTAAAAAAGAAGGATTAGCTCACAGAGTGATGCTGTCCTTAAGGAATACTAGGTGATGAGGGTTGTAAGAGAAGGGTTGGAGTTCTGTATGGCTGATGATATTGCCACTATAAACAGTTTTCCAAGAAGCCAACTTTAAATCTATGGTAGATGCAGGCTCAAAAAGAGGCTTAATCAATGCCTGGAGCAGAAGATACAAATCCCAAAGGAGAGATGGGTCGCTAACTGGAGGTCTAAGCAGGAAGGTACCCTTCAAGATAGCTTTAGCTAGTTTAATAGGTGCAAGAGGAATGTAGCCATACACACATGAAGATTCAACATGACAGCTAATTGAACCTTAATGGCAGAATAACTAAGGCAGAAAAGGAAAAGATCCATCAGAAAAATGAAAATTGCATTTAAAGTGACAAAGAAAGGGTCCAAGGTCTTAGAAGTAGCCCAAATAGAAAACCTCCACCGCTTGCTAGTTTAAATCTCTCTGTTTAAAGGTTTCTGAGAGGAAGAAAGAAGCTCTCACTTGGAAAGCTTAGGTTCTCTGGCTATTATTGGAATCAAAGGAACCAAGTAGTCAACTTGAAAGATTTGAGATTTGACTGAGGCTGACCCAAAGGCTGAGATATCAAGGCTTGTACAAAAGATGAGGCCACAGAAAGGGGAACCATGCTTGTCTAGACCAGAAGGGGTCTAACAGGATCATGATTGCACTGCAATGGGCTGCTTTCTCTAAAAACTTTACTGTCAGGGGTGTAGGAGGATAAGCATAGAGAAGATTCATGTGCCAAACATGGAACAGAGTGTCTCTCAGTAGCACTGCATTTGGTGTTAAAGGGGGATGTAAAGATATTATAGCATGGTTAACCCCAACAGCTGAATATGCAGGCTGGCAATGACAGACTGAGGGACAAATCATGAGCCATGTTCCTGCTCAAGGTGTCTGCTAGAATGATGCATTTCCCCAGGATGTGCATTGTTATCAAAAAGCACTCTAAGGACATAGCCCATTGTCACACCTTCATGGCTTCTCGATACAAGGGGTAAAAACAAGTTTCCCCTTGCTTATTTATGTACCCATTGCCCTACAGTTGGTCTGATTGGCTATCACACCCCAGTGGAAGAAGTCCTGAAAGGCCTGCAACACTTGGAGGACTTCTCTAATTTTCAAGACATTAATGTGAAGAGGGACCTCTGAAAGGGACCAGGTAGTTTGGTCCTACTCCCACCACAGAAGGGAGGCATCCATGGTAATGGTGACCTTGGGCTAGGAAAAACAAATGGGCGATTTGCTGGAACATGAGCTGACTCAAGCCACCAAGAAATGTGTTGACTGCATATGTGGGTGAGAAGAACTTGAAAGTTCATTGCATGAGAGTTAACTGACCACTGGATCGATAAGGTCTAATGAAGAACCCTTATAAAAACCTGGCCAATTGAACAAGACAAATAGCAGCAGCCATCAGGCCAAGAAGCTGTAGAACTAAGGATGCTAGTGGTCGCTGTGAGTGTAGAACCTGACTGGCTTGAAGCTGTAAATATAGAAGCCTGGTGGGGGACAACTTAGCAATCTGACTGGTGGAGTCCATATGGCATTTGATGAATTCCAGAGCTTGAACTGTTTCCAGTTTGAACTCTCTGCAATTCACTATAATGTCCAAGGATAGGTACAATTGCAGCAAATAGTCCCTCAACTGAATTAGAGACACCTTTAAGGCTGCTATAAGGAGCAAATCATCCAGGTAAGGGAAGACCTGAAATCCCTGAGCTAGGCTCCTTTATGTAATAGTGGGCATCCTCAAGATCCACTAAGCAAATTCAATTGTCCTTCCTTAGAAGAAGGATGGACTACACTGTCACTATTTGGAATCTGGTCTGTTTCACATAGAAGTTCAGTTTGCTGAGGTCCAGAATGGTCCTGAGGTCCTGGTTTTCCTTTATCAGTAAAAAGAATCTTAAGCAGACTCAAGATCCTCTTTGGACTACTGAGACCTAATGGATCACTCGTTCAGAGAGCTGTCTTTGGATTTCCACTGCTGCTTCCCTTAATTGCTGAGGTGGAACTTTGTTTATCATTTGGGACATATTGGAAGGGAATGGAATAGCCTACAGAAATGATTCTCAACACCAAAGTGTCCAATGTGATAGCCAACCCCAAAACTTCAGGTTGAAGAGCCCAGTATCCTTCAAGAGCCTCTAGAGTACAGCTGTCAGGAAATAGTTCAGGTGTGCTGAAAAACCTTGCCAAAGAAGGGATCCCAGATACTTTGATTATGTGGACTGCTCCTGCCCCTGGGTGGTATCCACTGAAGTTTCTCCCTTTACAATGGAGGGACCCCTTCACCTGCATTGTCTTAGGGAAACTATTGGGATTTACAAAAAAACAGCTGTTCTCCAACATATCTGGATCCTAGAGAGGGTCCTCTGTGGGGTAGGAAAACAAACTACCACAGCAGATAACATTTTCCCTCCTTGCTCACTCCTAGTCAATGTGTTTTTAACCTTGGACCCAAACAAAATGGATCTGATGAAGGGGGAATTGAGAAATTCCCTTAAAGCAGTCAGCAAAGTTACACAGATGCATCTAGGCATGTCAGCGCATGGTGATGTCAGTGCCTGCAACATGAGCCACACAATCTGCTGCATTAAAAGGAGCCCCATGGTTACACTGGAAATGCATAACATAAGCAACTGAGTCTCTATAAAGACTTGCGATAACACAGACCTGGACACCACTGAAATGAGATTTCTCAATGGAGTTTAGTCAACTGAGCCAAATTGTTCAGCTCATGGATGGGAAACATGGCTGAAGCATATGTCTGCTTCCTAAATCAGTCTGGTGCCCATAACTCTCTATTTGGTGGGTGAACTACTGTATTCCATGAAGATTTCTTTTCTCATTGCTATAGTGATCAGAACAGCATCATCCTCAGGATATTTGCTATAAAATGGCCTATCCTTGGAAGGATGCATCACCTTATGCGGCTTTCAAGGTATGGCCTCCACCACATCAGGTTCTCTACAAGCCCTCTGGGACACCAAGTCAATGAGGGCATCCTGAAGGGTTACCACCCAGAACAATGATGGGACCTTGCCAAAGGCCTGAAAACAGACTAACATTTCTGTTGAAGGGGCTTCAGTGGTTCACCCCCTTGTTGTCTCATTAATTCTAGCAAACTGCCAAGAGTGGTGTCTTCACATTAGGATCTGGGTGTCCCTTTCCTTTAGTCATGGTCAGAATCCTTGGTGAGAGATTACTTGGAAAGGTCTAAGTCTTTCTTCTAGCACTTGCTTTTCATGTGGAAGCTAGTATGGGACACAGAAGCAAGAAGAGAGCCCCAAGGCTGGGGCTGCTTAAGGCCAAGACATGTGGAGTGTCCATAAGACAACACATGAGAACCAGATGTCCTAGATGGATGGGAAAATTAGGACAGATCCGACTTAAGAACAGAAACCCCAGTCTCTGAATAAGAGCAAATCCTTTCCATGACATCAAATGCTAATGCTAGAAGGTTGGAAAGGGACTCTCTGTGATCCAAAGATCTAGAAGAGGTTCCAGTTCCCATTGTCAACCCCACGAGGTTCAATGTTCAGAGTGGAGCTAAACTAACCAAAGTCGAGGTGCACAGGGTGAGTGATGGTTCAGAAAGCCTCAGAGATTAACCCAACCCTAGGCTCTCAGCTCTAACCTCACAGCTTCAGGAAGTGCCAGACTCCAAATGGATCAGTCAAGAACATCAGAAAAGCCAGAGCTGGAGCAACCAAGCTGCCAGTGCAGGCAAAGGGTTGAATGGAGCAGTGTTGGAATCATGGACACTGGCAACAAAGGATAGGCCAGAGGAGGAACAAGTGACAGAGATGAAAAAAGTGAACCCTCCACCATTAGAACAGATGGCAAGAGAATGATACCCTGGTGCATCTGCAGCTTCAAGAAGGTATGTATGAGTTGCTCCAAGTCTGAATCTCCAATGATCCTGGAAGACTTAGCAAACCTAGATGAAGCCTTAGATGACAGCTTGGTGTGTCAAAGCAAAATCAAGGAAATCTCTCAGATCCAAAAGACAGACACCTAATCCTGATAAAGAGAAGTCCCCAGGTAAAACGTCAACCCAGGAATAATTGGAATTAAGACGGGAGGGGCTGGAGCCAATCCATAGAGAGAGCCACAGTCAAAAATGGGTTAGAAATACTTAGTAGGTGACCCTGATGACTCTGAACTTGGAGCTCTCTCAGGAGGTGATTGATGCTGAGAACCTACCGATGCAGAATTGTGATTAGGAGATGGAGAGGCCAACAGGTTCTGGTATCTCTGGAGAGAAGAGGAGGAATGTTTGCGAGTCTCTTTCTTTTTCTCTATCCAACTTCTTTCTCCTTATGAACCCTCTCTCTGTCTTTCCCTTTCTTTTTTGTCACCAGCCTTCCTGGACGGACAGAGAGAGATAAATGCATCTGACAAGTAGAAGTAGTAGAAAGGGAAGCATCTTCTTGAGGACCACTTTAGCCTGGTAATCAGCAAGGGCTCAGATCCTGAAAGCAACACAAGCCTGGCACTCTGTGTTTGTATGGGAGTCACCCACATAGTAAACACACTTCTCATGTGAATCCCGTGGGAGGAACTTAAGAACTTATGCCCACAGCTACACAATTTTTGAAATCCAGAACAGATTTCTCCATGGTACAAGTCAAAGACACAAAAAGAACTCGGCATGCAACAACAAACTATTAAAAAACTAGGCACTAAAATAGCCAAAGGCCAAAGTCAATAGATAGATATACATATACACATTTATGTGTGTGTGTGTGTGTGTGTGTGTGTGTGTGTGTGTGTGTGTGTGTGTATATATATACGTATAGCCTAGAGCAACAAGGACTGCTCAGAAAATTCAGCAAAGAAAGCTTCCCAACAACACCCACACATTAACAAGATGGACAGAGATGACAAAAAGTCAAACTATTCAACTATCCTAACACTGACTAATGCTACTACACATACTACATGTGAGGAGAAAATAGAACAGAAATTTAGAAAAATAACATTTATCCAAGGAGCTTCAATGATTATTTATGAATACTATACGCAGCAAACAAGATCTGAAGAGAGTTCTGAAACTGAAGAATCTGAGCTGACTGCTTCACCTCAGATAATTCACAGGCTGAGGCAGACGAAAAAGACAATATCAGATCTGAATGTTACATAACTCAACCAACTATAATGCTAACAAATTTTATCAAAATTTCAGCATGCAATAAATGTGTGCAATGACAAAACATGTAACACTTGTGTGTATGTGTATATGGGCATATATATATATATATATATATATATATATATATATATATATATATGGATTCCATACATGTGGTCGAATTACACTTAGTTGAAAATGAAACCAGGCAGTTCACTTCACTGAAAGCTCACTTGACTGAAAGCTCACTTGGTCGAAATTAATTTGGTCAATAATGGAATATAGCCCCCTACCCCACTGCAGTGCAACCCTGGAGTGAGAATATTAAATAAGGGGGGGCAGAGCCCCCCACATAATTTTAATGTATTCACTGTTATAAGAAGGTATATCCACTAGAAATGCATTGATATATATATCTTTAGTAAAAACTATCGGCATAATGTGGGGGGCTATGCCCCACACCCCTTATTTAATATTCTCACTCCAGGGTGGCACTGCAGTGGGGGCAGAGGCTATATTCCATTTTCGACCAAAAAGTCAGTCAGCTTTCAGTGAAGTGCAATGCCTGGTTTCATTTTTGACTAAGTGTAATTCAACCAAGTGTATGGAATCCATATATATCTATAGATAGATGTGTATATATATATATATATATATATATATATATATATATATATATATATATATATATATGTGTGTGTGTGTGTGTGTGTGTGTATATATATATATATATATATATATATATATATATATATATATATATATATTTATTTATTTTTTTCCCATATATATATATATATATATATATATATATATATATATGTAAATATATGTAATAGCCATGGTGGTGCAGCGGTAGCGTTGTTGCCTTACAGCAAGAGGTTCTCCTGTTCGATTCTCGGCTGGAGTACCTTCTGTGTGGAGTCTGTATGCCCTCCCCGTGGTCAAGTGCCATTTGACAGAATGGGCATGGCTTCGTTGAAGGTTGGGTGTCGAGCTAGCACCTCGGCTCTGTAAAAATCTACTGCCAATCATTAGCAGACCGGAGTTCTGCTGTGGCGACCCCTAACTGGGAAAAAACGAAAGAAGATATATGTCTATATATATATATATATATATATATATATATATATATATATATATATATATATATATATATATATATATACACACACACACATGCACATCTATGCACACACACACACACACACAATTATTTAAGAAGGCTCCTAATGGCTCACTTCTCAGTGCAACAGGGAGCCTATTCCAGAACCTTAGACATATTATTATTATTAGTTATACTTGCTTTTAGTTTTAGGGACCCTGATCTGGTGTTAGCTCCCCTAAGTTGTGCATTCCAGGTATTCACTTTCAAAAATGAGCTAATCAGACATTGCTTTGTAAACTATATAGAGGTCCTCTATAGATAATCAATAAGAAACAGCATATAGTAGTTTTTGAAGCTTCTTTTGAACTGTTTTAAGTTTTTGAACCCTAAGATTTTCCTGACGGGTATCATTGTAATTTTCTACATCCAGACTAAAAATTTTGGAAATTGGGCTACTGTTGGCCGAAGGAGGAGAAGAAGAGGGTGAAGGCATGTCCGAAAGCAGGAGGAGAGGAGGAAGGTTAGGGGAGTGGAAGTAAGGGTAGGAACTATGAATATTATCAGTATGACTGATAAAGGGAGAGAGCTTGCTGATATGATGGACAGAAGGAAGTTTGATATATGGTGTGTGCAAAAGAAGAAATGAAAGGGGAGGAAGGTCAGGTGCATCGGAGGTGGGTTCAAATTGTTTCACCATGGTGGGAATGGGAGGGGTTATCCTGAAGGAAAGATTAGCTGTGTAAAATCTTACCATAACCATAGATGTCCTTCTCTTCCATGTTGCAGTATTCTCACATGTAGGATCCTCTGCCTCAGGTGACCCGAATATCTGGGCTCATCTACCAAAGCTTAAGCCTGGTTGCTGTTTGGCACGTGGGACGTTACATGCGGGGCCATAAACCGTGGGTCATAAGTGTGACATCTGCATGCAAAGACCTCAGTACTGACTGCCCAGTCAGACAACAGTCTAAGGATAAAGGAAGGATGCCATCCAGACAGGGAAAAGGTCCTCTAGGGGGAACAGGAGGGAGGGAAGGAATACTGCAACATGGTTATGGTAAGATTTTACACAACTAATCTATGTCCTTCTAGTCCCATGTTGCAGTATTCTCACATGTGGGAGAGTACCACAGCTCATGTAGAGAAATCCATGGAGGATAGCTTTTGCAAATCCTTCCCTGAATCTAGAGATGTTATCCAATTCACAATGCTTGGTGAAGGTATGCACAGAGGACCATGTGGCTGCCTCTAGGACAGTGGCTGTATCCATGCTTTGAGAAGCACCCCTGAAGATGCCACTGCTCTAGTGGAATGGGCTTTGACTATGTGTGGTAGCTGTTTACCATGAAAGGCGTGACAGAGGGATACAGTTTTACTTATCCAGGAAGATATAGCCTGTTTGGATGCAGCTTTTCTCAGGGCCCTGGTGTGAAATGATACAAAGAGTCGGTTGGACTTTCTAATGTCCTTAGTCTCATCCAGATAAAACCTCAGTTGCCTGTGAACATCCAGAGAATGGAGCACTCTCTCAATGTCATACTGTGGCAAAGGGAAGAAGGTGGGTAAATTGATAGATTGGTTAAGGGACATTTTGTTGACCACTTTGGGCATGAAGGAGGGTTTAGTACAAATAGAAACCCCATTCCTGTGGAAAACAGTGTAGGGTGGAGTAGCCATGAGTGCTTCCAGCTCAGAGACTCTTAGAGCTGAAGGACCGACTACTAGCAAGACAGTCTTCCAGATGCACATCTTTAAAGTGACAGAAGCTGCAGGCTCAAAGGGGGCCGTGGTAAGTTTCTCTAGCACAAAGTTCAGGATCCAAGGAGGAGGGCTAGGTTTCCTTGGTGGCCTGATATGGAGAATCCTTTTGAGAAAATGTTTCACCTCCAATCTGGATAACAGTGGTGGATCCATAGGTAAGCAGGCTAAAATGGCTGACAAATGGACTTTCACTGAATTCACTGAAGACTATGAAAGTTCTGATTTTAGGAGCTCACACAAATAGTCCAGAACTACAGGTACTTCCACCTGGAAGGGGTTTAGTTGCCTTTGAAGACACCAGCTGGAGAACCTTTTCCACTTTGATAAATAGGATCTCCTAGTAGTAGGTTTCCTGGCCTCCTGCAGGACAGACAGCACATCCTCTGAGTAAAGGCATCTGAAAGGGATCAGACATTTATCACCTACAGGGTAAGGCTGAGGGTTTGCAGGTGAGGATGGTTGAGAGAACTCTCTGTTGTGTGAGAAGGTCCACCTTGTGAGGCAACTTGTGATTGCCCTTGGCAAGAGATAGAAGAAGGAGGAACCAATGCTGCCATGGCCAACAGGAGGTCACCAGCAAGATTTTTTGGTTTGCCCCGCTGAATTTTCAGTAGGACCTTCTAGATGAGAGGGAAGGGGGGAAGGCAAATAGGAACAGCCCCTTCCATGAGACTGAACAGGCATCCACTTTCCACACTAGTGGCGAGGAGAGCCTAGAGCAGTATAGCAGTAGTTGTCTGTTCTGAGGGGAGGCAAACAAATCATCTTTGGAGTGTCCCATTGGTGGACAATGTCTAAGAAGACATCGCTGTGTTACATCCATTTATGATTCAGAGACAAAGATCTGGTGAGGGCATTTGCCTGATGGTTGTTCTGTGATGGGATGTACACCACCTGCAATATTCCACTATACTGAGTGGCCAATTCCCATGCTTATATTGCCAGCCTGCAAAGTAAATAGGATTTGGTCCCCCCCCCCGCTTGCTTGATGTACAACATCACTATGGTGTTGTCTGTGAAGACTTGTAGGGGGGCCAGGTTGTATGAGCGGGAGGTAGGCCTTCAGGGCTAGAAGGAGAGCAGTCATTTCCCTCACACTGATATGTTTTTTCTGGAGGGACGGCTCCCATTGAGCCTGTATCTTGTGTGCATTCATGGTGCCCCCCCCCCCGCCCACCCAGATCGGAGGCATCTGTCTGCATGAATTGGACTGGCTTGGAGAGCTGTAGGGGAAGACCTGGATTCTGGCTTATTTGTTTGATCCACCACCACAACTTTTTTCAGGCAAGGTAGGAAGGACACTTGAAAGTCCAGGAGGTGATTATGCTGGGACCAGACATTTTCCAAGATCCACTGGAACTTCCTCATGTGCAACCTGGCAAGGGGCTGCACTGGAAGAGTAGCTGCCATTAGGCCAAGTAGGCGTAGAAATTCCCTGGATCAGATGTGGGAGCCTAGAAGAAGGTCTTGTAAGAAGTCTGTAAGAGAGGAGACCTTGTCTTGTGGGAAGAAGGCTTTCATCAAGTCTGTCCTTATTCTACAACCCAAGAAGATCTAGTCTTGGGATGGGGTGAGGGAGGACTTCATTATATTCAGAGTAAATCCCAGACCTAGAAGGAGAGACATAGTGAATTGCAAGTGGGCCAGAAGAGTGCTCGTCTCTTCTGCTTGGATGAGTAGGCTGTCTAGGTAAGGGTAGATCTGAATGCCTTTTGTTCTGCAGAAGGCTAATTCTGGGGCCAGGCACTTTGTGAAAACTCTTGGTGCTGTAGACAAGTCAAAGGGAAAGACAGTAAATTGATAGTGCAAGGATGGCACAGCAATACCTAGAAATTTCCTGAAGTCTGGGTGAATGGGAATATGGAGATAAGCCTCCTTCGGGTCCAATGTGGCCATGAAGGTGCCGGGTGTCAAAAGTGGAAGAAGGGTTTATAGAGCTAGTACGCTGAAGGAGGGTACATGCAGAAAATATTAGTAGGGATAGGTCCAGTATAGACATCGATGGGCCCTCCTTTTTTGGGACCAGGAAGAGCCTGGAGTAAAACCCCTGACCTTCTTGTCCTGCTGGAACCCTCTCTATGGTGCCCTGAGATAATAATCCTGGATGACCTGGGGTATTAGAAGAATTTGTTTTTTTGGAGGTAGGGGTATACCTTTTGGTAATGGATCTTCCTGCCAGGTCATAAAGTATCATTAGTCCACTACTGATAAGACCCAATGGTCTGAAGTGATGTGTTGCCATAGGGGGAGACAGTGAGAGAGGTGGGTGTACAGGGAGAGATGGTGGGGGGGGGGGGATTAGGTAGTCACGCATTGTTTGGTCTGTCTGGAAAGGGTTGCCTGGGGGCAAATTGGGAGGAAGCAGTCCTAGGGGATGAGGGTTTCCTAGCCTCTTTCCTATGCTTTGAAGAAGAAGTGGAAGGAGCATGTGCCCTCCTGACAAAGGTAGATTTTGCAGGGTAGTTCCTGTAGAATTTTGGCACTGGGGATACCAGCAGATGCTTCAGGTCCTGTAGTCCCTTGCTTTTTTCCTGCAAACGTTTGAATAGTTCATCAGATTTTTTGCCAAAGAGAACTTATTTTCCAGGGGAGCATCCAAGATCTTGTTCTTGAAGTCATCTTGGAGGGGTTGAAGTATAAGCCAGGAGTACCTGCGTAATACAGAAGCAGATGCAGCTGAACTGGCTGAGGCTTCAGCAGCATCACAGCTGCATTTTATGGAATGCCTAGCTACCTATGCTGCTAAGGAAAGCTTAGAGGCACCTTGGGGCTTTATAGGGGAATCAGGTATGGAAGAAAGCAATATAGATGCCTGGGAGATTGGATCTAGAGCATACTTTACCATGTGTGTCTGGTAATTAATGGCCCTAAAGGCCAGGGTGGAGGAAGTGTAGATCTTTTTTCCCAGTCTGTCCATCACCTTACTGTCTTTATCTGATGTCAGCAGGGAAGAGGAAGGAATCTGCCTGGATTGCTTGCCTGGTGCCACTGCAATGACAGCTGGGTCTGCCATGGGTGGCTTGACGAGGCACTTGTGATCATCGAGGACCTTATAAAACCTATCTGGCCTTTTGGGGATAGAGATTGTGCTTCAGGGGTCTTGAAGGTAGAAGAAAAGGCATCCAGGTAAGCTGGAGTCACAGGATGAATAGCAGAGGGGGAGAGAGAGAGACTCCATTTGGAGAAGCTCAAGTATCGTTTTTGTACGTCAGTTATTTGGGTGGAGTCCTACTTGAAGTATTCCCTCATTTTGGAGATGGTCTCCCCAAAGGTGATATCCTCTGCTGCGGAGTCTCCTTCCTTCACCTGGAGAACTGTATTCCAGGGGGGAAGAAGTATAAGTGAGAGACTCATCAGAGGAAGAGGAGGAAGAGTCTTCTTCCTGAGTCTGAGGAAGAGGGATGGAAATGGCGGAAGCAGGCCTAGGACTAAGGGTAGGCAGAGCAGGAGTATGTGAGGCTGTGGACCTAAGGATCATAATGGCCTGAATAAGGGACTGGGAAAACATTTGCAAGTCTGGCTGGTCTTCCACTGGGGTGGACAAATGCCCGTTTTTCTGTTTTTTCTTGAGAGAAGGAGACTTAGAAATAGTTAGAGAGGCTAAAGGCCTAGTGTCAGGCATCAAGCCTGGAGCTGAGGTGCCCTGTTTGGAAACTGAAGGCGGCTGTCCAGGCAAGCCGGGTTCCCCCTCAACATAGGTAGAGGCCATCTCAGTAGAAATCTCAGCGGACATGCCAACTGGAGATGCTAGGGTGGCTTCCAACATGGTACCCACCGAAGATGCCAGTTCTTCCAGACGTCCCTCAGCCCCTAGACTGGTAACTGGCCGGATGTCCGACACTGGAGACACATCAGTAGCAGGCCTTGAAACCTTGTCCTTTTTAGGCATCTCCACCTCGATGGCTGGTTCAGGATCTATACCTAGGGGCACGCGTTTTAGTCACTGGTTCTCAACAAACAATTTAAGTGCTGCCAGATGGCTGAGTAAGGTCTTAGGCACAAACGACTGACAGATTTTACAGGTCTTAGGGACAGGCCTAAGCAGAATAAGCAGAGTTTGTGGATATCTTTGTGTGGAATATGTTGACTGCACTTACATTTTCCCTTCCTAGATGACATTGGCTATTAACAGACAAACAGCAACCTAAGCTCTATCAAAAATAAAGAAGATTCCCCAATGGCATATTTATCTTAAATGTCTTCCGTAAAGTGGAGCAAAATGAGCAAGCTGACGTTCAACTGTGGCAGAGAAATTCTGAGGTCTGTGCGTGCGGACGTCACATTTATGGCCCATGGTTTATGGCTCCACGTGTGTCATCCCATGCATCAGACAGCAACTAGGCTTAAGCTTTGGTAGATGAGCTGGACATTAGAGTTGTCTGAGGCAGAGGATCCCACATGTGAGAATACTGCAATATGGGAATAGAAGGACAACAGTATGTCAAGAGTGTTTTGGAGGTGAAAACAGTGTTGGACAGAGTGATGATTGTGCAGCTGGAAATTGAAGGTGTGATGATGAATGTTGTTAGTGCATATTCCCCACAAACTAGTTGTGCAATGGATGAGAAAGAAGAATTCTGGAGTGAGTTAGATGAAGTGGTGGACAGTGTACCCAAGGGAGAGAGGGTTGTGACTGGAATGGATTTTAGTGGGAATGTTGGTAAACGGAAGGATGAGGAGATGATGGGTAGGTATGATATCAATTGAGAGGAATGTAGAAGGTCAGATGGTAGTGGATTTTGCAAAAAAGGATGGACAGGGCTGTGGTGAATACACATTTTAAGAACAGGGAGGAGCACAGGGTGATATACAAGAGTGGAGAAAGATGTACACAGATGGATTACATCCTATGCAGGAGGGCTAGTTTGAAGGAGATTGGAGACTACAAAGTGGTGACAGGGCAAAGAGTAGTTAGGCAGCATAGGATGGTGGTCTGTAGGATGACACAGTAGATCAAGAGGAAGAGGAGAGTGAAGGCAGTGTCAAGGATCAAATGGTGGAAGCTGAACAAGGATAACTGTAAGATGGAGCTCAGGGGGGCGTTAAGACTGGGTGGTAGTGAAGAGTTACCAGATAGCTAGGCAACATCAAGGGTGGTAAGGGAGACAGCTAGAAAGGTGCTTTTTGTGGCATTTGGATTGAAGGAAGAGGACCGGGAGAGTTGGTGGTGGAATAAGGAAGCACAGGACAGTATACAGAGGAAGAGGTTGATGAAAAGGAAGTGGGATAGTCAGAAAGATGAAGAAAGAAGACAGGAGTACAAGGAGATGAGGTGTAAGGTGAAGAGAGAGGTGGAAAAAGGCTAAGGAGTATGGTGAGTTGTATGAAAGGTTGGACACTAAGGAGGGAGAAAAGGACCTGTACCAAATGGCTAGGCAGAGGGACCAACCTGGAAATGATGTGCAGCAGGTTAGGGTGATAAAGGATAATGAAGGAAATGTACTCACACGTGAAGAGAGTGCGCTGAATAGATGGAAAGAGTACTTTGAAGGGCTGATGAATGAAGAAAATGAGACAGAGAGAGAGAAGGTTGGATGATGTGGGGATAGTGAATCAGGAAGTGCAACAGATTAGCAAGGAGGAAGTTAGGACAGCTAGGAAGAGGATGAAGAATGGAAAGGCTGCTGGTCCAGATGATATACTTGTGGAAGCATGAAGGTGTTAAGGAGAGATAGCAGTGGAGTTTTTAACCAGATTGTTTAATGCAATCTTGGAAAGTAAGATGACGCCTTAGGAGTTGTGAAGAAATATGCTGGTACCAATTTTTAAGATTAAAGGGTGATGTACACAGCTGTAGTAACTACAAAGGGATAACATTAATCGTCCACAGCATGAAAGTTATGGGAAAGAGTAGTGGAAGCTAGGTTAAGAAAAGAGGTTATGATTAGTGAGCACCAGTATGGTTTCATGCCAGGCAAACAGCACTACAGATGAGATGTTTGCTTTGAGGGTGTTGATAGAGAAGTATAGAGAAGGTCAGAAGGAGATGCATTGCGTTTTTGTGGACTTAGAGAATGCATATGACAGGATGCCTAGAGAGGAGTCGTGGTATTGTAAGAGGAAGTCGGGAGTGGCAGAGAATTATGTTGGAGTGGTACAAGATATGTATGGGGGCAGTGTGACAATGGTGAGGTCTGCAGTAGGAGTGACAGATGTATTTAATGTGGAGGTGGGATTACATCAAGGATCAGCCCTGAGCCCTTTCTTATTTGCAATGGTGATGGACAGGTTGACAGACTAGATCAGACAGGAGTCTCTGTGGACTATAATGTTTGTGGATGACATTGTGATCTGTACTGACATTAGGGAGTAGCAAAAAAACTCTAGCCTGCATGGAAAATAAAAAACGCAGCTTTAGCTTTAAAAGACTTTTATTAGTATGCTTTTGTCACCTTCAGAAAAACTCACCAATTCTTATTATAAAAACAGCACATATATATATATATATATATATATATATATACATACACATGTATACACCAATTGCTCAATTAATCAATTACTAAACAATTCAATTTAAAAAAAAACATTGTCAATAAAAAAAACCTTCATTTAAACACCCTATAATTCATTTATATGATCACTTTCAGACTTTTTTCTTTTAAAAAAACGTTGTTGATAATTTCATTTAACCTTAAACACTGAGGATGAAGGAATGGTGAGCATGCAGGTTGCAGAGTTGGCTAAGGTGGATGTTTAAATATTTGGGATCAACAGTTCAGAATAACGGGAGTGTGGATTTGAGGTGAAGAAGAGAGTACAGGCAGAGTGGTGTGGGAGGAGAAGAGTATCAGGTGGGATTTTTGATAGATGGGTACCAGCAAGAGTGAAAGGGAAGGTTTACAAGATGGTAGTGAGACCAGCTATGTTATATGGGTTGGAGACGGTGGCTCTGACGAAGAGAGAATTGGATGAGCTGGAGGTGGTAGAGTTAAAGATGCTAAGATTTGCACTGAGTGTGACAAGGATGGGCAGCATTAGGAATGAGCATATCAGAGGGTCAGCACAGGTCGAACAGTTTGGAGACAAAACCAGAGAGGTGAGATTGTGTTGGTTTGGACATGTGCAGAGGAGTGATGCTGGGTATATTGGGAGAAGGATGCTTAGGATGGAGCTGTGAGGTAAGAGGAAAAGAGGAAAGCTTAAGAGAAAGTTTATAGATGTGGTGAGAGAGGACATGCAGGTGGTTGGTGTGACAGAGCAAGATGCAGAGGACAGGAAGAAATGGAAACAGATGATCTGCTGTGGCAACCCCTAACGGGAGCAGCTGAAAGAAGACAACAAAGATGATGATGACAACTCTGGCAGGTTGTTTAGTTTTATTTTATACCCTGACTGTTCAAGTAGGGATTTGGTGTATCTTGCTAGATGCAGGAAATGTCCAGCATTTTATGCTGGGAAGATCAACTGCTCTCTCAGAGAAACAATATGTGAACATGGCAGTGAGATCTGTAGAGGAGTAACTACAAATGCACTAGTGAAGCATACTAGCAAGTACTGGTACAGCTCATGTCTTTCCCTTTCAGGTTAAACATCTAACAAGTTTTAATAGACTTTTGGATGATGTCAGGAATAAGACACAGGTAGAGATGCATTGGATTATTACCTTGCAGTCTGACAAAGGCCATGGTCTTAATGATTGTGTCTCTTTAAAGCCTTACATGGGTTCCAGAAGTTTGCATAGGTAATTCATGATAGGTTATACAGCTTAGCTGCATGTTTAAATCAGTTCTATGTAGCAATTACTTAATGGTCTGATGAAGCATCTATCTGTAGATGTGAAAGCGCTTAACTTGTTTTATATGTATTTTTCTTTTTTTTATTTTATCCAAACTTAAAACACCATATAATGTTTAACCTGGACAGTAAGGCCATGTTGCAGTCTGCTTCTTTTGCTGTTTTTGTGATTCATTTTGAAGTGGAGGACTGGTTAACTCGAGACAGAATGTTTTCTCTGTTTGGATTATTGTAATTTTTCAAGTTATTTCCAGTGGTTTGTTTGAAGGTCATAAAGCATAGCACTGTATTAAATAATGGGTCAGATCAGGAGGTATTAAGAGGCAAAGTTATCTTCTTGGAGTGACTGTACATGCCTTTCACAATTAACTATGTTACAAAACATGCTTTTCTCCCTTTTGTGGATACACATAGATTAAACTTTAAGCTGCTGTCTACCACTGCACTTAGCTCCTTAATGGTGGCATACTTTTAATGATTTGACCATACTAAAGAACTTCATCTTTTTATTGAAGTATCTGTGCTACCCACTTTGCAGCTATCAACATTTTAATTATCCACAATCCATTCAACTGTTATATCTAAGAATGGGTGACATTATGGACATAATAAAAATACCAAATGTACAGACTAGAATTTCCTATAGTGCATGATGCTTTCCTAACTGCACATCAGTGAAAATATTGAGACCGTCTTCATAAACACTGATTGGGCATACTATTCAATACCAAATAAATATACCAAAATATTAGATTATGTTTTAACTTGGGCATACTATTCAATACCAAATAAATATACCAAAATATTAGATTATGTTTTAACTTGGGTATCATACTGAACAGCCTGGGATCTTTCTGTTCTTCACCCATGGTTAAAACACTCTATAATGACAAAGATAGTAGTAGCTTCAACTCCAATCAGCAAATAAAATTAAATCAACTCATCTTTCCTAAACCTTATTAAAGGAAACTACAGTGCAATAAATGAGGTGCTTAAAAAGCAGAATAGGATACAGTCTTTAGTAACCCAAAGAAAAAAAACACTCAGGTGTCTACAAACAAGTTATTTCATATTGTCAACTTTTGCATTCATAAATACATACTGTTAAGAGATGAATGTGCAGTCAAATAAAAAAAACTTTGCCAGAATAAAATCAGCAGGACATATAATAGAAAAAAATTGTATTTTGCATTAAATATTTCCCTAGTCCATAAAGCCAGATCAAGGTTAAATAAAGTACAGATTTTATTTACATATCTTAATAAATTTTCCAGATTAACTACAAACTCAGCTTCATCTCAAAATTGGAAACCACAATAAGGTATTCTTTAACTAATTTAAACAAATTACAAGAAGAAATTATGACTGTACTATGCTAGCAATAAAAAGTGAAGTGCTGTCCTATTTTACAGAGCAAAACAAATATAACTACAGAAGAAAATTTGTGCAAAGATTTATGAGATACTGTTACAGGTACAATGCCATATGCCTTATATAATTAAATTTGAAAGTGCTTCCACAAATGAAATTAAAAAAAATAAATAAAAAAATACACGAGACTGGACAATATACTTAGCTACACCTAACGGCCATGTTAAACGATATGTTAGTAAGAGGACATGTCTCAAAGATGAAAGACTAATGGGGTAACCAATTCATAAGAGGGTGCGTCACAACAGACCCAAACAATTATAGACACACCAGCTTTCCCAGTATGCTGTATAAAATTTTATCATGAATACTACAGTGGAACTTGTTAAAAATAGCTCTGGAAATGTAATTATTTTAGATTTAGAACAGTACATACTTACCTTGAAATTCCTTTACCACCTTTGGACTCCAGGTCCTCTTCTAGTGCTTATGGGCAACACTACAATGATGTGGTACCTTAACATACAAAAGGGTACGCGGTCTCACCATTGTGCTAGTTGGCAGTGATAGTCTGGGAGCAGGCTTCTCAGTAGTCTCTCTCTTCAGGCATTATACATGCTATCAGAGCAGAACACTGTGGCAGACAGATTCAAATCCTGGGCAGACGTGCACAACTGGAAGCTCAAGGCAGTGGTGTTCCAGGATCTAGTCCAGATGTGGGGAATGCCTCAAATAAATCTGTTCACCTTCTTTGAAAACAGACAGCTGGAGAAATTTTGCTGCAGACATCCTTGAAGCCAGGCTTAGGGGATAGCTGCATTCTCATTCACTTGGACAGGGATGTCCCTGTATGCATTTCTACCCCTTCAATGATTCATAAGGTACTTCTGAAAGTTCAAAAAGAAATGCCAAAGATCATTGTAGTGACAAGTCTATTGGCCTAGGCAATCCTGGTTCGTCCTGTTAATGGTATTGGCCAAGGGAATTACTACATGCTTTCTCACATGCAGGATCTGTTCATACAGTCTATGGGGTGATTGGCACACCTTGATTTGGAGAAACTTCAAATAACAGCCTGGACAATTCAACTGACTCATTTTAGGAACTTGTTTCATGAGGATGCGCAGCAGGTGTTAAAGGAGGCCAGAAAATCTGCTACTAGAAATGGATGATGTTTTCTAAGTGGTACTTAAATGGAAACAAGGAGTCCATTGTGGTTAATATCTCTTTGATCTGGAAATATTTGTGTGAGCTACTTCAGGATGGTTTAGCAAATGCATCTAAGGTAGCCACTGGATTTGCCTCTTTCTTTTCTCTTTTGGTAAAAGTGTTTTGCCTCTTTCTTTTCTCTTTTGGTAAAAGTGTTCATGAAAGGAGTATTGCATTTGAAACATCCTCGGTAGCAAATTCCTTCCTCACAGGACCTAAATTATATTCTTGGAAAATTAACCTTGCCACCTTTTGAACTGAAAGCTCAGGCTAATCTGAAGCTCTTAACATGGAAAACTGTTTTGCTTATTGCTCTGACATCGGCAAGGCAATTTTCTGCACTGCAAGCTATCATGATGGGACAACCTTTTCTGATTTTCCACAGGGATAGGGCTGTGTTAAGCACTAATCCTTACTTCATGCCAAAAGTTGTATCAGAATTCACTCTCAATCAGTTTCTTAATCTCCTTGTGTTCTATCCAGAACCTAAGAATAAGAGAGAGAGGATGAGTAACACCATGGATGTGCATAGGCAACTCAGGTACTACCTTGACAGAACAGCCCAAAGGAAGGCCAAAGGCTTATTTCCTTTTCTGGGACAAATAGATGTCAACCTGTCTCTAAGCAATCCATTGTACACTGGTTGTCCTCTGGTATTGTTTTTTGTTACACCCACTATGGTAAAGGCACGTCCAGGCAAGGTAAAGGCACATTCAACTAGGGCCTTTTCCGTCTAAGTGGGATACTGGAAAGGAGTAGTCTGTAGAAGTATTCTAGAGGCAACAACTTGATCCTCAGTCTGTACCTTCATGAAGCATTACAAACTGGATGCTTTTTCTACATCCACAGCATGCTTCATGAGAACTGTTCTCCAGAGGCAACTGGACCCTTATCCCTCCTCCTCCCAGGTTGGGTAAACTTTGAGAATCTACCCATATGTCAGTACGGCAGTTTGTTTGTTTGTTAAACACAGTACAGTTGCACCTTACCTGTAACAGGAGATATTTGCAGAACACGTTGTCTTACTGGCAGTACTCTCACAACATCTCCCTTTTCTTGGATGTATATAGTTGGTTGTTGGAATTGTTGTTGATTTTTTTTGTTGTTGTGCATGTGGTGAGTTTAGTTTGGAACAGCAGATTTTCACAAAGTTTGTGTTTCCATCTGTTCTTCCTTCTTGGACTCCAAAAAACTAAAAGTGTCCTGTCTGCAAGTGTGAATGGTTGCCCTTTTCCTGCCAGGTGATTGGTCCTTCACCCTCACAGACATGCTGTGAAGAGTTCTACACTTTGACAGACTGCCATGGCAGTGCGTTCTATGAACTTATACTGTTACAAGTAACTGAAAATTACATAACTGTACTTTAGATTTCTGAAGAGGTTTCCATAACAATATTGTGGTTTCTGCTAAGGTGTGCAATGCTTTCCATGTAGATATTTTTCTTATTAGGCTTAAATTAAAAGAAGTCCACTGTCTCCAGTGAGATTAAGCTTTGCATTAAGAAATCACCTTTACTTTATTTCAAACCAGTATCATCATCCTCATCAGCACTGAAGCACTTATCCTCTTCTTAGGAGGTGGTAACTTCAGCAAGATTAATGCGCTTTAAGCTTTATGCATCAATCCTCTCTACCTTATCTGTAAAGAGTAAAGCTTTGCACCACAACCCATCCTTTATAATGAAGCTGGTAATTGTATTTAACATAAATCATACAATTTTCCTCCTTTGTCCCCCACCCCCTCAACATTATTCCTGTGAAAATGAGTACCTTCTATGTTGTCTAGATGTGCAAAGGCAATTAATAATCCAGTTATACCAAAGGTTCAGGAAGGATAAAGCCAAACAGCTCAGAAAGGATAATTAGCTCTGACTCATTTGCACAAACAAGATAGCTTACTGACCGCTTCAAATTTTATGAAAATCATGGCAAGCAGCTTCATCTACCTTCAAAAGAGAAATAAAGATTTTTTTGAAAATGCTTCTGCAGATATTTGTGAGGCTGCAAAATCATCTTCCTTGCATACTTTTTCCAGGGTATTATTTATTTGGGTCTAATGTTCAGGGAATGGTCTTCCTTTAGGCTTGCAGTTTTTCATGTGAATCTTTAACCACCTAGGAAGTTATGCATATGACTCTGTCACAGAGGTTGTCAAAGATGGACTGGATCAATTTTAAGTACGAAAGTTGTGTACTTAGCATAACAGTATGTTGGATGATCCAGGTCCATCCCTATCAACAAACTCTCACACCTTCTCTCTTCCCACTTAAGTCAAGTCCTGGAGGATGACTTTACATGTACATTGGCTACTGATTAGGACAGTCTGAGATTTGAAGGTATGTACTCAGAAATTTGGAGTGTAGGTAGTACAGCACATTACGGGAGGGTGGGAAGAGATACAGCATGGGAAAGTTTTTGATGTGAAGCTGACATGGACATATGGTCAGGTCCTAGATGCTGACATCATTGTCCTCTTTTACTCATCCCTCATTATACCAGTCACTGTAATGTCCCCTTTGGCATGTATCTGTCCAGACACATGCAACAACTGGAACACCCACAGAGATACCTTACTAAAAAGATACAAGTCTAAAGAACATGTTTTACATAGACCAACTCAAAGCCTTTTACCAGTACACAGTCCTACAGACTGCTAAGAGGTGACCTATGTCTGGCATATAAAGCATCATCTGACCCAATACTGATAGATTTACTGCACATCAGCAAGTCAAATGGCATCAGAAATACTCTGTCTAGGGATCTAAACCTCTTCTGCAGCATCAACATAACAGTTTGGACAGACAAGTACATCTTGCAGAGGATACTGCTGTTCTGGAACAGACTCCCCAACCACATAAAACAAAGTTCTTCCCTGTCCATATTCAAGCACAACTTAGGTCTATAGATGGAAAACAGAAAATTTACTCCAGGACTACCAAGGAAGACACACGACTCCAAAAAAAGGAGTGGATGACTTCCACTGTCCAGCCATCACAGACAAGGAAGCTTGCCATATGAACATAGGTGGGGGTGGGGGAGGGAGGGGGGATTGAACCAAATGGAGACAGAAAACATAGATGCATCATTATGGTAAGTACATGGTATCTACTCTGTCTGGCTTCAACCTGTGGAACAGTCACCAGCCATGAAAAAAACCTTGGAAGAAACTAAAGCAAGGATATTCCCGCAATACAGTGGAGCCAAAGGAAGCCTTAGATCTTGAGTGAATATAAAGAGTTATGCACTTAACATAACTTGGAATCTGTGCTATCCAGTGTCATTATTCATCACAGATGGGTGTAGAATCTGACATCAGAACCAAGCTGGCAATTAGGAAGACCATTCCTAAGCTCAAGCTCCTCCTCTTCCCAAGATGTCTTGCTACCCACAAACCTCAGATCAAGTTTGCTGGACAGAAGTAGGAGGCAATGAACAATACCTATAAGAGGAAAAACTGCCAAGGGATGCATCCCTCCATAACTGCCTGATCACCAGAAGAAGGGGGATGGAGGGTGGGAACATGACGAATACTGACAATGGATAGCACAGATTCCAAGTTATGTAAGTACATAACTCTTTATCTGATGCTATCCATGTCATTATTGATCACAGATGGGTCAGAGGCCTCAGCTACTAACAACCCTGGGAGGCCTCATGGAAGGATATGCAGGAGCACAGAAGAACCAAAGGAAGGCCTGGTCCTAGACACAAAGTCCAACTTATAATGCGCCACAAAGGTATGGGGATTAGAGCAACTGGCAGCAGCACAAATCTCATCCAAAGGAAGTTTTGCCAAGAAGGCAGAAAATGTGGCTGCCGACCTAGTAGAATGAGCTTTGACTGGTCCGGACAGCTCCAGGTGTCTGTTTTTGTAAATATAAGAAATACAGCTAGTGATCCAGTGAGAAATAGATACCTTGGAAACTGCTTGACCTTTCCTAGCCTGAGAAAGCTCAACAGAGAGCTGATCAGACTTTAGAAAAGTTTCAGTTCTCTTGAGGCAAAAACATAACTGCCTATGTACATTCAGACAATGCAACTTATATACCTCTTTATTTGAAAAATTAGGACAGAATGCAGGAAGTTGAAATGACTGGTTAAGATTTGTCTCTGAGGCTACCTTAGGTATAAAGGAAGGATTGGTCCTGAGAGACACCCTATCCTTATGTAATATCATGAAAGGGGGGGGGGGCTTATTACTTAGAGCCTGCATTTCAGAGACCCTCATGGCCGAAGTAATCACCACCAAAAAGGCTGCCAGGGACAGGAATTTGAGGTCACAGGTCGCAGCAGACTCAAAGAGTTTTTACGTCAAAGTCTGCAACACCACAGTAAGATCCCATGGCAGGAGAAGGATGCTTGACAGGAGGTCTGAGTAACAAGATCGCTTTGAGGAAGGCCTTGCACAGCCTAGAAGAAAAGGTGGGACTTTCTTTCAAATGAAATTTGGAGATAGCAACCAGCTGGAGTTTGACTGTAGAGAAACAAGCCCCCTGTTGAAAAACAGATGCCAGAAACAACAAAATGTCTGGAATAGAAGCTGAAAGGGGATCTAAATTGCATTGTTTTGCCCAAATAGAAAATCTCTTTCATTTGCTGGAATACACCTTCTTAGTAGAAGGCTTTTGAGAAGCCAAAACAATGTTCTTAACTGGGGAAGAAAGCCTGGACTGGGAAAGAATCATTTGAATTGGAGGCACCAAGTGGTAAAACAAAGAGACTGAAGGTTGGGAAGAGGAAGCCCCCAAGGATGGGAAATGAGATCTGGAATGGGACCTAATATCCAAGGTGGATACCTCAGATGAGACCAAAGGAGGGCAAACCACACCTGATGAGTCCAGAAGGGGATAACGAGGATGAGAGGATTCTTCAGGCAATGAGATTTCTGTAAGACTTTTGGGGATGAGAGGAGTTGGGTGATAGGCACATAGAAGTCCTGATGGCCAATCATGAACCAGAGCATCCCTGAGTGACTCTCCTGTTGGGGAGATCAGGGCAAAACAGTTGCTGCATTTGTGGTTGTCCAGGGAAGCAAAAAGACAGCAGCAAGGAAGACCCCAACGGTCAACTATCCGATGTGCCATTGATAGGTTCAGGGACCACTCAGGATAGTTCTGCTGAGTTTGTCGGCTAGTACATTGGAACTGCCGGGAATGCGCATTGTAAGAAGAAAGTGCCTGGAAGACATCACCTATTCCCACACACTCATGGCCTCTCTGCACAGGGGATAAGATAATGTTCCCCCCTGCTTGTTGGTGTACCAGACCACTGCCATGCTGTCTGATTGAAGTGCAATAGTCCCAAGAGGGAGACAGTCCTGAAAGGCTTGCAACATTAGAAGGACTGCTCTCATCTCCAGGTCCAGGACATTTATATGCAATTTGGTCTCTGAGGGTGACCACTTGCCTTGAACAGTCCTTCCCTGATAATGCCCCCTCACCCCAACAGGGAGGTATCTGTGGTCATCGTGGCTTGGGGTTGGGGAAGACACAGGGGTCTGCCTAGAAGAAGATCTTGAGCCTGGAGCCAACCAAGTAAGGTGGCTTCTGCTGACTTGAGAAATACTGACATTCATGGACATGGGATGAAGGTGAGCTGACCATTGCACTGCCAGGGTCCATTGCAGGACCTTCATATATCTGGCTAGAGGAACTAATTGTATCACCACTGCCACTGAACCTAGAGCTTGCAAGATTAAGTGGACTGTGGGATGCTCCAGATCCAGCAGAAGACAGACCTGGTCCTGGATCACCTCGACTCTGCGTCGGGGAAGTGCTGCAGTCTGTGACAATGTATCCAGAAGGACCCTGATAAATTCCAGGCTCTGACAACGAGCAAGATGAGATTTGGGCAGGTTGACTGTGATGCCTAGGTCCTGAAAGAGACTGAGTGTGCAATCCATGGCCAATGTGAGTTGATGCCTTGTAGGGGCTGTGAGAAGCCAATAGTCTATGTACAGGAAGACCTGGAAGCCCTTACAGCAAGAGATGAGCTGCCACCACTGCCATACATTTGGTAAACACCTGGGGGGGCTGTGGTGAGTCCAAAGGGCAGGGCTCTAAACTGATAGTGACTGGCCCCCAGACTGAAGCACAGGTATCTCCTGGAGTGTCTGTCAATTCCGATGTGATAGTATGCATCCTTGAGATCCACTGAGCACATCCAGTCATCCTTGCACAGAGGAGGCAGAATGGATTGAACAGTGACCATCCAGAACTTTGACTTCTTGACCGAAAATTTAAAACACTGAGGTCCAAAATGGGATGTAGGTGCCCAGTTTTTTTGGGCACCAAAAAGAAATGAGAGTAAGTTCCGGACTCTCGTTGTCCTGTTGGGGCCTCCTGGATGGCTCTTTTTTGAAGGAGGTCTCAAACTTCTAGAAGGGCCAACTCCTTTTGGCGGGATGGAATGTCAGATTGATTTTTGAGCTGGAGCGGGACGAAAAAAAGAGTATGGAGTAACCCCTGGACATGACGTTTTACACCCACTGATTTGAGGTAATGCTTGTCCAGGCTAGTGGGTGGAGGGAGAGACAACCCCTGACTACCTCCAGGGCAGGACAGCCGGGCAGCACTGAGGGGGCAGGGGCTTCTCTGAGAAGGGTTCCCAGGAACCCTGGTTCTGTGGTCCTCCTCTGCCTCTAAGGCAGCGTCTGCTATCAAACCCCCTCCCCCCCGGTCGGAAGAACAGGATTCTTGTGCTGCATCCTGGAAGGAAGACTGAGACTTGCTAAACTACAGTTTCTTACCACCTCTCTGATTTTTGGAAAAGGATTGTTGGGGAGTAGAAAACTTGACCCCACCCACGGACAAAGTCTTTCCCAACTGCTTGCTATGGGTTAAAGCTTCTTTAACTGAAAGACCAATCAAAGTTGACCTGACAAAGGGGGCATTAGCGAAAGACACTTTGAAGGGTTCCACAAACCTGCAAAGATGAAGCCAGACATGATGCCTGATGGCAATGCCAGTGGCCACCACTCGAGAGGTGGCCTCCAATGCACTGGAGATTAGTCTCATCGAAGTCAGAGCTAGGAATTCAGAGAAGAGAACTTTGGAGAGACCTGTTTGAAACTCTACAGAGGCAGCAACCCAGAAAGGGAGGTGGAAAGCTCACACAGTTGTTTGCTCTCAGTCATAGCTGAGGCAAACACATGCTTCCCAAAATGGTCAATTGCCTGGGACTCCTCGTTCAGGGGATAGACCACGGAGCTCTCTTCGGCGAGCTCCTTTTTGGTAGCTGCCGTCACCACAATAACATCAAGCAGAATGCCACTGATCATGAAGGCTTCATCTTTAGTGGGACTTAGGAACTTGTCTGCTCTCTTGGGAACTAGTTCCACTATGTCCAGGCTCCTTTCACACCCTGTCAAATATGAGCTGGACGAGCTCATTGGCAGGGGAGACACTCAAGTAGAAGGTGGGTCCATCCTGAAGCCCTGCAAGAACATGGATTCCTCAGAAGATGGGGAAGGGGATGACCAAGAGCTTCACTGTTTAAGGATATTGAGGATGTCCACAAAGGACACCTCCTTGGATGGAGGTCAGGGAACTCGTCTCCTTCCTCGAAATACATGTCTTCAGTGAGAGACTCATGAAGGGAGTCCAAGTACCTCCTCTTGCACTTCCTCTTCAAAGGAGATGCCTCCACGGTGGTCTGTGCAGAGGACTCAGAAGAGGTAGGCACCCTAATGGGGGTAATGCCCTTATGAAGGTGCTTATGGGAGGGCTGACCCTGAAAGGATGATGAGGTCTCACTGTCTAAGGTTGAGTAAGATTGGGGGGATCCAGAGTAGAGGTATGGGGAGCTGCCCAGCTACAGATGGTCCTCTTTATTGCCCGGAAAGCAGAGGGGCTGGATGAAGCCTCACTCCTCCCTACTGGCCACAGACGACCGGGATGAAAGGGGTGACCCTGACGCAGCACCAATGTCCCCAGATAATACTGGCTCAGAGCTATCAGACAAGGAGGCCCCCAAAGGGAAGGAAAACTCTGGGCCTGATCCCACCCCCCTGGCAACCCAGAACGACCTCATGGGGCAAAGGTGCAGCCAGCTCCTAGGGCAAGGGAGCTGAGCCAGCCAGGGACAGTGTGGGAAGGGAAGAAATGCCGACACCATTGGCCTCTCCCTAGGGATACCCTGATCCTGAGAGACCAAGCCTGGATGGGTCAGTCGAGGAGATGGGAGTTCCGTAGATGGTGAAGATCCCCTTGGCAAGTGAGCAGGGGATGGTAACAAGCCCAACTCGATTTGGGCTTTGAGAAAGCTCCTCATCATCCTGTCCATATCTGAGGGGAGCAGACTCCTGGTGGATTGGGAAGATACTGAGGAATGGCCTGACCTAGCTGAGGGCCTGCAGTCTTGAGAGAGAGATCTGCTAGAAAGCCTTGGCGCCAACCTCCTAAGAGTGGATGCAAAGTCTTCAATAACAATTAGATCCAACAAAACTGTTGGATCCGAGGGTCTGATTCGATCCGATGACATAGATAGTGCCACTGTGGATCCAAGGAGTGAGCCGGATCCGAGGGTGGCCTAGGTCAGATAGGACCCGAGGACCTCAGAGGCCTCATGGTGTTGGATCCGACCAAGGGGGCCGAGGCTCTCAGAGCAGAACAGCCCAGATTCAAAGCCAAGGAGGCTAGACTCAGATCCAGGGAGCTGCAATCGTAGAGCCTCGGCTTTTTGGTGGGAGAATCCTGAGAGGAAGAAGACTTCCTCTTGGGACAAAAGGAGGCTTGGAAGGGGAACCCGAAACCAAGTGACCCCTTTGGCCAGACCTTTTAGCAGGAGTTTGTTCCTGGGTTCTAGGAGAGCCCTGGGGTTGAATCCAGCACAAATGTTGCATTCACCCTCCAGAAGAGGCTCGCCCAGGCAGTAAACACACTCCTTGTGCAAGTCAGAATGGGGCATTTTCTGACCACACAAGGAGCACCTTTTAAACCCAGTGGGTTTTTCAGACATCCCACACTCTCGCACACACACATCACCCGCACACTGTACAACAAGGGGGGCATGTGGAAAACAAGGTAGAGAATAGAAAAGGGGATATAAAAGCTACCTAAACACAGAGGAAGAACAATGGCAGGGACCCAGGAAAGGACCTTAAAACTAAGCTAACACACTACCGGGAGGGGAGGAAACTAAACAAGAAAGGCAGAAAGAAGGCAGAAGACAAATAGGAGGGAAAAAAAACAACAAAAATGAAAGGTAAAGCTATTTACCTGAAAAGATTCTAACTCGAGCTGCAGGAAGCACATCTTGATCAAATCACAGCAAATGAGATCTGAGGGTTTTGGGTAGCAAGCGATCTTGAAAAAGGGAGGAGCTTCAGCTCAAGAGCGGTTTTCATAGTGGCGGCTCAGATCCAATATTGGATCCTACACCCATCAGTTATCAATAATGACATGGACAGCATCATATCCAGCTTAGAATGAGAAACAAACGTGTGATGACCCATCCAAGTAGCAGCTGCACAGACTTCATCCATAGATACTCTAGAAAACAAAGCTGTAGAAGTAGCCATAGCCTTGGTAAGAATAACCCTTAGGTTTGTATGGAAGGGTCTTACTTTTCATAGAATATGCAAACAAGATGCAGACTGCTAGCCACTTGGCTAAGGTCACTTTAGACACAGGTGGGTCCAGCCTGGATTTTGAAAAGGAAACAAATAATTAACTGGCTTTTCTAAAGGCTTTGACACAGTCCAAATAAAATCTGAATTGCCTATACACTTCCAAACAGTGCAGAAGGCATTTGCCTTTATTGCAGAAATTGGGGAAAAACACAGGGAGATGAATAGAACTGTTAAGGTTATTTTTGGAAGCTATCTTAGGCAGAAAAGAAGGGCTAATATGAAGAAACACCCTGTCTTTGTGGAACATCGAATAAGGAGGAAAAGAATAAAGAGCTTGCAACTCTAAGTAACAGCCACTAAAAACGAGGTCTTTCAAGACTAGAGCTTCAAGTCCGAAGTAGCTGAAGGTTCAAATGGATGGCCTGCAAGAACTTGCAAAACCAAGGGCAAGTCCCAAGGAGGAATTGGATCTCAAACTGGGGGGATGGAGCAAAAAGGCACCTTTGAGGATTGTCTTGGAAATCTTGAAGGAAGCCAGAGGAACATTATCCCTGCCAACATGGAAATCAGAGATGGCTGCCAAATGCACCTTAGTAGTAGAAAAAATGGAACCTGACTGAAACAATTCAGCAAGAAATTACAAAATGGATCCTAAGGAAAGAGAAAAAGGGTCAAGTCCATGAGATTCCACCCAAAATACAAAACATCTCCAGTAACTGGAATACACATTTCTAGTAGACTGTTGCTCAGATGAAGACAAGATGTGAACTACAGCCTGTAAAAGCTTGCGATTTCTGGCCATCATGGGAACTGGGGAAACCATGCAGTTAGCCTGAGGATGAATACTGGGGGATCCAGACCCACTGGATGAAAAATGACATCCAGAATGGGATCCAGTAATTAAAGGGGTACTTCAGAAGAAGCCAAAGGAAGGAAAACCACACCTGACAAGTCCAAAAAGGTGCTTTGAGGATCACAGTTGTAGTGCAGCTGACTGCTTTCTGAAGAAATTTTACCATCAAAGGAACTGGTGGATAAATGTAAAGAAGCCTCGGGGGCCAAGCAAATACCAGTCCATTCCTGGGAGACTGTCCTGAAGTGGGAACTAGGGCAAAATTGCTACTGCAATTGGTGTTGGATGGGAAGGCAAATAGGTTGCAACACAGAGTGCAGCAGCACTGAAAAATTTGAGCTGCAACTCTTGGATTTAGGGAACACTTGTGGGGAAGCTGAATGCTCCTGCTGAGGTTGTTGGCCAGAATGCTGAACTTCCCCAGGATGTGAGTTGTGCCCAGAAACTGCTGAGAAGAAATCTACTGCCAAACCCTCAGGGTCTCACTACATAGAGGATACAAAAGTGGTCCCTCTGCCTGTTGATATACTAGACAACAGACATATCATCCTTCTGTATTAAAATCACACCTGAGGGAAGGGCATCCTGAAAAGCCTACAACATAAGGAAAACTGCTCTCAACTCCAGAACACTGATGTGAATGTTGGCCTCTGCAGAAGACCAGGACCACTGAACTGTCCTCCCTTCTAAATGCCCTACCCCAACCTCAGAAGGAGGCATCCATAGTGATTGTTGCCTATGCAGCTTTACGAACAAATGATCTCCTGTTGGTTATTAAAGGAGACCACAACCACCAACAAATGTGGTCATGACACACCATCAGTCATATAGAAAAATCCAATGGATGGGATAGGAAAAACACTGTACAGCGAAAGTCCATTGCAGAGTTCTCTGGCTAAAGTTACCAACCCTATGGACGATGCTGTATGACCAAAAAGTTTCACAACTGCAGAAGCTGGAGGCTTCGAGGTTGTGAGCACCGACAAGGCCTGAGCATGAAGGCTTATCACTCTGGAGCTCAGAAGCTTGGCAATTTGACTGACTGTATCCAAGTGACAAACATGTTAACTGTAATACCTTAACAGGCTATAGGCTTGACTTTGGGTAACTGACTATAATGCCTAAATGGACACATAGTTGGAGTATCGTATCACTAGCCATGACCAACAATGTTCCTAGGTTCATAGGTAAGTACTAGGCTATCTATTCAAGTGCCTACGTAAGCCTAGCCAACAAGGTTCCCTGGCTTACGCCACCCAAGAAAGTTATTTCCTGTGCCACTGTCAAGCAGAGACACAGAAGTGATCCCCGGGGTGTATTTCCTATTTCCCATCCACTCATCAAGATTTTTCTTGAAGAGTGCTAATGAAGAACTTTGCTTGACATAGATGGGTAGCCTGTTCCAGAGTGTGGGAAATCTCTGGGACAGGAATCTATCCCTCCAGCATGTCCTGTTTATTGTGGTGACAAGGTTTAGGTCCCTAGAGCGTGTAGCTCGGAGGGATTGGGATTTCTTTACATGTAACATGTCCAACAGCTCTGGGTTTGACATAGCTTTATATGCTAGGCAGACATCACCTTGGAGTAGGCGATATGCTACGGAGTAAAGCTGGAGTTTTTTGAGGCGGTCAGTGTAGGGCATTTGTTTGAGGCCAGTAATCCTCTTTGTGAGGTACTTCTGTGGCCTTTCCAGCTGCTGCAGATGTCTTGTGAGGAAAATTCCAAAAGGGGAGTTGTATTCTATAATTGGGTCTAATGAGTGTCGAGTAGAGGGGAACAATGACCTCTTTTTTCCTGGATGAGAACCCTTTTATGATGAGGTGTGTTCCTGACTACTGTGGTGATGTGACTATCAAAGGAGAGACTACTGTCCACCTGGGTCCCAAGGTCTCATCACACATTTGGTGTTAAGTAGATTGCTGTGGTAGTTCATGGGTACAGAGTTTTTACTAAAGGGGATGACACTGCACTTTTTGGCACTGAGCCTGAGGCCATGGCTTTGACACCAGACATCTGTCTCAGCGAGGCCCTTCTGTAGGATGTCCACATCATTTGGGAACTTGACTATGGCTCCTAGTTTGCAGTCATCTGCAAACTTCATTAGCCAGAGGCCTTTTGTGTTAGCCTGTACTTCAGAGAAGTATATACCAAACAGGAGAGGTCCCAGGACGGAACCCTGTGGTACTCCACTTGTCACTGCTTTGAGGTCAGATTTGGTGTCTGCAACTTTTACAGTGTGGGTTCTGTCAGTGAGCCAGTTGGCAACCCATCTTGTGATGTAGGGATTTATACCTAGTTTAGTGAGTTTAGCTATAATTCCAGAATGGGGGATGGTGTCAAAAGCCTTGGCGAGGTCAAGATAGGCTGTGTGAACCACATTACCCTCACCTACGGCTTTGGTGACTGCCTCAAAGAAGTCAATCAGGTTCAGGAGGCATGATCTGCCTTTCACAAACCCGAACTGGGTGGGATCCAGAGTTTGGAGGTTACCAATGTCTTTGTTTATGAGTTCCATGATGATACGTTCCATGGCCTTGCAGACCAGGCTCATCAGGCTAATAGGTCGATAATTCCCGGGATCAGTGGTGGCTCCCCCTTTGTGGTGTGGGATAACTGTAGCTGTGCACCATTCAGTGGGCACAAAGCCTGATGTGAGGCTACTATTGAACATGGTGCTTAAGTGGGGAGCCAGTTTGTTCTGAAGTTCATGTAAAATGCAGCCTGGGATGTTGCCCGGTCCCATGGATGCTGTGTTTTTGGCTTTAGTAAGTGCAGCTTTTACCTGTGTAGTTGTGATTACAGGGACTCTGCATTCTTCCTGTATAGATATGGGCCCTTTAGGGGGTGAGGGGGTAAAGTTAGCACTGAACCTATCTGCCAGGATATTGGCAATATCAGTTGGTTCTGTAATTTTCATGCTGTTGCGCTGCAACTCAGAGCAGATCTGGGTGTTGCCATCGAGATTCTTGACATAGCTATAGAATGCATTGTGGTTGTCCTTAGAATTAGTGGTGATTTTGTTTTCATAGCTAGCTTTGGAGGATCTTATAAGGGATCTCAGCTTCTTACTGAGGCTGACCAGGGAGCTCCTCCACTCATGGGATTTTACTCTCTTTTGCAACAGTTTTTTCCTTCTGTTGTACAGTTTGTTTATGGCAGGGGACCACCAGATTGGCTTCCTTTTTTGGGGGGACAGCGTCTTGATTCTGTAAGTGCTTATAGAGTGCATTTGTGTAGGATTCAGTGGTTGTAACTGCATTGTCCATCTGCATGGATGTCATGAAGTTCACCACTTCTGACTTAAGAAGCATGAAGTTGGCTTTGGAGAAATTTTTTACCGTGGTTTCCTTAATGGGGGCGGGATGTGGATATCAAGGGTGATTAGCTTATGGTCGGATCGGACCAACAAGGAGTTGACTTCAGGTGTGGAACACCGGTCACTCATGTTGGTAATGACTAGGTCTAGGATATTGTTGCCCCTGGTGGAGGTGTGGATAAGTTGATCCAGGGCATTGGAGTTTATGAATTACAGAAAGCGTTGAGCTAAGGAGTTGTTGGTACACGAGTAGTTTTCCCAGTTAATGGTGGGGTAGTTAAAGTCACCCATTATTAGGGTGTTTGTTTGAACCCTAATATTTTCCAGTACATCAAGAAAAGAGGAGTGGGAATCCTGGGGCATGGTGGAGGATCTGTAGCAAGCTACAATTTGGATTGCAGTTTTGCCCACAGTTAGTTGCACTTGGATAACATCGGATGCATTATGCTGAGCAACTAGCCTGGAGGTGTGGATATCCTTAATGAATATGGACACACCTCCGTCTTTGATGTTTCAGTCCAGGTTACATGGCCGAAAAGTGTGGTATGAGTTATAGCCTGGTAGTGCAGGGGTGCTCTCTGGAGCCTTGAACCAGGTCTCAGTCACTGCACAGATATCGATGTTCTCCATTTTAAGAAGTGCCTCGAGTGAGTGCATTTTGAGATTTAGACTTCTAGCATTGAGTAGCATTACCCTCAGTTTTTGCTTGCTTGTTCCTGTTACAGTGGTGAATTTGTTATTTGAACCTTGCCTAAAAAAGGCACTATAGGGGCAGCAAAAGCCTTAGCCAGTATCCAGAATCCCAGGAGCGACAGGTACAGGCCATCTGTGGCAAAACATTGTGGTCTGTTGACCATGTCATCCCAAGCAGGGAGATACTGGATCCCCTTTGAATGACATCAGAAGCTTAGCCAATTGTTGAAGTCAATCATTTCTTGTGGGAATGGTATGGAGCCAATCATCCAGGTAAGAGAATACCTGCAATTCCTGCAGCCACAGCCAGGCTGCAACCACTGCCATGCACTTGAACACCCGCGGGCGGGCTGTGGTGAGACCAAATAGCAGGACCCTGAAATGGTAGTGACTAGGACCTAGCCAGAAACAAAGAAACCTCCTGGACAGCCTGGCTATCTAACTATGATGGTACGCATTCGTGACGTCTCTTGAACACATCCAATCATCCTACTTCAGTACATGTAAGATGGACTGCACTGTGGCCATCTGAAATTTGGTCTGTTTCACAAACTGATTCAGTTTAATTACATTAAAATGGGCCTGAGGTCCTTGTTCTTTTTGGTAACAAATAGAATCTCAAAAAGACCCCGTCTGTCTCGTCTGGTGGAACCTCTTGAAAGACTTGGTTTCTGAGCAGCTTGTGAATCTGTACTGCTGCTTGCAGTCTCTGACAGGGTGGAATGTCTGGGAGATGCTTGTGATGAAACCTCTAAAAGGGGAACAGAGTAGCATCTGGATGTGACTCAACACCCACATCTCTGGGGTGATGACCTCCCAAGCTTTTGGGGGAAGAGCCAAGTGATCCCCAACTGCCTCCAGAATAGGACTGCCGGGCAACCCTTTAAGGTTTCTGAATGGGCCTGCTGGAGAAACCTTGATGCTGCAGATCACCCCAGCCCTGTGGGTGGTGTCCATTATGATTCCCCACATTCTTGGGAGGAACCCCCTGAAGCAGCGGGTCTATATCAGTTCAACGAACAGCTCATCATCGAATACAACAACCTCGAACTTCTAACCACCAAATCTAAAAACATCGAAAGCTCAGAATAGCGAATTTTCTTCCCTGGGAAAAAATTCACTGTTCTGAGAAATACACACACAACACATGCACATCAAAAAAAAACAGCAATCCACACACATATACTTAAAATCCTACATCTAACCCTACACTAAACTGTACATACAGTACTATCTATCCACTATCCTTAACCCAAACCCTAACCCGTCCGTCACTATCGCACACTCACCTCACCCACGCCCTAACCATAACTCACATACCCCGCCCTAACCCTAAAGTCTATCACTATCGCACACTCACCTCACCTGCACCCTAACCTTAACTCACATTCCCCGCCCTAATCCTAACATCCACACAATCGCACACCTACCTGAACCCAACCCGTAACTTTCCACCACAGTGCTGAAAAAGCGAAGCCACAGAAACAGTCAACCAAATTCTTTCCCTAAGAAAAAATTCGGTTATCTGCAGCTTCGCTGTTTTCAGCATTCACTGTTTTCAGGTCGATATTAGACCATTCAAAGTATTAACACTACAATGATCTAATATAGACCCGAAGTAGCATCCTGAGAAGACTGCTGAGACTTTCTGAAAAAGAGGTATTCACCCCCTTTCTGATTCCTCCAAAGGGTATGTTGAGGAACTGTGAACTGCACTCCTATAGCAGAGACAGCATCTTCCCATCTTGCTTACACCCCATTAGATACCTTTAACTTTCAGCCCAAACAAGGCAGAGCCTTCAAATGAGGGCATTGATAAAGCATGTCTTGAAGCAATCCACAAACTTGCATAAACGTATCAAACCATGGCTCCACCATGCTCAGGGCGCTCCATTGGCTGCATTTGAAATGAGCCTAATGGAAACATTAGCAATGGAAAGCAGGGTAGACAACTCAGTCTCTAGTGTCTTCTGAATCTCCAGAGACTGCCGCATCTTAACATTTCTTGACACTTCAAACAACAGGTCGCGCCGAAGTCTTGTTAAGTAATTAAGTGCTCTCAATGCAAAAGTGGCAGAGGCATAGGAGCACTCCCCTAAACAATTAAAAGCCAGAGACTCATTATTTCAGGGATGGACTGAAGAGCTATCTTAAGAGATCTCCTTCTTGGTCACCACAACAGCATCAATGGTTGGACCCTTACTTCAATGCAGCCAGTCCAGGGGTGGTAAAAGAATCTTATCAGGCTTCTTGGGGATGGTCTCCAATGTGATGGGTTCCTTCCATGCCCCCTAACACTAGGTCAATAAGAGTGCCCAGAAAGGGAATCACCCAAGGCCTGGATGGACCCATACCAAAGGCCGCCAAAAATACTGACTCCTCCAGAGAGGGGGATTTGGTGGTCTAGCATCCACACTGGCAAAGTAGCTCCAACAAATCATCAAAAGTGGCATCATCTCATGTAGACTTAGGGGAACCCTCTCCTTCCTTGAAGTCAGTATCCTCCATAAGAGACTCCACTGAGAAGTCAAGGTGTTTTTCTTACACTTCCTCTTCCCTGGCACCTCCTGCTCTGACAATCCTGAGGGGAGATAGAAGGATCTATATTAGATCATCAAAGTGTTAATACTCTGATTGGTCTAATATCGACCTGAAAACAGCGAACTCTGAAAAAAGCGAAGCTGCAGATAACCAAATTTTTTCCTAGGAAAATAATTTGGTTGTCCGTTTCTGTGGCTTCGCTATTTTCAGCACTGTGGTGGAAAGTTATGGGTTGGGTTGAGGTAAGTGCGCGATTGTGTGGATGTTAGGGTTAGGGTGGGGTATGTGGGTTAGTGCGCGGGTGAGGTGAGTGTGCGAATTGCACCTGCACTTTTAAAGTTTGTCCTGTTTGTTGCTTTTACCGGTTGAGGCTACACACTCAAGTGCGCCAGCCTGTGTTACATATTTATTGCATTTTCCTGCTGTTTGTTGCAAAAAAAAAAAAAAAAATTATCCTGGTTTCCCGTCTTTCCTGACCTAGAGTAGTCCAAATACAGGCTTTGCTGTATTCTGGACTTTTGGAAAGTTCCTGTGTTGCCCATTTCCTTATTTGGATAAAGGGAGGCTTCTTTGTTCACCAGTGGCGAGCTTGGAGCAGCCTATCTATCCCTGGAGGAGTGTTCCCAGCACAAGAATCTGGTAGTCTATTGGCCATTTTGGGCCAATTTCTAGCTCTTTCAAGTCCCCCTGTATAAAACCTGCTTTAGCGCGGCTTTGCACAGCGCAGCATCGGGCAGCGCTGCTTAATTGGGTTTAAACCATTCTCAGCTCCACAAAGTCTGCTCTTCACTTTTTCCCTTAGAATTGATCTAGTTCTCATAATAAACACCCTATTCCCACTCTAAAGCCTGGCACTTGCTCACTAAAGCAATTATATAAGTCACCACTAAAAAATTAAAAGCACTACACCCTCACAAACTCCCCTTGAGTACTTTGTTCCCCATTGGCCCTTTTTCAATTATAAAGGAATTCCCAATACTATTCTAGCATGTCCAAAGGTCAGTTGTCAGTCTCCTCTCCGGTCCAGCTGGTGAATCTGGGAATACTGAGGCAATGTTACAACTGCCTCATGTACACAGACAACCCTCTCCTCCTCCCAACAAATTCCAACACATGTGAGAGATGCAACCATATAGCCAAACTGGAGGCTAAGCTCTCTCAACTCAGTACTGGCGTAACCAGTCAGGAGGAGAAGGAAACCACAATCACTACAATTCCAGTCTCACATAGACCTACCACGACAACAAACCAAACACATAAACACACAAAAACATACTCGGAGGCTCTAAATAAAAATCTGCCTAAGCAGCAGAGACCCCCAAAGCAGACACCCAAGCAACCACTACCCCAAAACAAAACACAACACATAGCTCACAAAGCCAGTGTGCCGAACAGTCACAACCCTTAAGGCTAAACAACACACCTGATACACTTGTAATAGGTGACTCTATCGTCAGGCACACTGACATCCCACTCACCAGGCTGAACAAGGAGAAGGTCATGGTGAGCTGCCTGTCGGGCGCTAGGATCCGCCACATAACACAAGCACTCAGGTCACTCCAAGGCAAGTACAAATATGACTCAGTCATTGTCCATGCTGGTGTGAATGACCTGAGACATACCTCCCTGGACTACATGAAAAGAGACATAGAGGAGCTCTCTGAGCATGCAGCCCAGGCCGGTATGACCCTGACCTTGAGTAGCATCTTACCCTCACCAAGAATCATGCCACAATATGAAGACAAGATGATCAATTTCAACAACTGGCTTAAGTATTGGTGTCATTCAAAGGGGATCCAATGCCTGTCTGCCTGGGATGACATGCTCGACAGGCCACAATGCTTTGCTAGGGATGGCTTGCACCTGTCACCCCTGGGCATTTGGATATTGGCAAAGGCTCTTGCCACCCCCATAGTGCCTTTTTTAGGCAAGGCTCAAAAGACAAACCCACCTCCATATGTTTCACAAGGGACAAGAAACTAAGAGTAATGCTACTCAATGCCAGAAGTCTAAACCTCAAGATGCACGCACTCAAAACTCTCCTTAGCATGGAGAACATCGATATCTGTGCAGTAACAGAAACCTGGTTCAAGGCTCCCGAGAGCACCCCAGCACTACCAGGTTATACCTCATACCATGTTTTTCGGCCCCAAAACTTGGACCGAACCACAAAAGGAGGGGGAGTAATCAATATTCGACAAAGATACCCACACCTCCAGGTTGGTGGCACTGCACGAAGCATCAGAGACTATCCATGTGCAACTAACAGTGGGTAAAACTGCCTTCCAGTTTATAGCCTGCTACAGACCACCCTCCCAAACCCAGGAACCCCACTCGGCCTTCCTGAGAACACTGGAAAATATGAAGGTCTCTCCAAACACCATTATATTGGGCGACTTCAACTACCCTAACATAGACTGGGTGCATTACTCTAGCTCCAACACCCTAGCCCGAAGGTTCTTAGAATTTATAAACTCAAATGCTATGGAACAACTTGCTGCCACTCCCACAAGAGGGGAAAACATACTGGACCGGATCATCACCAACATGGGGACTTTATGCTCCAGACCAGAAGTGTATCCCTCACTGGTAAGATCAGACCATAAACTAATCTCACTAGATATTCACATCCCGACCCCAGCCCCTGCACAGAAAACCACAGTGAAAAACTTCTCTAAAGCAAATTTCACACTCCTCAAAACCGAGGTGGAATCCTTCAAAGCCACCGGGCCTGTGGAAAATACGGCCCAGACAACAGAATCCTTTATAAACGCATTCTATGAACACCTTCAGGAATGCATGGATCATGCAATCCCAAATAAAACCAAGACCCAATCCTCCAAAGTTAGGCATCCTGTCTGGTGGACCCCAGCCATGAACAAACTATACAATAGAAGGAGGAAGCTACTACATGATAGAGCAAAATCCCAAAAAGGGAAGGCATCTCTGATAAGTATTAGCAAAAAAACTACGGGCACTCATAAAATAGTCTAAGGCCAGCTTCGAGAGAAAAATTGCACAGGACACTAAGGATAATCACAAGGCTTTCATTAGTTATGTTAGGAACCTGGGTGGGAATTCCCAGATATGCTCAGAATTAGTCCAAAATGACAAAAAATACACTGAACCAACAGACATTGCCAACATCCTAGCTGACAGGTTTAGCGCAAATGTCTCCCCCCCTTCCCCACCAAAAGGGCAAATATCTATCCCAGCAGAGTGCTGCCCCCCTGACATCTCAGATGCTCAGGTAAGAGCCACCCTCTCCAAAGCAAAAAACACAGCATCCATGGGACCAGATGGTGTCCTGGGCTGTGTCCTACATGAACTCCAAGAAGAACTAAACCCAAACATAAAACTACTGTTCAATCTCAGCCTTACTACAGGATATGTACCCAAAGAGTGGCGTACAGCAACAGTGGTCCCTCTCCACAAAGGTGGTGCCTCAATGGATCCTGGAAACTATCGCCCCATAAGCTTGACTAGCTTGGTCTGCAAAGCTATGGAAAGGATCATCATGGATCTCATAAATAAAGATATTGGGGACCTACAGACACTGGATCCTACTCAGTTCGGCTTTGTTAAGGGCAGATCCTGCCTCTTAAACCTGGTCGATTTCTTTGAAACAGTCACCAAGGCCATTGATGAGGGGAAGGTGGTCCACACAGCCTACCTGGACCTTGCAAAAGCCTTCGATACATTACCCCACTCGGGCATTATAGATAAGTTCACCAACTTAAATATAAACCCCTATGTCACTAGATGGGTTGCAAACTGACTCAAGGACAGAACCCACATGGTTAGAATTGCTGGAGCCATGTCAGACTCCAAACCAGTTGCAAGTGGCGTCCCACAAGACTCAGTCCTGGACCTCTCTTGTTCAGTATATATTTCTCAGAGATACAGGCTAACACGGAAGGACTGTGGCTGACCAAGTTCGCAGATGACTGCAAACTATGCGCCATAATAGACTCTCCAGCCTGCACAAGCATCCTACAAAAGGGCCTCATAGAAATAGACAACTGGTGCCAGAGCCATGGCCTCAAGCTAAACGCCAAAAAGTGTTTAGTCATCCCCTTTGGTAAAAACAAAGTGCCCACAAATTACCACATAGGTGGTAATCCATTAAGTATGGAAGAAGTAATTAGGGACCTAGGGACCCAAGTTGATAGCAATCTCTCATTTGACAACCACGTGGCCAAAGTGGTTAGAAAAACATTTTATATAGCCCACCTAATCATGAAGGGATTCACATCTAGATCAGGGAGGTCATCGTGCCTCTTTACTCATCCCTCATCAGGCCCATAATTGAGTACAATGCCCCTTTTGGGATGTACCTTACCAGACACCTGCAGCAACTGGAAAGACCCCAAAAGTACCTCACCAAGAGGATCAAAGGGCACAAACAGATGCCATATGCTGCCCGGTTAAAGAAACTCCAGCTCTACTCAGTGGCATACCGCCTGCTCAGAGGCGATCTGTGCCTGACGTATAAAGCCATGTCCAACCCGGAATTAATGGACATGCTGCTCCTCAGAAAATCCAAATCCCATCGAGCTACGCACTTGAGAGACTTGAACCTCAGCACTGAAATAAACAGGACATGCTGGAGGGACAGATTCATAACCAAGAGGCTCCCTTCACTCTGGAATAAAATCCCAGTCCAGGTTAGGCAGAGTCCCTCATTGACTCTCTTCAAGAGGAATCTTGATGAGTGGATGGGAGATAGTAGGTATACCCCGGGTATCACTTCTGTGTCACTGTTAGACAGAGGCACAGTATACTAACCTCGAAAAAGGGCATAGCAAAATTCATTTAAAATGGGTGGCGAAAGCCAAACCCACTCTGGCTAGGCTTATAAATGCCCTAGGGCAGATAGCCTAGTATGAACCTATGAACCTATGATAGACTTTAGGATTAGGGAGGGGTATGTGAGTTAGGGTTAAGGCACAGGTGAGGTGTGATAGTGACAGACTTTAGGGTTAGGGCGGGGTATGTGAGTTAGGGTCAGGGTGCGGGTGAGGCGAGTGTGCCATAGTGACGGACCTTAGGGTTAGGGTTAAGGATAGTGGATAGATAGTACTGTATGTACAGTTTAGTGTAGGGTTAGATGTAGGATTTTAAGTGTCTGTGTGTGGATTGCTGTTTTTTGGTGCGCTTGTGTTGTGTGTGTATTTCTCGGCATAGTGAATTTTTTCCCATGGAAAAAATTTGCTGCTCTGAGCTTTCGATGTTTTTGACTTCGTGGTTAGAAGTTCGAGGTTATTGTATTCGATGATGAGCTGTTTCGTTGAACTGATATAGACCCGAGATAGAAGATGTTGTAAGCCCCACTAAAGAAGAATTGAGACCCAATAACACAGACTGTCCAGGAGCAGAAACTTTACCCTTCTCCTGAGAGGAGAACATCCTTTCTACAACATCGAAGGCTGAGGCAGAAGCTGGCCTCTCAAACAGGGGGTCCCAACACATGAAGGTAGCACAGACACAGCTAAGCCTGAGGAGCTACATCTAGCCCTGATGTCAAGATCGCAGCCAAGCTGTCCAAAGCTGAAGCCCAGAGTGGGAGAGATAAACCTGAAGCAGGGATCTTGGACTCTGACCCAAAAACGTCTGCTTTGACACCACTGTTCTGAGGTCCCATTGGCCCCAAAGTAATAGGAATTGATACAATCAAGGAATGATTTGAAGCTGAAGATGGCCAAGTCACTGGACCTGACCTGCAAGGTGGGAATGCAGTCAGGCCTGAAGATCTCAGAGCTGAAGGAGCTGAGGGAGGAAGCCAGACAAACGGAGCCTAAGGTCTGGGAACAAGATCCAAACCTAAAAGAATTAGGCCTAATTGCATCTGCAAAAGTATCTCATTAGCTGCTCACTGACCTTGATGACTGGATGGATGAAGCTACCAATGGGGGCTTGGAGGGCTGTTTAGAAGAGGACTAATCCACCTGCCGGATCAAAGTCAAGAGGCTCGGAAATCGGGTGGAGAAGGAGAAGACTATGGCGATAGTTCCAGCAGGGTGGATGGAGAGAAGGGCAAAGCTGTCCTACCTGAAGAAGCCCCTTTAATCAGAAAGGGACTAGGAAGACCTGAACCCTTGCTGGTGATTGGCACTGATGGAGATCAACTCCGAGGAGTCAGAGCTGATATTGGCACCTGGGCAGCCAAGGGACCCAGAAGTCATGGTATCTTTGGGTCTGGTATGCCTCAAGAGGAAAGACCAGGGACAGAAACAGAAGAGGACCTCTTCTGATAACCTTTAGAAGATCTTGAGTTCCACAGATGATGCTTCTCAGACCCGACCTTTGGAGCTGAGGGAGAAGCAGAATTAGGGCTGAAGGGAAGAAACTCCTTGAGGAACAATTTGGTCCAATGTTAGTTAATTGCCCTAGACTCAAATCCCTCAAAGACAGAACAAGCAGAGTGCAGGTGCGATGCACCCAAGCAGTACACACATTTATCATGTGCGTCCTGCAATGGCAACTTGTGCCTCCAGGCAACACACTTCTTAAAACGCTTGTTCACAGCAGAACAGAAATTCCAAAAAGATAATCACAGCAACTACTAATAAAGCTATCACAATAATACAAATGCTAACAACACTACCGCTAGAGAAATACCAAGAACACACTAATAAAAAAAAAAACAACCTCAACAAAAGGTGGGAAGTCTGTCTACAAAACACTAACCTACCGAATTCCTAGCTACCTGTCTATTGCACACAGCCCTAACTAAACTAATTCTAGGAAAAGAGATGCAAAAGTTCACAAAAAATTCTTAGTTTCCAAAAAGGATACACCAAGTGGACCTGAGATTGAGCTGCTGACAGGACTGGTGGCAAACTAGATCTGAGGAGAGGGTGAGGAATGGGGGGGGGGTAAGGGAAGAGGAGCCTGGTGAGTTCGAAGTCTGAAGCAGTTGGCCGACATCTATTCCAAGTTGGATCCAATAGTCTACAGGTCGAAACCACACAGAGCAGAAAACATCACATCAAAAATTAAACTTCATTCCAGAACCAAAACTTTATTAACTTAGTGAAGAACCCTCCATAAAAACACCTTAACAGTGGGAAGTAAAGGTCACACTGAATCCCTGAAAAACACACTAAGAAAATTCACATCAATTAACATGCACGTTACATCAAAACTGATGAAATAAGACAAATAATCTAATTCCCTGGACAAACCCACATGAAGAGGTGCCATATTTCTGGACTGAAACCAGAACCCAAACCTCTGCAGTTAGAAATAGTAAGACTTGTTTCAACATTTTCTTGTCTGTTGCAAATCTAGATCACAACAGAAAAAGAAAGAGGAAAGCATATGAATCAGAATGTCAGTCTCTACAGTGCTAGTTGTAAATAGCTATAAAGGGTCTAGATGAACTTTTCAACTCAGACTCTCAGTTAAGACCAGTGGCAGCTGTACCACCAAAAGCTGAATGCTCAAAGACAAGGCACCTCCCAATGACCCACGATTACTCTGCACCAATAAGGTCTTCCTCTTTATTTGATAATGTCTCACATCACAGCACTATAATCTGTGACTACCTGAAGAAGTCCTAGGCAATAATGACTCAAGTGTTTATGACATAAACTCTTTCCGTAATTAAGTGCAAAAAAGGTGGACAGAGGCTGCTGCAGTCAAGACTAAGGATATGCACTCTCATATCTCTCTCTGACATACACTTTGTCAGGACCAGGTCAAGGAGGACATCTGACACTAAACAAGGCAGTTCCTACATGAGTGGCAGAGTAAAAAAATGTTATTTCCAAAGAATTTGTGGTCTGCTGGAAAAAAATTCCTCATGAAGAACTAAATTTTCTTCTTACCCAACCTGGCATTCTGAACCATAAGAATGCTATAAGACATACAGTCCAGGACTGTAAAAACATCCTTGCAGTTTTGCTAACCACAGGAGAAAAGAATGGGACTACATACGGCATCTTCACCAAAGTCAGGAATATCTCAAAAACACTATCCGATATAGCTACTAGAAAAAAATAATTATTTTCAAAGGTTCTCTCTTTAACCTGATTTTTCATTGTTGATGGTTAGCCCTAGGTAAGGAGTCCAAAAAGGGAATCAGTAAAGTAAATTTAAGGGTCATTCTTGGGATTAAGCCTGAATAAGGCAACTGACACATACAGGAATTGTGACTATCTTGAATTCTGTAAACTGTGACACAGGACTAACATTTGGAAATATGGAAAATGCTTGTCCTCTTCACTCACATTAAACCACAAAAACAACACATTGCTTACTAAGAAAGTCAAAGGCCTAAATCATAAAAAATAGGCAGACCATCTCTATGTCTTAGATCTTTTCTCAGTGTCATACTGGCTACTAAGGGGTGATCTCTGCCTTGCATACGGAGCCTTATCAGATCATATCCTGTAAGTCCTGCTACACACATCTGCAAGACCAAATTATCACTGTAACAGCTACAAATAAATGCAATCTGAGGGTCATGCTGCTTAACGTTAGAAGTCTAAATCTCAAGATGCACTTGCTCGAAGCACGCCTCAAAATGGAGAACTTTGACATTTGTGCTGTAACAGAGACCTGGTTTAAAGCAGCAGAAAGCACCCCTGCACTACTAGGCTATAACTCATTCCACACCTTTCGGCCCCAGAACATGGACCGAAGCTCCAAAGACAGTGGTGTCTCCATATTCATAAAGAATATGCACACCTCCAGACTAGTAGCCCAGCATAATGCATCTGAGATACTTCAGGTGCAACTAACATTGAGTAAGATGGCGATTCTGGCCGTAGCCTGCTATAGGTCCCCAACCATGTCCAAAGACTCTCACTCCATGTTCCTAAGCACCCTGGAAACTATTAGGGTACAACCTAACACACTCATACTAGGTGACTTCAACTACCCCTCCCTCAAATGGAAAAACTACTCATGCACCAATATACTGGCCCAACACTTCCTGGAATTCATCAATTCCAATGCCGTGGACCTGCTCATTCTTACCCCCACTAGAGGAAGCAACATCTTTGACCTGGTTATTACTAATGTTGGCAACCATTGCTCTACACCAATAGTCAATTCTTCCCTGGTTAGACCCGACCACAAACTAATCACCATGGAAATCCGCATCTCACCCACACACCCTGCAAAGGTAAACACCATGAAAAACTTCTCCAAAGCTGACTTTGGGCTCCTAAAAACAGAGGTGGCTAAATTCACAGCACCCATGTCAATGGAAAATAGATGCATGACTGCTGAATCATACACCGATGCACTGTACGAGCATGCACATAAATGCATGGAACTAGCCATACTCAACAGAACCAAGACGGTCTCCTCCAAAGAAAGGAAGCCAATCTGGTGGTCCCCTGCCATTAATAAACTCTACAACAGAAGGAATCACTATTGTAGAAAAAGGTGAAGTCCCAAGACTGGAAAAACTCCCTTATTAGCCTCAACAAAAAGCTGAGATCCCTCATCAAAACCTTTAAACCCAGCTATGAAGGCAGAACTGTGGCAGGCACTAAAAGCAACCACAAAGCCTTCTATAGTTATATAAAGAATCTCCACGGCAATACCCAGGTTTGCTCTGAGTTACTGCACAATGGTACCTCCTATACTGAGCCAACAGATATTGCCAACATACTGGCCGACAGATTCAGTGCCAACTTTACCCCTCCCCCCAAAAGACCAATCACAATACTGGAGGAATGCCAGGAACACAGATTTACTGCAGCACAGGTTAAAGCTGCATTGTCCAAGGCCAAAAATACAGCTTCCATGGGACCCGACAATATCCCTGGACGTGTTCTTCATGAACTACACAGTGAATTGGCACCACATCTGTGCGCCCTGTTCAATCACAGCCTCACCTCAGGCTTTGTCCCTACCGAATGGCGCACTGCTACAGTCATCTCTCGCCATAAAGGGGGAGCGACTACAGAATCTGGTAATTATCGTCCCATTAGCCTGACAAGTCTGATATATAAGGCTCTGGAGCGCATCATCATGGACCTAATTAACAAGGATATAGGGAATCTCCAAACTGTAGATCCCACGCAGTTTGGTTTTGTGAAAGGTAGATCATGCCTGCTTAACCTAGTTGACTTCTTTGAGTCAGTCACCAGAGCTGTGCATGAGGGCAAGGCAGTTCATACAGCCTCCCTCAAGCTGGCCAAGGCCTTTGATACCATTCCCCACTCAAGAATTATTGATCAACTCACCAAACTAGGCATCAACCCCTTTATCACTAGGTCAGTTGCAAATTGGCTCACAGATAGAACCCACAGTGTGAAAGTAGCGGACTCCAAGTCAGACTGCCGAACAGTCATGAGTATAGTCCTACAAGGATCAGTCCTGGGTCCTCTCCTGTTTGGCATCTTCTCAGAAGTCCAGGCCAACAAGGAGGGACTCTGGCTGACTAAGTTCACAGAAGACTGCAAGCTGGGAGCCATAATTAACTCCCCAAGTGATGCAGATATCCTACAGAAAGGTCTCAATGAGACCAATGACTGGTGTCGAAACCATGGCCTTAAGCGTAATGCCAAAAAATGCATTGTCATCCCCTTTGGGAAAAACTCAGTTTGCTCTAATTACCACATCGATGGGAGTCCACTGAACACTTAAGGCAATATAAGAGCTCTGGAGACACAAGTTGACAGCAACCTCTCCTTCGACCACCACATTGCCACTGTTGTCAGAAAGTCCTTCGATGTGGCACATCTCATTACCAAGCGTTTTGCATCTAGGAAGAAAGAGGTCATCATCTCTCTCTACTCTTCCCTCATTAGGCCAATCATAGAGTATAATGCCCCATTTGACATGTACCTCATTAGTCACAAGCAACAGCTGGAAAGGCCACAAAAGTACCTCATGAAGAGGATCCTAGGCCTTAAACACATGTCCTATGCCGACAGACTCAAAAAAACTCCAGCTATTCTCTACCTCATATTGTCTACTAAGAGGTGATCTCTGCTTGACTTACAAAGCCACATCTGACCCAGATCTGTTAGAAATGCTACATCTAAAGAAATCCCAATCCCTCTGCACCACACGCTCCAGAGACCTCATCCTCATTACCACAATCAACAGAACATGGTGCAGGGACAGGATCATAACCCAGAGACTGCCCATGCTCTGGAATATACTTCCATACATGTCAAGCAGAGCACCTCACTGGCCCTCTTTAAGAGAAACCTTGATGAATGGATAGGAAATAGAAAGTTCACCCTGGGGATCACTCCAGTGGCTCTACTTGATAGATGCACTGGGAACTAACGTCGGTTGGCACGATGCCAGGGCACTTCTATGGGCTAGGCTTGTAAAGGCTCCAGGGCCAATAGCCTAGTACACACCTATGAACCTAAGTCCAGTGGGGGCATAAACACCAATTCAAGGGATCCAAATCCTTTTTGCAGCATAAATAGAATATGCTGGATAATGTGTCACAGAGAAAACCACTTATTTGGAATCATCGTCCTCTACATATAAAGCAAACTACTTCTCTTAGAGTATTCAAACATAACCTGGACAAATAGATGGGTAATCTCAAATTCACCTTTGGTTTAACATCTTTGTCCCTCACAGATAAGAGCAACATGTAAATGTTCTGCTCATCTCTGGGTTATTCCTACTTACACTATAAGGGATAAAACCTCACGGGACTGCATTGTTAGGTTTCTAAAGATCCTCATGGATCAGTAGCCTAGTAAGTATCTAGGAATCTATGTTGGAAAATCTTTGAAATCCAAACTAAATATCAAGGCTGTCCAAATAATTAAAAGACAGCCCAAAAGACTACTATATTGCATTATGCGACTTTTAGATACTTGCTGAGTGAGGAAAGGTAGAAAATTGGTCTTCTTTCTTTGGAACAAGAAACTATTTGGAATAAACCTGTACCTCTGTTTGGATAATGCATCATTTCTATAACTCCCCTCCTTCTTCACTACTGTGTGTAAAATAGCTTTTGCCCTAAGCCAGTGATCCCCTGAAGAACACAAAATGGACCAGGAAGAAAGTACTAATAGGTTCATAGGTTCGTACTAGGCTATCTGCCCTAGGGCATTTATAAGCCTAGCCAGAGTGTGTGTGGCTTTCACCACCCCTTAGGATGAGAATACTATGCCCATTTAGGGTTTAGTTTACTGTGCCTCTGTCTAGCAGTGACACAGAGATGACCCCCGGGGTAAACCTACGATCTCCCATCCACTCGTCAAGACCTCTCTTGAATAGAGTTAGTGAGGGGCTCTGCCTAACATGGATTGGGATTCTGTTCCAGAGTGTAGGGAGCCTCTGGGTTATGAATCTGTCCCTCCAGCATGTCCTATTTATTTCTGTGTTGAGGTTTAAGTCTCTTGCTCTCGTGGCTCTGATGGATTTGGATTTTTTGAGGTGGAGCATGTCCATTAATTCCCGATTGGACATGGCTTTGTACGTTAGGCACAGGTCACCTCTGAATAGGCGGTATGCGAGTGAATAGAGCTGGAGTTTTTTCAGTCGGGCAGCATATGACATATGTTTAAGACCCTTTATCCTCTTGGTGAGGAACTTTTGGGGTCTTTCCAACTGCTGCAGGTGTCGGGTAAGATACATCCCAAATGGGGCATTGTACTCAATCATTGGCCTAAGAGATGAGTACAGGGGCACAATGACCTCTCTTGATCTAGATGTGAAACCCTTCATGATAAGGTGGGCAATATAGAAGGTCTTCCTAACTACTTTGGCAATGTGAGTGTCAAATGAGAGGTTACTGTCAACCTGGGTCCCTAGGTCCCTGATTACCTCTTCCGTACTTAATGGATTACCACCTATGTGGTAATTTGTGGGTACCTTGTTTTTCCCAAAGGGTATGACTATACATTTTTTGGCGTTAAGCTTAAGGCCATGGCTCTGGCACCAATTATCCATTTCTATGAGTCCTGTCTGAAGGATGTTTGTGTCCACTGGAGTATCAATTATGGCGCCCAGTTTGCAGCCATCTGCGAACTTTGTCAGCCACAATCCACCTATGTTTGCCTGTACCTCGGAAAAATAAATGCCAAACAAGAGGGGTCCCAGGACTGAGCCCTGTGGGACACCGCTTGTGACTGGCTTAGAGTCTGACATAGCTCCAGCAACTCTGACCCTGTGGGTTCTGTCCTTGAGCCAGTTTGCAACCCATCTCGTGACATATGGGTTTACATTTAAGCTGGTGAGTTTGTCTATGATGCCCGAGTGTGGTATTGTGTCAAAGGCTTTTGCAAGGTCAAGGTAGGCTGTGTGAACTGCCTTACCTTCATCAATGGCCTTAGTGACGGTTTCAAAAAAGTCGACCAAGTTCAAAAGGCAGGATCTGCCCTTGACAAAGCCAAATTGGGTAGGATCCAAAGTCTGTAGGTCCCCAATGTCTTTGTTTATGAGTTCCATAATGATCCTCTCCATAGCTTTGCAGACCAGGCTCGTCAAGCTTATGGGGCGGTAATTTCCAGGGTCCGTAGAAGCACCGCCTTTGTGAAGTGGGACCACTGTTGCCGTACACCACTCTTTGGGTACGTATCCTGTAGTAAGGCTAAGATTAAACAGCAGCCTTATGTTTGGGTTTAGTTCCTCTTGGAGTTCATGTAGCACACAGCCGGGACACCGTCCGGTCCCATTGATGCTGTGTTTTTAGCTTTAGAGAGGGCGGCTCTCACCTGGGCATCTGAGATGTTAGGGAGGCTACACTCTGCTGGGATAGTTATTTCTCCTTTTGGGGGAGAGGGGGAGGAGAAATTTGCACTGAACCTATCTGCCAGAATGTTGGCAATGTCAGTGGGTTCAGTGTATTTATTGTCATTTTGGATTAACTCTGAGCATATCTGGGAGTTTCCATCCAGGTTTCTAACATAGCCAAAGAAGGCCTTGTGATTGTCTTTTGTGTCTTTTGTGATTTTTCTCTCAAAGTTGGCCTTGGATGATCTTATGAGTGATCGTAGTTTTTTGCTAGTACTGATCAGAGATTCCTTCCCATTTAGGGATTTTGCTCTGTCATGTAGTAGCTTCCTCCTCCTGTTGTAAAGTTTGTTTATGGCTGGGGTCCACCAGACCGGGTGCCTGCCTTTGGGGGAATGGGTCTTGGTTTTATTTGGGATTGCATGATCCATGCATTCTTGAAGGTGCCCGTAGAAGGCATTTGCAAAGGATTCAGCAGTGTGGGTTGTGGTTTCCACTGGCCCAGGGACCTTGAAGGATACCACTTCAGTCTTAAGAAGTGTGAAGTTGGCTTTTGAGAAGTTCTTCACTGTGGACTTTTGTGCAGGGGGTGGGGCGGGGATGTGGATTTCCAGTGAGATTAATTTATGGTCTGATCTTACCAATGAGGGATATACTTCCGGTGTGGAGCATTTTGTCCCCATGTTTGTGATGATCAGGTCTAGTATATTGTCTCCTCTTGTGGGAATGGTGACTAGTTGTTGCATCGCATTTGAGTTTATGAATTCTAGGAACCTTTGGGCTAGGGTGTTTGGGCTTGAGTAATGTTCCCAGTCTATGTTTGGGTAGTTGAAGTCTCCCAATATGATGGTATTTGGAGAGAAATTCAAACTCTCCAGTGTCTTCAGGAAGGCTGTGTGAGTTTCCTGAGTTTGAGAGGGTGGTCTGTAGCATGCTACAAATTGTAAGGCAGTTTTGCCTAAGGTTAGTTGCACCTGGATGGTCTCCGATGCTTCATGCGTTGCCACTAACCTGGAGGTGTGGGTATCTTTGATGAATATGGATACTCCCCCTCCTTTTGTGGTTCGGTCCAAGTTTTGGGGCCGGAAAGCATGATATGAGGTAAAACCTGATAGTGCTGGGGTGCTCTCAGGAGCCTTGAACCAGGTTTCAGTCACTGCACAGACATCGATGTTCTCCATACTGAGGAGGGCTTCTAGGGCGTGCATCTTGAGGTTTAGACTTCTGGCATTGAGCAGCATTACCCTTATTTTTTCCACTTGTGTTTTCTAGGGAGGTAGGTTTGTCATTTGAGCCTTGCCTAAAAAGGCACTATGGGGTGGCAAGAGCCTTGGCCAATATCCAGAAGGCCAGGGGTGACAGGTGCAAGCCATCCCTTGCGAAGCAGCGTGGCTTGTCGAGCATGTCATCCCAAGCAGACAGACATTGGATCCCCTTTTAATGACACCAGTAATTAAGCCAATTGTTAAAACTGATCATTTTGTCTTTGTACTGTGGCATCATTCTTGGTGAGGGTAAGATGCTGCTCAGGGTCAGGGTCATACCGGCCTGGGCTACATAATCAGGGAGCGCCTCTATGTCTCTTTTCATGTAGTCCAGGGAGGTACGTCTCAGGTCGTTCACACCGGCATGTACAATGACTGAGTCATATTTGTGCTTGCTGTGGAGTAACCTGAGTGCTTGTGTTATGTGGCGGATTCTAGCTCCCGACAGGCAGCTTACTGTGACCTTATCCTTGTTCAGTCTGGTGAGCGGGACGTCAGTGTGTCTGACTATGGAGTCACCTATTACAAGTGTGTCTGGCATGTTGTTTGGCCTTAAAGGCTGTGACTGTTTAGCACACTGACTTTGTGAACTATGTGTTGCATGTGCTATGTCTTGAGGTGGCGGTTGCTTGGGTGTCTGCTTTGGAGGCCTCTGTTGTTTTGGTAGATTTTTAATCAGCCTCCGAGTATGTTTTTGTGTGTTTATGTGTTTGGTTTGCAGTTTTGATAGTTCTATGTGAGACTGGGTTTGTGGTGTGCGTGGTTACCTTCTCCTCCTGCCTGGTCTTGCCAGTACTGAATTGAGAGAGCTCAGCCTCCAGTTTGGCTATATAGTTGCATCTCTCGCATATATTTGTATTTGCTGGGAGGAGGAGAGGGTTGTCTGTGTACATGAGGCAATTGTAGCATTGCCTCAAGATTCCCAGATTCACCAGCTGAACAGGAGAGGATGCCAGCAACTGACCCTTCGACATGCTAGAATAGTGAAAAAGATTGCTGTGTAACTGAGTCAGAAAGGATCTATAGGGAAATGGATACTCAAGGGAATTTAGGTGAAAGAAGTACTTTCTTTTGTTTAAGAGTGCTTTACTTGTATATAAAATGCTTTAGGAGCAAGTGCTGAGCTTTTCAGTTAGAGAATAGGCTGTTTAGATTGCAAGTAGAGCAGTTCTAAGGGAAAAATTGAAGAGTAGACTTTACGGAGCCAGAAATAGTTTAAACTTGATTAACCGGCGCTGCCCTATGCTGCTCTATGAGCAACTTCGCGCTAATTCACGCTAAAACGTGCTAAAGCGTGCAAAAGCGGGCTTTATAGCAGGGGGTTGAAAAGAGCCAGGAATTGACCCAAAATGGCCAATACAAATTCTACTGACACATAACTGAAAAAAAGAGAAAAAAATACCACTAGTATGGCAAAATGCACTGATACAATATTTATTGTGCATAGGAACACCTGACGCCTCAGCTTTTGCCTTTACAGGGAAAGTAAAAACTGTTTACCATTTAACTCCTTTTTAGGGAACACCACATCAGTGTCACAGGAATGATGGGATGAACCGGGTTTCATCTTCAACGTCTGGCTTATAAGCTTGTCAAATTAATATTAAAAAAGTTTGACAGTTTATAAGCTGTCACTAAGTGTTTACTTACACAGCGCTTTCAAGCTGTCTGTTAAAAGTTAGTTTCTAGCTGTCCACCTTTAAAAAAGTACAAGCTGTAAATGGGCAGTACAGTGGTGCAGAGGTTAAAGTTGTCGCCTCACATCAAGAAGTTCTCTGGTTCGATTCTCAGCTGGGGTGCCTTTTGTGTGGAGTCTGCATGTTCTCCCTGTGTTCACATTGGTTTCCTCCGGGGTGCTCCTGCTTCCTCCCACATTCCAAAGACATGCATATGGAGTGTTTCTCCTTGGGCCTCCACTGCAAATACACTGTGTCCTAGTTGGACTTTCCTGGTCAACAAATGTTAAATAAATAAATAAATGAATAATCTCACTTAATGACAATTTGTAAACTGTCAAAACTCTTTTTATTTATTTATTTATTTTTTTACAGTAGCTTCAAGTTATTAGGTTGCCACCTGATTGCTTACAAATTGTGGAGGGCACCACATGGGTGTGCTGCTTAGGATGCCAAATTCCCTTCTTGCCACTTTGCACTAAAGCACAAATATATGGAAAAAACATATTACTACAACTGGAGTAAGTCTATTCATCCTCCTACTTTCTTGAATTTTCTGCATGGGGATGAGATGACATGAATGGAAATCCATTTATACATGTACAAGGGCCTTTGCCTGGTAATAGAGTAAGGAGAAAACAAACAGACTTTTAAATACTGCGACTTCCCAAAAGGACTTTTATTCAAAAATAAAGCTATATGGACTTGAGAAGTGAATCTGAAATGTTAAAATGAACCATGTAAGGTTCTGCTACATTCCAAGGAATTAACCTGCTTACCCAAAAAGGCTCACACAAACAGAAGAGAACTTATTTAATTTAAAACAATGCCATATGTAATAGTAGGCTGTCCATTTAATTACACTCTTCTCCTAATAATAGCCAAAGAAGTTGATGAGACAAGAAAAAAAGCGTAAGCAGTGTCATAAGTATGCTCCAATATGAAAAGAAAGGGTGCAGTATGGAGTGTTACTGGCGGTGTGAAGGTCTGTGGTGTAACAAATTGACCTGGATGAGCAGTATACAACATACCAGACTGAGATCAGTAACAAGAAGGCAGCTTACTTGTTCATAAGAGATTTTTAGCAGCAGCTAACCAATCACCTTTGCTCTTTCAAGTTGTTGACAAGCCATGTGGCCCAGCCCAGCCTGCCTCACTACTCTTAGAACTTTATCTGCTCAGTAATGTCTGTTATTCAGTATCATTTCTGCCATCTGACCTGTGGGATCAGCAGTATTTTCAGGCTTTCACTGTTTTACTAACTGAATGGGGTTCGACATTCCTGATTATGATGACTCTCATCCATGACCTTTGGGCTGGACTCTTGCCTTCCTGGGTAAGGTGGATTACTAGGTCATTTAAATACAACTCGAATCTTTTCTTTTAGTCAATGGACTCATGGATTTTTTAAGTCTGGGTTTTGAACATGCCATAGTTCTAAGATTGCTCTTATTTGAATCGCCAATGATCTCCTAATGGCCAGAGACCAGCACCAGTACTTAGTGATGGCCTCCTTGAGTTTTCATCTGCACTTGAAACCACACAATGCAGCAATTTGACTGAGCACTTAAAGAAATTCATGTGGCAGTTCCTCTTCCACCTTAGAGTAGTTTATCTCTTATCTCTCTAACTATACTCAAAAGGTATGTTCAAGTATCTATATCAGTTTCAACTGTTACAACTTCAAGAAATAAAACTGGTACATATAAGTGTGGGCGTTGTCCGTATTGTAAGTTCATAATGCAAAGCAGTCACTTGTATCTGGAGAGTCGGGAGAGGGATATTAAAACCAATGGTTACTGCAATTGTACGTCCAGTGGATTGGTTTATTTGGCTATTTGTCAAATATGCCTGGCGTTTTACGTCGGAAAAACTGAGCGTCAGTTTAAAAGGCGCATATATGAACACAGGTATGACATAGCCAAGTGTAAAAACACCAATGCATTGTACAAGCATTCCACAGAATGTCAAGGGAAAAAGTTTCTTGTTTTTTGCTATAGAAATGGTTCCAAAGGACACAAGAGGTGGGCCCTGGGAGGCTAGTTTGGCACACAGGGAAACCTTTTGGCAGATTTTGCTGGAGGCTACACAACCCCCAGGATTAAATGAATCCATTTCTATAGTGCCTTTTTTAAAGTTAAAAGCTGGATGTATTTAGTTAGGTAATAGCTATTTATTACAAATGTATATATAAAAAATATTATTTATCTATTGCAGTATTTATACTAAATACATTCATATTTATATTTTAAGTTTTTATTTTTATGAGGAAGCAAGGATTGTTTAAATATGTTTTGTTTATATATATTTTTTGTATGAGATTTATGGTTTTATTTAATTAATTGATTGAACCTGTAGGGGTGGATACTATTTAAGGTGGGGTTTGTTTAATGGATTTTATCTGAAGAAGTCATTACTTTGACGAAAACGTGTGTGTTCTGCTTGTGGCATACAATTTTGCACGTTAATAAAACTTCGTGGTTATATCGCCTTGTGGTCAGTACCTTATTGTGAGTTCAACGTGTCCTGGTGATTCCGGACTGGTATAGCTGCTTTTGTGGTTATTTTTTGTTTATTTGCAGCATTGTTCTTTTTGGAAGGTTTGTCATGGCAGCCAGCCCGGTTTCTCCTCTTGGGCAGGAGGGACAGAGACATTTTCCTGTCGATGGATCCAGGTCCGAAGGGGACGGATTTGTACAACTTACGGGTCAACTGACCACCTTGATCAATTTGCTTACCCCTATTGGAATAGGTATTAGCAATATTATTAATGAACAACGTAATATTGTGCAATTGGTTGCCTCATCCCACAATATTTCACCTTCCAGCAGTGGTTTACTTGGTACAGTCCATACCAAAGCGAGGGCGAAGCAAGGGAATTGTGGTACCAATGATTTTGACTGTACACCGGCGGTTTTGCATGAAGCCGTTGTTTCTCCGAGTCCGGAAACAAACAGGAGTGCTGACAATCAGGAGAATGTTCTTCCTACTTCTACATTTACGGACTGGATGTTCACTAAGCCTCAATTTTTGTTTGACCAGCATAACAACGCCTCTTTGAAAACGCCTTGTATCGTTACAAAACTTTGGAGCTGGACAATTTATATTTGACTGAGAACTTAAACAAAGGTATTGTGCCTAAGGGTCTTAGGGTCTCTAAATACCCTAACCAGGTTATACCTGGAAGTGATTTTCATAAAGAGCTTATTGTTGCCTTTGATCAATGTGGTTTAAATTAGTTAAAGCCATTATTAAGAAAAACAGTTATGAGCTTTCTATTTTGCAACAGGATATTTCTAATTATTATAAACGCATGTCAGAAGATTTACTTTTTGATACAGTCAAATATCATGACATCAGGAGGGATGTTGACCTACATTGCGATACGGTGCTTAGTCGCAAATACAAAAAGTTAAGGAGGGATATATTAGAATATCAGGAGGGGCGGCAGTATCCTAACCCTCCACATAACAGATGGCACACTTATAATCAGGCCAGTGAACCTTCATACAGATCTAATGATCCCAACCCCATTATGTTGGAAAATTCCAGGGGGGAAATATTCTCTACAGATGAAATATCAGGGGAAGGTTTTGAAGGTGAGCAAGTGTTACGCAGATCCGAACGCATACGACAGCAGGGGCAGCATTCCAATGAAGACCACCCCCCTTTAGTCCGGGCTCCACAGGAACAGAGAGGGGGTGGGGGGCCCCCTCGAGTATGGAAGAAGAACAGAGGGCACAACTGGTAGAATGTGACCAGTTGTCCAGTATACCGTTAGGGCAGTTTTCCTTGCACACTAAAGAAAATTACTGTATTTATAACTACAGTGACTTTTTGATCTCTGACACATGCTTCCAATTGTTTACCAAGGGTTTTAAATTTGTGCCAAACAGGCGTAGTAATTTGGTACATGCAATTTTGGATTTAAAACTTTTTATACGTAAATTGAATTTGGAAAACCTTTTAGGTGGCATATCTGGAACCTCTAGTTTACATCTGAGGAAATCTAGTATTTTCAACCCCCCACTGCACCCTCAGCTCAAAAATCTTGAGCAAAGGATTGAGAGCAGGTTCCGTAAGGAATTAGGTTCGGATAGATTCAGGGATAACCTAACCACGGATGAAAAAGTTTTATTGGAAAAACTTAGTAAGGACCCTGGGTTGAGAATCATGGAACCTGACAAGGGTGGGGGGACTGTTATCATGGACGTTAACTTGTATCAGGCCAAGATGTATGATATTTTACATGATTATGACAAGTATACTTCTGCTTCTATAAATGAGATTCACTTGTCCTACCATAAAATTGACCTGGCAATTCAAGATTTATTAGACCAGGAAGTAATTGAAATGGACACCTATACCTTCCTTTCCAATCCCAATCCCAGGGTACCCTCCATTTTTGGGATACCCAAGGTACACAAAAATTTGGAGGACCCTCCTTTGAGGCCCATTGTGGCTGCTCAGGGTTCTAAAACTCATAACATTTCATAGTACCTGGATTGGAAACTAAAAGAACTGTGGGGAAGGCAAGATTATATATTAAAGGATTCCTGGGCCTTTTTGCGTAGCATACAACCTCATTTATTTGAAAAAGAAGTTGTGTTTTTAACAATTGATGTGGTTGATCTTTTCTCCGTCATCCCTAGTGAGTTAGGGTTGGAATGGTTGGAGGAAGCAATGTGGGAGTGCCCGAATATCACCAATAACGATGTCCATGTCATTACCAACCTATTGGAATTGGTCCTGAAAAATAACTATATTTTCTTTGCTGGCGAGTATTTCCATCAGATCTCGGGAGTTTCCATGGGAGCTAATTGTGCCCCAACATATGCGGATATCATCATGTATATGTGGGAGAAAAAGTATGTCATCAACAGTTCCTTTTCTAATAATTGGAACTTTTATGTTAGATTTCTTGATGACATATGTATTTTTTGGAATGGCCCTGTGGGAGACATTGAAAAGTTTATTGATTACTTACACACTACTACCTCCTTTTTAAAATGTACCCATCAGATTTCTTTTGATAGGGTAAATTATTTGGATGTGGCTCTTATAAAGGAGGGTGAAGGGGTAAAATCCTGTGTTTACAGAAAACCCACCTTTTCCAATGGTTATCTGCACTATACGAGTTCACATCCACGTTATCAAAAAAGGGGTATCCTTAAGGGACAATTTGTTCGAGTATCTCGAATGACTTCCGTTGAAGAAGACTTTAGATTGGAATGCGGGGTCCTAACATCTTTGTTCTTGGAGAGGGGCTACCCTATTGAAATGATTACATCAGTACAGGAAGAGGTTAGTGCAGCTCGAAACACCAGGTTTAGACCTATTTTGGGAGAGACGTGTACAGGGTTCGATGGGGGGACCCCTATGGGTACAATGGAAGCAAATCTTGGTAATTTTACTTTTATTACCAACTTTAGTGGTAATGTATTCCATATTAAGAACATTGTTGACAAGGAATGGTCCATGTTTCAAGAATTTACTGATTTGAACACATTTAAATCCAGGTCAGTTAAAACAATATATAGAAGGGGCCAAAATATGAAAAGATTATTGGAAAATCAGGAGTTTTGTATACCAACTTCAAGAAATAAAACTGGTACATATGAGTGTGGGCGTTGTCCGTATTGTAAGTTCATAATGCAAGGCAGTCACTTGTATCTGGAGAGTCGGGAGAGGGATATTAAAACCAATGGTTATTGTAATTGTACGTCCAGTGGATTGGTTTATTTGGCTATTTGTCAAATGTGCCCGGCGTTTTACGTCGGAAAAACTGAGCGTCAGTTTAAAAGGCGCATATATGAACACAGGTATGACATAGCCAAGTGTAAAAACACCAATGCATTGTACAAGCATTCCACAGAATGTCAAGGGGCAAGTTTCTTGTTTTTTGCTATAGAAATGGTTCCAAAGGACACAAGAGGTGGGCCCTGGGAGGCTAGTTTGGCACACAGGGAAACCTTTTGGCAGATTTTGCTGGAGGCTACACAACCCCCAGGATTAAATGAATCCATTTCTATAGTGCCTTTTTTAAAGTTAAAAGCTGGATGTATTTAGTTAGGTAATAGTTATTTATTACAAATGTATATACAAAAAATATTATTTACCTATTGCAGTATTTATACTAAATACATTCATATTTATATTTTAAGTTTTTATTTTTATGAGGAAGCAAGGATTGTTTAAATATGTTTTGTTTATACATATTTTTTGTATGAGATTTATTGTTTTATTTAATTAATTGATTGAACCTGTAGGGGTGGATACTATTTAAGGTGGGGTTTGTTTAATGGATTTTATCTGAAGAAGTCATTACTTTGACGAAAACGTGTGTGTTCTGCTTGTGGCATACAATTTTGCACGTTAATAAAACTTCGTGGTTATATCGCCTTGTGGTCAGTACCTTATTGTGAGTTCAACGTGTCCTGGTGATTCCGGACTGGTATAGCTGCTTTTGTGGTCATTTTTTGTTTATTTGCAGCGTTGATCTTTTTGGAAGGTGAATCGCCAATGATCTCCTAATGGCCAGAGACCAGCACCAGTACTTAGTGATGGCCTCCTTGAGTTTTCATCTGCACTTGAAACCACACAATGCAGCAATTTGACTGAGCACTTAAAGAAATTCATGTGGCAGTTCCTCTTCCACCTTAGAGTAGTTTATCTCTTATCTCTCTAACTATACTCAAAAGGTATGTTCAAGTATCTATAGCAGTTTCTTTTATCCTCTTGACTGTGGTGTGTCACAGGGCTAAGTCATAACACTCTTGTTTACAGTATACACACTTCCTTTAGGAAATCTTACAAAGGAGGGCACTCAGCTTATCACTTTCTATAAGAAAATACAGTGAGTGTATAGTCCCATGCTAGTGACCTGGAGGTCATTTAGCTGAAGCTAAACAACTCAAAAACTGAGGCCATGGTATTTCATAATATTTAGAGAGTCTACTGCCTTACTCCATTATTTCCTCAATTATGGTGGAAAAAATATTTGAGTTGTCGGATAAAGTGTGCAACTTATCTGTGATCCTAGATTGCAGGTTAGCACTTTGGGACCAAGTACCTGCTGTCATGAAATTTTCCTGTTACCACTTGCAAACTACTTTTAGGATAAAGCACATGATGCTTTAAGTTGATCTCTCTGTAACTGTTTAAGTCCTGATGTCTTCCTACCTGGAGTACTGCAAGGCCCTTTACTTGTGACCTGCAGAACTCCATGACCAAGTTACTTCCTGGTATTCTACAATCCAATACCTTACATGTGTACTGCATAGTGCACACTAGTTTCTGGTACGCTACAGAATTGTTTTTAAGTCCTTGATGTTAGTCTGTTTTTTTGCATGACCTGGGTCCCTCTGATCTGAAGGAGATTCTGGTATCATACTCTCCCTCTCAGGTTTTGTGCTCAGTTTCCCAGGGCAACTGGTAGTTCTGCAGGTGTGTTTAGAAACATATGTAATCTGTTCACTTGCCTTTCAGGCTCCACATCAGAGTAGCATATTGCCTCATCTGTTCTGGGAATGTTCTACATTAGCTAGCTTGTGCAGGCCACTTAAAATCTATTTATTTGAAAGGGCATTTGACACTGACACTGACTTACTTCAGTGATATTCCTGGCTTATTTTTCTTTCATTTGAATGCCATTAACAACTGTTAATTAGGAATCTAAGTATTTGTTTCACACATCACACAGCTGTCCTCTTCTTTTCAAGTTCCTTTTCTGTTATTAAAATTAGGCTCTGATGTAGTTAGAGCAAAATAATCTAACTTACCCTCTGTTACCTACTAAACTCAAAAAGAAGTTAGATAACATAGCTGTGTAAGCATACTCACTGTAACAGCAGATTTTGAATAATATGATCACTGCTACAGCACGATTCTTTATCTGTGGGCAACAGGATGCAAGCACACATATATCCTTCTAGACAGACTTCTACAGAATTTGGGTATCCACAGAGTGAAGATGACCTCCTCCCCACTCCGAACATATTTGTATTGATTATATTTGTATGATGCTTGGCACTGAAAAGAATAGTAGCCTGCATGACCTTCTGTACTTTTATGGAGCAAGAGATCACAGTCAAGTGTCCCCAACAGCCCTAGATAAGGCATCTAGGGCATAATGATGTCAAACCTCCTCACATTGAAGCCTGCCAGGTCACCCCACGTGCCTAAGAGTGAAGCACTGTAAAGTTATACCAATTCTAATGCCAGGTCATCCCATGTGCCTAAGAGAGAAGCACTGTAAAGTGATACCGATTCTAATGTCTGGGATTCCTGTCCCAAAACTGAAAGACCACAGCTCACCTGAGGTGCACCACTTATTTGCCCAACATCTAATGGAGGTGAGAGAAATCCAGAAATAAACAGGACAACACAATGGAAGTAGCCCTTACCACAACAGTGATCCTGGCATTCAAACATCTACTGCAGTGATGTGGATGTTTACACAACTGTACTATGATCATCACCTGCATCACTGCTGCAGTAAAACTCCTTACACAAAAGCAGTTTGCTCTCCAAGGTGTGGCTTGCCCACAGACCTAGACAAGATGCAACAACAAACCTCAGTGAAATGTACTAGCAAAATGTCCTCCTTCTGAATGTATGTTCATTTTGTAATGTTTAGAAAAAAGTAAGAATGATAGTCTTAAGTGAATACCTCACAGACACTCTGACATAACATGCTTCTAAAGAATGCTGAAGTAGGGGAGGTTGCTTAGAGGAAAGAGCCATTAGATGACCCTCTAACAATCTACTATAATGGTCACCACAAAAGGTGAAAATTACACATACGTTTAGACAAAATATGTTTGAATACTGGAGTGCCTTGCTTTCCTGGCACAACACAAGGAAACATTGACTAGTGTCTAATATGCTTGATTCTAGTACTCCTGTTGCCTGTGAACATTCATGACATACAAAACTGTCATTCCCTTATTCACAGGGGCTGCAAGGAAAAACAGGTAGTTGAATGGTTAGTTCAAACCAATTCCAATTCCAATTTGGTCAAGAAGGAAGGAATGCTTTGGAGGACTACACTGTTCTTGTAGAGGACTGTATAAGTTTCCATACACACTGAGAGGTGATGGCCTCTAGAAAAAAGAGGCTGCAAGAAAGGAATTTTAAACTATGAGTCTACTAGCATTAAAGATGTGAGAATAAATTTTTCAATAACAAAGTTAAAATTTCAAGGAGAGATAGACACCTTGGCCTGTGTGAAGTAAAGATAAGTCACATATAAGAATACATAGATCCCCTCATGTTCCAGTAATAATAAAGCAGCAGTTAAAGCTTCTCAGTCTACAGGAGCCATGATTGGAGAAGGAGAAAGATGATTTCAAGATGAAGGCGATATCAGAAGCACACTGTCTCCTTCTAAAAGGGTGTCTCACAAGTTAGAAAAAGTACAGTTGTGTACACTTACCATAAATGTAGATGTTCAAGTGTATTCACTGTTGCAGTCATCACACTTGGGTTATCTGCCTGCAGGTAACCCTCAGTCGGCCCGAATATCAGAGTCTTAGTATTTCTGCATCTGATGCTGTCCCTTCTTCCATGATGTCAGGTCATTAGGGGTGTAAAACAGGCACCCAATGCCATTACATCAGTTTTTCTTGCCCCAAATATCAGGAGACCCAAAATAGGGAGTTGATATATGGTTGGGAATACCACCAGTAAAAAGTAAATACCAATGCCATTAGGAATGGCCATAGAGAGAAGAGGTAGAAAGATAGAGAAAGCCAGGGGGCTGGAGGGAGGGAAACCAGGACTGCAACAGTGAATACAGTTGAATATCTACATTTATGGTAAGTGTACACAACTGTACTATGTTCTTCGTGTTTCACTGTTGCAGTCATCTCACTTGGGTTGATTCCCAAAGCTGAGGAAGGGTGGAGGCAGTCAAGAAGTGTTAGGGCTGGCTAGTAGGCCTTGCAAGACTGCTGTAGCAAATCCGGCCCTGGATTTAAAAAAGATAGATAAGTGGTAATGTTTGGTGAAGCTGTGTACAGAACTCCAGGTTGCAGCTTCCAGAATGTCCTTGGTAGGGACTCCCCTGAGAAATGCTGTAGAGGTGGAAGTAGCCCTAGTGGAATGTGGTCGGATACCCTGTGAGGTAGGTTTCCCATGGTGCTTGTAGCAGAAATGGATGCAGTGTGCTATCCATTTGGAAATGGTTTGTTTTGAAATGGCCTTACCCTCTGCCCCTGTAGCAAAGCTGACTAGCAGCTGGTAAGATTTTCTGAAAGGCTTAGTCCTATCAAGGTAGAACCTGAGCTGTCTGTGAACATCCAAGGAGTGCAGGATCATTTCCCCTTCATTCTGAGCATTAGGGAAGAAGGTTGGCAAATGGATGGAATGGTTTAGAGCCACACTGGACACCACCTTAGGCATAAAGGACAGGTTAGTCCTGGGGGAAACCCTGTCAGCATGGAAAATAATGAAGGGTTCCACAGCCATCAGTGCCTGCAACTTAGACACTCTTCTTGCTGAAGTTATGGCTAAAAGCAAGGCTGTTTTCCAAGAGAGGAATTTTAACTTTGTTAAGGCAGCAGGTTCAAAAGGGGGAAGCGTGAGCTTTTCCAGTACAAAGTTAAGGTCCCAGGCAGGAGTGGGTGCTCTCCTAAGGGGCCTTAAGTTGTTATCCCCTCTCAGGAACTGTTTGATGAGAGGGTGAGAAAATAGAGATGGCTCAGTATTATAATGAGTTGAGATGGCAGAGGCATGAATCTTAATGTAGGAGAAGGACAGCTTCTGTGGAGTAGCTCTGCTAGGTAATCCAGGATTATAGGTAAGGCGGGCACTGTTGTGTCCTTCCCTTGAGAAAGATTCCAAGAACAATATATTTTCCACTTTTCAGCATAGGATTTCCTAGTACTACGTCTTCTGGCTTCAAGAATGACGTGCAGCACATGTTTGCTAAGGGTTGCTGGTGGGGTATTCAAGAGATAAGCAAGGCTGCAAGGTTTAGAGCTTCCAACTGTGGATGCAAAATCTGTCTATCCTGCTGAGACAGCAGGGTAGGAGTCTGGTGCAGATGCCAGTGTGGCACTGTTGTCAGGCTGCGCAAGAGTGGGTACCAGTGCTGGCGTGGCCAGTCTGGGGCAATAAGAATTGCCCTTGGCTTGTCCTGCTTTATCTTGAGTAGTACTCTTGAGAGAAAGGGCAGAGGGGGGAAGGCATAAATTGAGAGGTTTTCCCATTGAAAGGATAGGGCATCCACCTTCCAGGCCCTGCTGTGAGGGTTCCTGGTGCAGTATTTGCTCAATTGGTGGTTCTCGGGGGAGGCAAAGAGGTCCACCTCCGGTGTCCCCCACTTCTGGATCAGAAGTTTGAAGGTGCTGGGCTCCAATTTCCACTCGTGTGGGTCTAAGAGATTTCTGCTTAAGTCATCTAACAGCGAATTTTGTTTGCCTGGCAGGAATTGAGCTTGTAGATGCACTTGGTTGCTCAAGGGTGTGTTTCACAGGGCCATGGCTAACCTGTAGAGTGGGTAAGAATGGGTTCCCCCTGCTTGTTTATGTACCAGATAACTGTGGTGTTGTCTGTTTTTATAAGCAGTTGTCTTGGAAGGATTAGGTATTTGAAGGCTGTCAGAGCATGCTGTACAGCTAGCATCTCTTTTTGAATGATGTGCAGGAGAATCTGGCTTGGGCTCCAGTGGCCCTGAATGCATTTGCCTGCCATATGAGCCCCCATGCATAGTCTGATGCATCTGTTGTCATGGTTTGGGTGGCAAGGGGTTGACTGAAAAGTAGTCCCTTGTTGTTGTTGCATGCTTCTGCCCACCAAAGGAACTCTGCCCGTAGACAAGGTATAATAGGTATGACTGTTTCCAGGTCCTGATAAAGTTGGCACCAAAGACTTTTTAAGTACCACTGAAGTTTCCTCATATGCAGTCTTGCATATGGAATTAGCAGAATACATGAGGCCATGAACCCTAGGGCTTGCAGAATTTTTCTTGCAGAAAGCTGGGTTCTGGTGGCCATTTGTTTGAAGTAGTTTGCCAGATAGACCTGTTTTTCTGAAGTGAGAAATGCCACCTGGGAAGTTGTGTCCAAGCTTGATCCCAGGAATACAATCTTTTAACTGGGTACCAGTTGTGATTTCTTTTTGTTGATGGTGTACTTCAATGAAGTGAGAAGGCTTTTGACAAATGCCAGGTGCTGAAGTAGCAATTCCTGACTGTTCGCCTGAATCAGGCAGTCGTCCAAGTATGGGAACATTTGGATATTTCTTTGTCTGCAGTATGCAATGGATTGAGCCAGGCACTTTGTGAATACTCTGGGCGCAGTAGATAAGTCAAAGGGAAGAGCAGAGAACTGATGGCGCATAGAGCCTGCCCTGAAATGTAGATATTTCCTGCAGGACTCCCTTATGGGGATGTGCAGATAAGCTTCTTTTAAGTCTAGAGTGACTAACCAGGCATCCTTGGCTAGCATGGGGAGAAGCTGTTGCAGGGTAAGCATCTTGAATTTTGGGATCACCAGAAAGGTGTTGAGAATTGAAAGATCCAGGATTGGGTGCCAACAGCCCTCTTTTCTGGGCACCAATAAAAGTCTGGAGTAGAAACCCTGACCCCATTGTTCTACTGGAACAGGTTGAATAGCTCTGATATTGAGCAGGGAAAGTACTTGCTTTTGAGCCTCTGCCCACTGGTTTGGAGGAAGGTCTGGAAACCTCTTGGGGTTGGCAGTGAATGGAAGTAGAATTTGTACCCCTGGGATACAATGTTTAGGACCTATTGGTCCTGAGTAATGGACATCCAGTTTTTTGCATGAAGGGCAGGTTTTCCTCCTATGGGCACAAGTAATTGGGCAGGGCTGGGAAGAATAATTGAGAAGTCATTGTGAATTTTTCCACAAGGGGACGGCTTACCACTCCCTGTTTCTGGGGTGGGGGCACTCCACTGTTTAGATTTCTGCATACCCTGAGACTGTTGTCTAGGTGGCCTGTTTCCCCTGTGTCTGGGAAGGCCTGGAAGGGGCTGGAAAAGACCAGTGTTTTGAAGGGCAATGCCTACTGAATCTAGGTGATTGCACTTGTAAGAATTATTTGACAGTTTGCATAGATTTAGCTTTTTCTTCCATCTTTTTAATAACTTTTTCAGCTTTGGTGCCAAACAAACAGTCCTTACTTAAAGAAGCATCTAGTAATTTGGATTTGACATGATCTGGCAAGGTTTGTTCCTTCAGCCAAGCATGCCTTCTCAGTACAGACCCAGTGACTGCAGCCCTGCAAGATGCTTGTAGGGCATCAAAGCCACACTGTAAACTATGCTTACTAACTTGGTTTGCAGAATGCATTAGCTCTTGTAAATCTTTATTTTCTGCAAAATCTGGAAATAATACCTTTTTTTTGTTTAATTAGTTCCATAATATGTTGTTGGAACTTCAACATGTGAAACTGGCAATTCAATGCCCTAATTGTAAGAGTTGCAGAGGTATATACCTTCTTACCCCATCTGTCTAAAGCTCTGGAATCCCTGTCCGAAGGGGTAGGGTTTTGGCTATAGTAGCCTTAATACCTTTAGATCCCTGGGAAATGGTTTCTGGATCTGCAGTAGGATTCTTAAAGAGAAATTTCTGGGAATCAGGTACTCTGTAGTACCTGTCAGGTTTCCTAGGGGCCAGGGGTAATGTATCTGGAGTAAGACCGGATTCCATAAAACATCATCTACAACATCTAGGACAGGGGGTACAGCTAGAAACCTGTGCTGAGGCAACTCTAAAAATTCTCTGAGTCTCTTTTTGGACTGAGGGCAGTCTGAGCATTTCCAGTGGAAATGCTAAGAAAGTATGCAAGGTTTCACCAAAAGAAAAATCCTCTGGAGGGGAGGCAGAGGGAATGGATTCCTCTGCATCTGAATCCTCATAGGCTGATAAGGACATGTCCTGATAATCAGAAGGGTCTGAATCATCGGACTCCTGGTCTGTAGAATCAGAAGGAAACTCAATTCTTTGTCTCTTAGCAGGGGACAGCAGGCTTCCCCTAATTAGGGTAATAAGGTCTTCAGCCATTCTAAGCATTTGTTTTTGTGGCATGGGAGCTTGGGCATGCACTTTGATCATTGGTTTTCTAGGCATAATGCGTACTCTGGGCCTAAGAAACTCGGTCGTTTTGGCTAAAATCGAAGTCATCGGTTTGATTCGAACATCGGTAGGACAGAATACACCCTCAGAAGCCGGTGCCTGCACAGTGGCTCCGAACCCATCCAAGGAAGAAACATCTGCAGGTCCCATAGTCAAAGAAGCATCTCGTGGCATACTGGACTCCAAATGGGTCTCAGCACAGGCCTGCAAATCCATTGAAGTGGGCATCAGGGGCTGCAAAGGTACCTCACTGAGTACTGGTGGACTGGTGACTAGCTTAACACTAGCATCGTTGGCAGTTTTGGACCTATGCAATCTGTCTCTGTCTTTATTCTTACATTTTTTCAGAATATCGGCAGTCGGATGGCTTGCCAAAGCCATTTCAAAATACGGAGATCATGAGTGAAATAATTTAGCGACAAAGAGAGCCTGACGATGAATGGTTCGGGTGTTAAACAAGGCACAAAACCGACAGCGAGGGACGTCGTGGTCTGGGCCTAAACAGGTGATGCAGTAAGAATGAAAATCTCTGTGAGGTATTTGCTTCCCACAGGCAAAACAATTATTAACTTTTCCTGACATCGGTTAGAGCAAGAAAAAAGGATCCCCAATGGGGTACTTAGCTTTAGAAGACTTCAGGATTATTAAATTCGAAAACGAAAATTCAGGTAGCGGCTGACCGGCACTTGCAAATTGCTTCTGCTTCGGGCTCCTCAGCAAGAAAGACTGATGTAATGGCATTGGCTGCCTGTTTTTATACTCCTGATGACCTGAAGTCAATCCAGGAGTGACAGCATCCGACGCAGAAATACTAAGTCTCTGGTATTCAGGCCGACTGAGGGCTACCTGGAGGCAGATAACCCAAGTGTGATGACTGCAATAGTGAAACACAAAGAAAATCAGGAGTGCTTCTGTAGTACAGAGAGTGAACTCTGGGTATTAGAAACACACTAAAGTTTAGTGACAAAAAATAAAAAGCTATAATGTAGCATGATATACCCAAATGAAAACAGTGTATATGCTTGGCCATAATACTCACTATCAGCAGTTTGAAATGGAGATCGCGGTACAGTGAGGATTGGGAAATTTACCTTTTTCTCACTGCAGTGCCATCTTGGAGTTGGTCTATATAATTTAGGGAGGTGTGGGGGACACAGGGGGGCTTGCCCCTCTGCAAAAACACTGATAGCGATTTACTGTAGGCTGTGTTTAATCAGAGAGTTGTTCCTTACAGGTGAAGACCGAACTTCTGTTCAGTTGTATAGTTCGATGTTCCGGGTTTCATTATTGTACGTTTTTGAGTAACCAGACTTTTGTTCATTTGGTCTCTATGTTTTGCAAGTCTATTAACTGGGTTTTCGATCTTTTGAAGTAGACCCATATATATATATATATATATATATATATATATATATGTATATATATATATATATATATATGCATTCCATCGAACGCCTCTTCATCAACCGTAAAACCGCAAACTTTCAAAATATCGAACCTCCACATAAGCGAAGAAATCGCTTGCCCTACAAGCACCAACAAATAATCACAAACACTACAAAGTGGGGGGGTTTCACCCCCCCCCCCCACATCCCCTCCTAACTAAATATACCAACTCCGGGATCGCACTACAGCGGAGGAAAACGGCAAACTGATGAGGATGGCCAAACGATTTCTTTCCCAAGGAAAGAAATAGCTTATGTGGACGTTCAATGTTTTCAAATTTTGTGGTTTCAAGTTCGATGAAGAGGCCGTTCGATAGAATGCCTCTTTGAGGAAATAATAGGAACCGTATATACATATATATATATATATATATATATATATATATAGAGAGAGAGAGAGATGTATACATGCACAGGAAAAGGCGGCTGTTATATATTTTTGCAATATTTTACTTTGTCAAAAGACCTTCATTTCATGTTTTACCACATTAAGGTACTGCTTCACTGCTTTCTTATCATACTAATGCTTGTATAGTTATATTCTCTTGCCTGGTCTCCCAAACATTGTTAGGTCTGATCAGAAGCAGGTAAGTGCAAAAAGCCTAAATAAATCATAGCATACCTCTCAACCTCTTAGAGCAAGAAATCTGGACAAAGCCATAGATAAAAGAAGGACAAAGGTCCAAAAATAGTGACAATTTTTAAATATTGCTCTTACAAACTTAGAAAGTTGATAGAATAACAGGTTTTGGATTAGCATGAATTTTTTGAATATGAAGTCTGAATCTCAATTATATGTCATTATTTTTAACTTCAGTCTTTAATGATTTGCCACTAATTTGCCAGAAAACTACAATTTTATGAAAAATGGACCAAACATATGAGGAGAAAATGTGGACATTCTGCAAAAATCTGTACAGTTGAAAAGTATGAATCACAGAAAGGCTTGTGCTTCATTTGAGTTACAGGAAACATTCAACAGGCTGAAGAGTCCATTCAGGATATGAAACTGAAGTCTTACTGCACTAACTGACACTTCTGTTAAGGCCATATCCATGTCTGAAACCCAGAGAAAACAGGATTCAGACATAAATGGGGACAAGGGTTCTCAAACTCGTGCTCCATCCTTCAACTCAAGTGTGCCAACTCCATTGGAAAAGTGGGAAAAAGTCCTGGCTATGACCAAGTGATGTGGATTCAATTAACATCTCAGGTGCTAGAGGTACTGATTAGGGATGAAGAAGGAACGATAAGGCACTGGCTACACTCCACTCTCAGTAGACAGGGTGTGAACATGTCCAGGACACACTTCTCACAGCAGAATCCCAGGTGGAGGCAGCAGAATCCCATGAGGTGTGCTTACTTCAGGGGGAAGAGAGGATAAGTTCACAAGGCACCACATCACATGCAAAAAAAAGAACAGCTTGCCACGACTGGTGGCAGGTGTTAGATAAATGTTCTTTATTTTGAGCTTTTCCTCATAAATTTCATGACTAAGGAGGAATACTACAGGAGTTCTGATGTGAGTTAATACATTCTCTGGGCAGGACAGTCTATTTAATCAGGCACATGTGTATAAGGTGTAGATCCAAAAAACTAAACAAATAAAATAAAAAAAATGAATACAGATTTAGCATTTAATGCCTTCTCCATAGAAGATTTGCTCACAGTCAGTCCTGTCTAGGTACTGTTCCTCTTTCACTCTGCAACAGTGAAAAAACTTTGATGGCATGACTTTTTTCGCTGCCTCTTAGGTTATCAAGTATTATGATGGTGGAACATGAAATATAAAATATAAAAAGGAAAAAGGAAGACAGTTTTCATTCACCTCTCTGTCCTAGGTTCTAACAACAGGTGCACTGGAATGCAAACAAGGGGCCCATCTAGGATCAGTGAAGTCAAAGCTTATGGTTCCATTACAAGCCAAACCACATATCGATCTCAAAGACAAAGTCTAAGGAAATGGCTTCAATGGCAATTATCAAACAAATCATTAATATCATACTGAGGTATATTATTATTATAGCTCAATAAAATGATTTATGAAACCAGAAAGGGGAACTCATTCTATTTATGCAGAATATTGCTAAATCTTTGGGACATGACCTTGTCAATTAACAGCTGCTTCACGGCAGTTAACTTCTTGTAAGGTTGCAACATATTACATGATAATCTCAACTGGAAGTATAACATGGATCATGAATGGCAGCTGAAGCCTTGGGAGTTTCAGGATCTAGTGAATGTTTGGTGGACTACAACTTTTAAAGAATGTTTTACCTCTCCTAAAACATTAGAACAAGAACAGTCATCTATTTACCTGCTTAACTGAATAAACATCCTTGTATATCAGAACTAAAGGTAAACAAAACATAAGGATGGTAATTAAAATATGGGCCTCAGAGACAAGTACCAAAGGACAGGCATCTGGTCTGACTAACAGCTGAAGGACATTAACTCTGGCAAATGTGTTTTCTTTCAACAGTGTGGAGGTGAACTGACACACGTCGCCAAAGGTCTTGGTCTCAGCACAGATCCAGGATGGGGCTACAAAAACACCATATGGGGCCTGACACCCTCAAGCCTTGGGGTGCTTTGTAACTTGACCATTATAATCTTGATCATCAAACATCCTTTGTCTCATGGCTGCTGCTTCTTTGTTTTTTTTCATTGGGACATCCATGGGCAATCTATCTAAAGCCTTGCTGGCCCTAAACTAAGCATACAGCCTCTTTTGATTCAAGTAGTCCTAGAGATTGTTTGTTCGCTGTTTTATGTTCTTCTGATTGAATCTCACATAGTGGTGCAAGAGGTAACATTAGGTTCTGTACCCAAGCAAAATACTGACTAAGAAAGTCTTGGTGAGATATTTTGGTCACTTTAGAGACTGACATCTATTCTTAGTGCCTGAACAACTAGCAGTCCAGGAAATAACTAAATACAGCTTGAGTGGTTGTACTCAACCCACAGATGTCCTGACATCAAAGTAAGGGGGAATCAATGTTACTATGGTTTATTTTAGTTTATATTCATGTACGTATATTCATGTTACTATTTAAATTGAGATGACTTAATAAAGATGTTTAAAAAAGTGGAAGAGTACCCACCGGTTCAAAAGGGGGAAGAGTTTAAAGCTCTGGAAATCAGGCCAGATGTGGGCCTGCTAAGTCTCAGGAGTTCACACACAAAAAAACATGTGATGTTACACTCAGATTGAAGGACGCAGTACCTAGTGATGTCAAACATAATACTGGAGATGACCAAGCAAATTCAGAAGAAGGTGATGTATGATAATGAATAGCTGAGCTTGCAAGCACAGGCTACATGTGAGTAAACAAAAGAAAAAGTTGCAATCAAAGTAAAATTTAATCAATCTTGCAAAACATACCATCTCAAAATAACAACCACTTTATAACGTCCATTTAAATTATATGCTTGCAAGTTTTTTCCCGTTTATGTTTAAAATGACATCCCCTCACTAGCAAGTAAACAGAAATGAACTGCTCTTTGTGATATTAATGATAAGGCTCTTGATGTTATACTAAAATGAACATTTATGTGTAGGGCAAGTTACAGGTGAAACTGAACACATTTCAGGTGGACTGAATACATCACAGACTGGGAGAATGGATAAGCTATCTAACGCTGTGGTTTTAAATTATACTAATGAATGTGAAACAAAAGAACGCATCTGGACATGATAAAAGTTTAGTAAACCCTACTTCAAGCAATTTAGCATTGCATATTTTAATCAAAGCATGCAGTACTCAATAATTTGTTCATAAATATTTATAAATGATAAGACTATAGGAAGGAGTAGGTATACATACACACGCATGCACAGTCAGCTATACCTGTATATGTGTGTGCTGCCCTACACAGTTTAGTGTATGGAGTTACACACTGCTGACTAAACGGCTGTGCAACAAAAAATGGAACATGCCAATGATCCTTGTGGAAGGCTGGGGGAGGCAGGTACACTGTCTTTGGGAGCACAGCCCAATAACAACAGGCATTTTTTTCAAATAAATTTTTTACTAAATTTAAACAGATAACGCATCGTTTTAAACAATAAAATATTCAATGAAAAAATACTTACAGTGTATACGTCATCAAATAATTAACTATATCTTAACTAAAACATTCAAGCTATACACAAACTAAACTAAAAGGAGAATACCATTTAAAAATATTTACTATATTTATCTAGCAACTTTAGCTTTGCCCATAATTTACAATTTGAAGGGTTAGATTTAGAATTTATAGTAATTACATTTTCTCAGTAGTTAGCAAAATGAAGCCCTGAAATGCAGAGGATTTACTACCCTAATGTATACTGATGTATCAAGACACAGTTAGCTACTGCAGTAATGAATAACATTAACCATTTATTTAAATAACACTTGTCTGACCATAATGCCTTCATGAAGTTCACTGTTTCTGACCAAACCTCCTTCTGGATGCAAGTTGTGAGAACCAGTTGTGGGCAGGATGGGTCAAAATCAGCTATTATTCTGTAGGTTCTCTTTCTTGCTCTTGTAAAGAAATGCTCCTGAATAAAAGGGAGGTTTGTGCCTAAGACTTTCTCAGCCACCCTCACCATCCTCTCTAATTTATTCTTCTCAGCTGCTGAACCATGCTATGAAGTTGCTAGTGAGGATGTTCTTTGATAGCTCCCTTGTAAAAAGTGGCAAGAGCAGTGACAGCCTGGCCTTTTTGATCTTTCTCAGGAAGTGAAGACTCTGTTGAGCCTCCTTGACTATATGGTTGGGTATTAATAGTCCAGGAGAGGTCATCTGAGATGTGAAGGCCCAGGAACTTGGTTGTTTTGACTTTCTCTACACTCTCCCCTTTGATAGTGAGTGGTTGTTGAACTGTTGCCTTTCTCCTGAAGTCCATAATCATTTCTTTGGTCTCATTAACATTCAGGTCCAGACTGATTACCTGGTGTGACAGGAACAAAGTGCTCATCTCATCCCTGTAGTTATGTTCATCCCCTCCACTAATGAGACCCACGACTGTGGTATCATCAGCGAATTTTACAATATGGTTCTAGTTATGTTTTGCAGTACAGTCATGGGTGAGGATGGTGAAGAGCAAGGGGCTGAGCACACAAACTTGGGGAACACCAGTATTCAGGACTATGCGTTGAGAGGTGTCGTTTCCAGTGCATGTCAATTGGGGTCTACCAATCAGAAAGTCAAGAGTCCAGTTACATAGGTACTTGCTTATCCAAAGTTTCACAAGCTTATCCACCAGTGGCACCGGCATCACAATGTTGAACGTAGAACTGAAGTCAATGTGCAGCAGCCTTACATAGTTATTCCTCCATTCTAGGTGTTTTAGTGGAAGGTGTAGTGCGACTGATATTGCATCCACAGTTGATCTACTTGCCTGGTATGCAAACTGCAGCAAATCAAAGGACTGGCCTGCAGATAGATGTTTCTTCACAACCCTCTCAAAGCACTTCATGACGTATGAGGTTAAGGTGACCAGTCTAAAGTCATTGAGGCAGGTAAGGTTGGGTATCTTCAGAAGTGGGACAATACTTGTTTCCTTGAAACAAGAGGGAACTTTCTCCATAGCAAGGGATGAGTTGAAGATGACTGTCAGTACCAGACATAACTGATCAGCAAACCCCTTCAACACCTTGCCAGGTATGTTACCTGGTCCAGCAGCCTTCCTAGGATTCACTTTCTTAAGCTGAAGTCTCACCTCCTCGGAGTTTAAGGTGAGCACTATCTTCTCTTTGCCAGTGTTTTTTTAGAAGGTACAGTGGTGCTCTTCTCCTCAATCTGCCAAAGAAGGAGTTCAGTTAATTTAAGAATTCCAAGCTGTCATCACATTTGGGTGTTTTGGTCTTATAGTCTGTGAGCTGCTGTATCCCCTGCCATAGGCTTCTCGTGTCCCTCATGTCTTAGAAGCAGATCAGAATTTTCCTCCCATACTCCCTCTTTGCCTCTCTGATGCCCTTTTTCAGATTTGACCTGGCCGCTTTTAACCTTTCTTTGTCATTTGCCTTGAAGGCTATGTTTCATTCCCTCAGTAGCTCACAGACATTCCTGGTGAGACAGAGCTTCTGATCGATGGCTTTCATGGTGGTTACATCCTCATAGGATCATAGGAGGTTACTAAGCTAATGGCTATGGGGCCCTTACAAGCCTTGCCAAGAGTTTATCCCCAAAAAAGAAACCTCAGTCAGCACCTGCTGCTCCTGTCAATGACGGACAAAGGTGGAACTCCTGGGACAAATCTGTGGTTTCCCGTCCACTCATCAAGGTTGCGCTTAAAGAAGGTCAGTGAGGTACTCTGTTTGACATGTATAGGAAGTCTATTCCAGAGATGGGGTAGCCTCTAGGAGACAAACCTGTCTCTCTGGCAGGTTTTGCTGATGTCTCATATTAGATTTAGGCCTATCGAGCTGGTAATGCACAAAGAGTTAGACTTAGGGATATGGAGCATCTCTAGTAAGGCAGGGTCCTATATTGCCTTGTAGGTGAGACACAGATCACTTCTGAGCAATCTGTATGATACAGACTAAAGTGATAGTGATTTGAGACTGTCCGCATACTACAGGTGTTGGAGGCCATGGATTCTCTTTGTGAGGTACTTCTGTGGCCTTTCCAGTTGGTGCAGGTGTTTGGAGAGGTACATACCAAACAGGGCGTTATACTCAATTATGGGTCTAATTGAGGGAGGAGTACAGAGAGGTAATAACCTTCTTTTTTCTGGATGCAATCCCTTTACTTATGAGATGAACCAAGTAAACGGCTTTTCTGACTACTGCCACAACATGATGGTCGAATATGAGATCGCTGTCAACCTGAGTACCCAGGTCTCTCACCACAGGCTGTGTGCTTAGGGAAGTGCCGTTGATGTGGTAATCAGCAGGGGCCATATTTTTGTTAAATGGTATGATAATGCATTTTTTTGCATTTAACTTAAGGCCATGCCTTTGGCACCAGTCATCTGTAGCTGTGAGACCCTCCTGCAGTATGTTAATGTCACTTGGGGAGTCAATGACTCAATGACAGCACCCAACTTACAGTCATCCACAAACTCGGTCAGCCACAGGCCCTTTGTCTTTGCCTGGACCTCTGAAAAGTAGATGCCAAACAGTAGGGGTTCCCAGGACAGATCCCTGGGGAACACCACTAGTGACAGGTCTGCTGTCAGAGGTGGTGGCACCTATTTTGACCTTGTGGGTCCTATCTGTGAGCCAGTTGGCCACCCATCTGATGAGATAGGGATCAACGCTGAGTTATGTTAGCTTTTCGATGATGCCCACTGATTGGGGGATTGTGTCAAAGGCCTTATCCAGGTCAAGGTAAGCTGTATGTACTGACTTTCCCGCATCCAGGGCCTTGGTGACAGTCTCAAAGAAGTCAACTAAGTTCAATAGACAAGATCTGCCCCTGACGAATTCAAATTGGGTGTGGTCGAGTGTTTGGAGATTGCCTATGTCCTTGTTTATGAGAGCCATAATAATATGCTCCATGGCTTTACAGATCAGACTTGTCAAGCTAATGGGGTGATAGTTTTCTGGGTCAGTAGTGGCTCCACCTTTGTGCAAGGGGATGACAATGGAGGTTCTCCACTCTGCTGGAATGAAAACTGTAATTAGGCTGTGGTTGAATAGAGTGTTCAATGGCAAAGCTAGTTCTTGCTGGAGATGGTGCAGAATACAGCCTGGGATATTATCAGGTCCCATGGAAGGTGTGTTCTTTACCTTGGATAGGGCCTTTGACACTTGATCTATGAAGATGTGAGATAAGGGAGAAGTATCGGGGATGTCGGCTGGGCCTTTGGGGGGGTGAAGTTTGAGCTGAACCTATCAGCCAGCAGGTTAGCTAAGTCAGCAGGATCAGTGTAAGTGGTACCATTAACTACTAATTTGGAACAAACTTGGGCTTTGCCATGGAGGTTCCTAACGTAACTGAAGAACTTGTGGTTTCCCTTTGTTTCAGAGGCTAGGTTCAACTCATAACTGGCTTTGGAGTTTTTCACTAGTGATCTAATTTGCTTGTTGAACCAGAGGAGGGAGATTTTCCGATTTGGGATTTTTTCCTTTTTACCCTTGGACAACAGTTTCTTCCTTTTGTAGTAAAGCCTGTTGATAGAGGATCACCCATGTCATCCCAGGCAGACAGATACTGAATCCCATTGGAAAAACACCAGAAACTAAGCCAGTTGTTGAAGTCAATCATTTTTTGTTGGTATTGTGGCATCATTCTTGGTTGGGGCAGGATGCTGCTCAGGGCCAGGGTCACACCAGCCTGGAGCACATAGTGTGAGAGCTCAATCATGTCCCTCTTCAAATATTCCAGGGAGGTACGTCTCAAGCCAATCACACCAACATGGACAATGATAGAGTCGTACTTGTACCTGTTGTGGAGAGACTTAAGTTCACGCATGATGTGGTGGATTGTAGCACCTGACAAACACCTGACCATGACCTTCTCCTTGTTGAGCCTGGTGAGGGGGACATCAGTGTGCCTCATTACTGAGTTGCCAATGACTAGTATGTTTGGTTTATTGTTATGCCTTATGGGCTACGTTGGTTTATTCTTATGCCTAATGGGCTGTGTTTGTGAGACAGTGGTGTGCTGACTACTGTGTGCGATGTGATTGTCATTCTGTGTGGAATGTCTGTCAGTGTGTTTTGGGGGTCCCTGTTGTTTAGGTAAGTTTTTGTTGAGAACCCCTGCATAGGTGGGTGTGTGACTCTGTGATGTGGGTGGTGTAGTGTTTGTGCTGGCAATCTCCTATTTGTCAGGAGTACCGAATGTGGTGTGAAAGAGCATGGATTCCAGCTTACTGATGTAGATGCATCTCTCGCAAGTAGAAGAATTATGTGCTAGGAGAAGGGGGACTGTCTGTGAACATGAAGCAGTTGCTACACTGTCTTAGTATGCCCATGTCGACCAGGCTGGCAGGGGAAACTGATGGGAATTGTCCAGACATAGTGCTCTGAATACTTGGCGGACTTAGGGACAGCAGGGTTTCTCCACAAAAACCCTAAATGTAAAACAACTGGCCTGAACACAAGTGCTAAAACCAAAACTAAGATGCTTAGAATAGCATGTAAATTAATCAAGCTACTTCTGCTTTGTAGCTCACAGATATTACAGAGTTTATTTTGAGTTTCAGTGGTGTTAGCACTGTGGGGGGGGGGGTACACTGCTGTAACATATATCCCATTGATTTCCCTTGGTACATAGAAAGGTCTGCATTTTACTGCAATATTTCCACATCGTCTGAGCAGTATGATTAAACCAGCTTACAGTCTTTGCACAATCTGTTATTAACATAGATGTATACACCACCACCATTAGCTTTACCACTCTGTGCTTTATATCTATCCGCTCTAAAGAGACTTAGCCCATCTAGGTTCACAGCATTGTCACTAATGTATAGTGTATAATAACTATGCAGCCAAGTTTCAGAGAAAATGAATAAACAGGTGTCCCTCACCTTATTTTTTCTGAGCTCCATTCTCAGATAGTCCAGCTTATTATCCAGTGAGTATACATTTGGAAGTAATGCTGAAGGTAATGCAGGCCTGTGGGGGGTTTCTCCACTTTAGCAGCAGCTCCGCCTCTGTAGCCTCTCTTTCTAGTTCTTTCACATCTTTTTCTTTTGCAGCTGCTCAGGGGCAATCCAGAAACATCCCTGTGAAGTTTCAGAGTTCTGATAGCATTCCTGTTTAAAATGCACAGATCCAGGATTTCTGCAAGTGAAGTAGGCCACGAATACTCCACAGACAAAAGTTTCAAAACCAGCAGCTCGTTCTAGTAATCCGTTTAATTTCCAGTAATTTCCTTCTGGAACAAGTAGTTGTATCCACATAAAAACGTCTGGAAAGTGATTTTGTGTGTGTGTGTGTGTGTGTGTGTGTTAAGCATTTCTCCCTGACAAGCTAACAAAGATGCAGCCTCCCTGGGCTCTGCCTTTTTTTTTTTTTTTTTTTTTTTTTAAGTAAGGTTAAATATGTTGGGTGAGGTTCATAGGCTTACACTTTTTTTTAAGTAAGGTTAAATATGTTGGGTGAGGTTCACAGGCTTACACGTACAAGGTGTGTGTAAACCCATGAATCTCACCCAACATATTTAACCTTACTGAAATATCAATATTAGGGAAAAAGTTAATAAACAATTAAATTAAATAAGACAGCTCAGTCTTTCTTGAAACTAACTTCAGGACTCTGCCTAAATATGTAAGGAACACAACTGAGCCAATGTAAAAATAAAATCCAGGGTAAGGCAGCCAGGCTACCTATTGCAAGTATTAAGACATAAAAGAGATCAATACTTCAATAACATATAATTAAACTATCACTGCAATAATTATCTTACAGACTGCTAAGAGGTGACCTATGTCTTGCATACAAGGCATATTCTGTCTCAGTACTGATGGATTTAGTGCATGAATCAGAAATACTCATTCTTGGAATCTAAACCTCTTCTACATCATCAACAGACGAGTTTGGTGGGACAGGTTTATCTCACAGAGAATACCACTGCTCTGGAAAAAGTTCATCCCTGTCCATACTCCCATACTCAAGCTCAGCTTAAATCTATGGATGGGAAAAGTACAGTTTTGTACCTACCATAAATGTAGATGTTCGAGGATCCACATTGCTGCAGTCCTAACTATTGGGTAGTCCGCTGTCCAGTCGGAATACCAAAGTAGGTCAGGGCGCATTAGACTGACGCAGGGTACTAATGCGCATGACCGACGCCATATCCTCAGTCTTTTCTTGCCCCAGATGTCAGAAGACCCTAAAAAGACAAGGCCCAATATACCTGCACCAAAAATATGTACAAAATATACAAAATTATCAGCATATAACCTCACCTACACAACCACCCCTAAACACAGAGGGAAGGAGGACTGCAGCAATGTGGATCCTCGAACATCTACATTTATGGTAGGTACAAAACTGTACTATGTTCTTCATTCCACATTGCTGCAGTCCTAACTATTGGGTAGAATCCCAAAGCAGAGGTAAGGGAGGCTGGCAAATCATAAAGAAGCAGGAGCTGACAACATGCCTTGCAAAATAGCTGTGGCAAAACCAGCCCTAGACTTAGAGTAGAGAGGAAGGTGATAATGCTTAGAGAAAGTATGCACTGAACTCCAAGTAGCTGCCTCCAAAATATCCTTAGTTGCCACCCCTTAGAAATGCTGTTGAAGTGGCAGTAGCCCTAGTGGAATGAGGCCTAATCCCAGCTGGAATCTCCTTGCCATGATGGGAATAACAAAATGCAATGCAAAACCCAATCCACCTAGAAATAGTTTGTTTTGACACAGGCTTGCCCTGAACTCAAAGCAAAAGAAACAAACAACTGCTGAGACTGCCTAAAATCCTTAGTCCTGCTTAAATAATAACGCAATTGCCTGTGTACATCTAAAGTGTGCAAAATCTTTTCCCCTTTATTTTGGGGTCTGCATAAAAAGTAGGCAAATGAATAGTTTGGTTTAAAGCCACACTAGAAACCACCTTAGGCATAAAGGAAGGATTAGTGCGTAATGATACCCTATCCTTATGGAAAATCAAAAGGGCTCTACTGCCATAAGGGCCTGCAACTCAGACACCCTTCTTGCAGAAGTAATAGCCAACAGAAAAGCAGTCTTCCATGACAAGTATTTCAATTCAGCAGTAGCCGCAGGCTCAAAAGGTTGTAGAGTAAGTTTTCCAACACAAAATTGAGATCCCAAGCAGGAGTAGGAGCTCGGGGTCTTCTATTCTTTGCCCCTCTAAGAAACTGCTTGAACAAAGGATGCGAAAACAATGGTGGGTCACAATCATAGTGAGCTGAAATTGCTGCAGCATGAATCTTAATGGAAGAGAAGGACAAACCTTTGTCCAATAACTCAGTAAGATATTGAAGAGCCACACTCAAATTAGGCTCAGAAATCTCCAAATTCTTTGCTGTACTCCAAAATAAAAATCTCTTCCATTTTACACTTTCCTTGTACTAGGTCTTCTAGCTTCCATAATCACATTTAAAACTTGTTGAGGAAGTTGAGACCTGCTGTGTTTCAACACAGAATATGCCAGGCTGTCAGATGAAGAGAGTGAAGCTTGACATTGAGCAGATGACCGTCCTTCTGAGATAACAGATGTGGAATCAAAGGTAAAGGCCATGGAGGCTTCCTTACCAGACTCCTTAGTAGTGGGTACCAGTGTTGCCGAGGCCAATCTGGAGCTATTAAAATCATCCTTGGCTTGTCTTGTCTGACCTTTAAGAGCACCTTTGGAAGAAGAGGCAGAGGTGGAAAGGCATACACATGAAGATTTTTCCAACTGAAAGAAAGAGCATCCACTTTCCAAGCTGTGTGATGAAACCCCTTTGTGCAAAACTTTGGCAGCTGGTGGTTTAGTGGAGAAGCGAACAGATCTATGTCTGAGTTCCCCATGACACTGTCAATTTCTGAAATACATGAAGATCCAGTTTCCACTCGTGGGGATCCATGATTTGTCTGCTTAACACATCTGCTAAGGAGTTCTGTGCTCCCGCAGAAACCTTGCCTGAAGAGTTAGTTGCAAGCTAGTCTCCCATAAAATCATTGCTTGCCTGCATAGAGGATAAGAATGTGTTCCCCTTGTTTGTTGATGTACCACATGACAGTTGTGTTGTCTGTTAGAATCAACACCTGCCCTGGAAGAAGTAACTCCTTGAAAGCCATTAATGCAAACTGGACTGCTAACATCTCCTTCATGTTGATATGTAGATGCTGTAGTCTGGCAGGCCACTTGTCTTGTATCCACTTTCCATTTAGATGAGCTCCCCAAGCAATGTCCGAGGCATCTGTCGTTAAAATCTGACTCCTCTGGCCGGGTCACAGAGAGTCCCTTGTTTAGGTGACATTCCTGAGCCCACCACAAAAATTCTTTTTGAAGGCAAGGTATTATTTGAATGACAGTGTCCAAATCCTGGCAGTGCTGTGTCCATACATTTTGAGATACCATTGTAGCTTCCTCATATGCAGTTTGGCATTGGGAAGCACCAGAATACAAGATGCCATGAACCCTAATGCTTGAAGGACTGTCCTTGCAGTCAGCACGGACTGATGAGATAGTTGATGGAAGTAAAGGGATAGACTCTTTTGTTTGTCCGGGGTTAAAAAGGCCATCTGGGCTGCTGTATTCAGTCTCACACCCAGAAAGCACATGTCTTGAGAGGGTACTAGACTGGACTTTATTTCGTTCACAGAATACCCTAGGCATCTTAGCACTGCCATAACATATTCCAGATGCTGTAGAAGGTCTTCCTTTTCTTGAGCCAGAATCAGGCAGTCGTCCAAGTAAGGATAGATTTGAATTCCTTTTAGCCTGAAGTAAGCTATCACTGGAGCCAGAACCTTTGTGAATACTAGTAGATAAGCCAAAGGGCAATGCAGAGAACTGATAATGAGAATTTCCAGCTGATACTTCCTGCAACTTAGTCTTATAGGCACATGAAGGTAAGCTTCCTTGAGATCTAAAGTTACCATCCAGTGATCTTTGCCCAGCAGAGGTAAAAGCTGTTGTAACGTCAACATCTTGAACTTGGGAATGTCCAGATAAGTGTTGAGGATAGATAAATCCAAAATTGGTCTCCACGTGTTCCCCTTCTTTGGTACTAGGAACAGGCGAGAATAAAATCCTAGGCCCCTTTCTGATACAGGAACTGGCTGAATGGCCCCTAGTTGGAGTAACAGAGAAATTTGCTTGTGAGCCTCTTTCCTTTGTGGAGGAGGAACATCTGGCATGCCTTTGAAAGGGGCAATGTATGGAAATAAAACCTGTAACCGTGGTGAATGATATCCAACACCCATCTGTCTTGAGTAATTAAATCCCAATTTTCTTTGAAAAGAGACAGTCTTCCTCCCAAAGGAGCTGCCAGACGAGAATCTACTGGCAGCTGAAAAGGCAGGTCATTGGGTCTGTTGGACTGACCCCTGCCCTCACCAGAAGTCTGAGCAGGTGAACTCCTGTTCTAGGCCTAAAAGAACCTTGAGCTCTGCCCCTACCACGTCTAGACCTACCCCTAGACTGGGAATCATAAGCAGGATATGTCCATCCCTTAGTAGGCCAATTTCTACTAAACTTGGTGGCTGCACCTGCAAAAATCTTTAACAGTTTGCATAGACTTAGCTTTGTCCTCCATTTTCTTTAAAACTGCTTCCACAGGCGAACCAAACAACACATCAGACTGTAAAGGAGCATCCAAAATCCTTGTCTTAACATGCTCAGCTAAATTCTGATCCCTCAACCAGGCATGCCTGCGAAGAACAGAACTAGTGGCAGCCACCCTCGAGGAGGCCTGTACAGCATCAAAACCACATTGCAAAGAATGCTTACGTGTTCAGACACATGAACTAAATCCAGCAACTCTTTACACTCAATACCTTCCGCCAAAGCATCCACCTTAGATTTCAATTGTGAAAGGAGATAATTTTGATATTTTAGCATGTGAAACTGACAATTTCATGGCTAAAGTGGAAGAAGTATACACTTTCTTTCCCCATCTATCCAAAGCCCTTGCCTCTTTATCAGTGGGAACAGGGTTTTTAACAACAGAGGCCTTAACGCCTTTAGGTCCCTGAGAAACAGTTGGTCTGCCCTAGGACTCTTAAAAGATACTTATGAGCTTCAGGCACCCTATAGTACCTATCAGGTTTAACAGGAGCAGGAGGCAAAGAATCAGGGTTCAGGGAAGCCTCTGCAAAAACATCTTCCACCACATTCAACACAGGAGGTATAGCTAAGGGCCTATGCTGGGGTAAAACAAGAATTCCCTAAGCCTTTTCCTGGAATCAGAGTAATCTTGGCCTTCCCATTTAAAGTGCTCCCTCATGGAATGCAGAGTCTCTGAAAATGAGAAATCCTCAGGAGGAGAAGCTGTAGGAGTGGAATCATCCACATCAGAATCAGAATAAGGAGGATACTCCTGCAAGTCTTCCAGAAGACTCAGAAGCCTCTGAACACTGTTCAAAACTCTCAAACTCAGGTTCCACCCTAGGCCTCTTATCAGGGGGGGCATAGAACCTCTAATCATAGTAATCAAATCTTCTGCCATTTTAAGCATATGTTTCTTTAGCTCAGATCCTGAAGTGCTAGGAGAAGCCCCACTGAAGCTAAACTTGGCCTACCTCTCAAAGAAGTTTTGGAAACAGAAGGAGAGGCTCTAACTACCTTGGGAAGAGAGGGAAGAACAGTTACCTGAGAAGCCCCTCAGCCTGGCCTACCTCCTGAGAAGGCACATCCTGTAACAGTAAAGTCTCTGCCTGAGACTCCAAAGAAACTCCTGGCAAAACCTCTGGCTCCACTGAGCCTTCTAAAGAACCGACGTCCGGGACTGCCGGTTCATCAATCCTAGGCTTCGCTGTTTTGTCCTTGCGCTTTTGGATCGAAGCGTCGGAGCATCCGACGGCATTTTATAATTACAACGCTTCCCAAACACTAACCTGACACAGTCTAACCTTCTCTTAATAGTGCGTTTGTTAAATCTAGCACAAGAGCGGCATCCAACAACGTCGTGCTCAGGCCCTAAACAAGGTATACACAAGGTATGGTAATCCCTATGAGGTATCTGTTTCCCACAAGAAATACAGTTATTCACTTTTTCTGACATCCAGTTAAATACTGAGGCAAGAAAAAACCAAAATGTTCCAACTTTGATTCGGTCTGAAACTCCGACTTCAGAAAATTTCAGAACGCCAACCTGCACTCGCAAAACTGCTTCTGCATCGGACCATGCGGCAAAAGACTGAGGATATGGCGCCGGTCATGCGCCGACTGGACAGCGGACTACCCAATAGTTAGGACTGCAGCAATGTGGAATGAAGAACATCAGAACATTTACCTCGGGACTGCCCCATGTACCACTAATTGACAAAGGCAGCTCCTAAATGCTTTATCCTATAAATGGGTCCCATCAAATTATCTATGGTATGATCCCAGTTTTTCTCATTGGGGACAATATATAATTATCGACCATGGAATGGGTAAGGCCAATCTATAACCAAATGGAATAGGATATTTCAAGCACAAAAAAGGAAACTGTCTTGGATTAAAATGGCCCGCAAGGGACGATAGCCTAGTACTTACCTATGAACGTATAAGAAGGTTGTATCTTTGATGGCTTGAAAGTCTAGAGACAGATCTTTATGGAGGAGTCCATAAAGACAAAGTACAGATAAAAGGCTCCCTTGTCTGTCCTGATAACTTTATTTAGGGTCACTGTCCTCCCCTGAAAAACACCCTTTCAATCAGAGCACAACTACAGCCCAAGAGCCACCACAGACGATAATATCATGCTAGTCAGACAGTTCAACACAACTGCAGGTGAGAAACCTTCTACAAGCTTGGCCCAGTTATTTGGAAACATCCACCAAGTGAAATTCGGTCATATAATGAACTCAGTGCTTTCAAATCTAAACTCAGGGAGAATTCGCAGAAGAAATGCATGTGCAAATATCACCGGTCAGCCTCTACTGAGCTCAACACCTTGAAAACAAATAATTTCATTCTCCCTTAGTAAAGGAAGTACTGTTACAATGTAAAATAATTTCATTCTCCCTTAGTAAAGGAAGTACTGTTACAATGTAAACTGGAAATATGTAAATATTGTTTAAAGTCTGCATTAATTTGCAAATGTATGCTTGCATTTTCTTATATCCTTGTAAAGGTACTATTCTTTATACTGTTAATTTTATTTTGCACATTTAAAGCCTACTTGTTCATTTACCTAAACATAAATTCATCATTACATTTTTTTCTAACTTTTTGTGACGTATGCTGCAGATTGTACTGGTTATACTACATTCTGCATTATGTGGTTGTTTATTAGCACTGGTCATGGCTGAAAAGGGTCGACACCAATTCACTTACCCAGTAAACAAATTGTAAATAAAATAAACAACATAACTAAGATTTTTGAGGCCCCTGACAGTTATAGTTATGAATCTTTAAGGTCTCAAGTTGAGTGATATATTTGGACAAAAATATGTCAAAAGGTGCATTATATTCAATAATGGGTCTGATGAGATGCTCATAAAGGGGAATTAAGACTTCTTTGTATCTAGCAGAGATACCTTTGGAAATTAGATGCGTCAGATAGAAGGCTTTCAAAACTTCTGCAGACATGATGGTCAAATAATAAGGAATTATCAATCAACAAGACTGCCTAGGATTCCTTATGACAGTGTTTGACTGGAAGGGTGTGTCACCAATATAGCATGTGAACATGTTTTGCTTCCCAAAATGAACTATGCAACATTTTTTCATATTTCAGACCACTTTCCCTGAATTGATTGTTAACACTGATAATCCATGAAACTGGAAAAAACAAAAACACTCTTGTGTAGAAAAAAAACAAGACTAATAAACATTTGTGTGCTTTCGACCATACAAGGTCTTCATCAGAATAAAAAACTTTTCCACAAATGATCCTAGTTATGCTAATAAGCAATAACATGACCACTTAGTTTCAACCCCCTCTCTCCTATTATGTACATCTCTTCCAATCTTTTATTTCTTCTTAAAACAACTTTATAATTAACACCATTCAATCCAGTGGGAACATAAGCATTCAATAAAACCTGCCATCTGATTTCACAAAATTCAAGTTAATCTCTGCTCCCATTAACATTTTCAGGAACATGATCAACCACAGAAAAAATGAACTTTGTGAAGGCCACACAGATTACAGAATGTTTAGCCACAGCACTTGAGAGGTTTTTGTTAGTAACAGCATTATGTTTTAAAAAAATTGTGTTAGTCTTCTATGTGTCGGAGTTGTGTGTCGGAGTTGTGTTGGGCAATACACAATGCGCAAGAACCAATAAAATCAAAAAAAAAAAAAAAAAAATAAAAAAAAATGCCTAGCCTTTCAGTGGAAGTGCACCAACATTTGGGTTTCTGCTTACTATACCTGCACAGCTATACTCAAAACAACATTTTTTACTTCCCTCCATGACTTCTCCCTTTCTCTTTTCTAACAAGTTCCTCATGTTTACTCCTCCTTTGTTGATAAACGTGGCTTTATCACCCACCATATGAAACTCTTCCTCACTTCCAGCCAATATACGTCAGTTGATGTCCATAATTTTCTTGATCACACCACTATCAACTGAAAAGACTAGGGGGCAAAGAAATTTTTATTTATTTATTTTACATTTGTTGACCGGGCTAGTCTAACTGGATATATGTCCATTTTCAGTAGAGACCCGGGGAGAAAAGCTCCACATAAAACAAACAGCACATTAAAAATTCTGTTTCAAAACATTAAACTTCAATTAAAGATACTAGTTATACAAAACATGTGCTACAAGGTAAATAAGCATATGTGATATAAGAAAGTAGAACAAAATAAGACACCTCCTTTTTTTTTCGAATCACTGTGGGAAGGAAGTATTCAGAAGGATGATTCCAGAACAAAGTTTTAAGTAAGGAGCAGCAGGAGATACTAGTTTAAAGAGAACAGAGTTGGGAGAAAATTAATTTTCTCAAGATCATTTTTACTTAATTTTTCTTTATCATGTTGCCATATAACAGTCCTGGCAACCTGATCAGGATAACTTCTTGAAAGACATCATTCATACAACAGCCACTCACTCCCTCCTCCCCTTTTGGTCCTCAGAGCACCCAGGCTACTTAATCTAATCCAGACCATCTGAATCAGAGTCATGGCTTTATACCTCTATGTCACATGATCAAGACTACTGCAGTGCTGCTTTATATGTACAATGGTCCCGATTAGGTAAAGTAATTTAGCCCTACCTTTGGAAACTCAAGTCTTTCAAACCTGTGCTTATTTTGAAGTTTTAAGGTGGGGCACTCCTACAATACAGAACTTCTACTTGCCCATTTGATTGCAGGGTTCTGGACTCCCAGTAGGAGGCTAAATATAGCACAAAGACATCAACAGGAGAGAGGGGCTGAAATTTTAATTGCCCTGAACTGGGGTGCCATGCTGGTGTTTATAGGTACAATACTGAGCTAATGACCACTGGGGTCGCTTAACCATGCAATCCAATCCAATTGTGTCCCTATTTATCATTGGCATTTATTATGAAGGGGTATATGAGGAAGTTTCTAGAGGTTATGTGGGGGTATGTTAGTTTGGACATAACTGTCTGCCTCTGTCAGAGACATGGGGGCCAGACCCAAGACGAATGTCCAATTTTCCATCTATTGGTCAAGGTTACACTTGTATACAGTTAGGGATAGACTCTGCTTCACATGGATGGGAAGCCTGAACCACAGTATGGGATCCTCTGACGCACATATCTGTCTCACCATCATGTCTTATGTCACAAGCAAAATTTCAATTCTTGGATCTAGCAGTTCTGATGCTGTTCATTTTGTAAAATGTCCATCAGAGTTGGATCTGAGGATGCCTCTTATGCCAGGCATAGACCACCTCTCAGTAACTTGTAGGAGACAGTGTATAGAGACAGGGCTTTAAAGTGATCCATATAGGGCGGGGTGTTTATACCTCAGATTATCCTGGTAAAGAACCTTTGTGGGCATTCCAACTGTTGCACATATCTGGTCAGGTACATGGAAAAGGGTGCATTATACTCAATGATGTGCCTGATAAGGGCCGAATAAAGTGGCACTATGTCTTCCTTGGACCTGGATGCCATACCCTTACTAAGATGGGTGACAGAGCGATTTTCTTACTACCTTGGCCACAAATTGGTCAAAGGCCAGACTACTGTCTACATATATTCCCAGATCCCTGACTACTGGGTCAACTTTTAGAGGTGTCTTATAAATGATGTATTTAGCCAGGGTGGCAGATTCCCAAAAGGTGTCAAGCTTTCTAAGCACAGCCAGATGGTGACCAGTCAGTGGGACAAGGGTTCCTCACCTTGTGATGGTACTTACTGAGCAGGCTAGAGATCTTCAAACAGCAGATAGAAACTACCCCCTTACAGCCCTCACCATGGATATTCTTTTCAATGTCATGTCAATACAGCACAAGCTAGACATTATTTTTGTTTGGTGGAGTGGTAAATGGGGTAGGTAAATGGATAGATGGTTGAGATAACTCATTCATCACTTTAGGCATAACGGTAGGGTTGATGCAGACAGACACTCTGTCTCTGTGGAACACCAAGAAAGGAGGAGAAAGCCATTAGGGCTTGCAGTTCAGAAACCCTTCTGACTGAGGTTAGTGCAAGCAGCAGAATAGTTTTTCCAGGAGCAAAGTTTCAAGGAAACATAAGCTGCCGGCTCAAAAGGAGCAAGGGTTAACTTCTCAAATATAAAAAGTTAAGATCCCAGGGGGTGCAACAGGTTTCCGGAGGGGATCTTTTGTGAAGAACGTTTAAGAACTGTTTAGCCTCAAATCTAGAAGCTAGATGCGGAGATAGAGGTAGAAAAGCAGAAATAGCTGACAAAAGCTCTCTGACTGAAGAGTAAGTTAAGTCAGCATCTAGTAATTCATACAGGTATGACAGAACCAGAGGGACTTCCACTATCAGTAAATCCTGGTTTCAGGAAAGACACCAAACTGAAAATCTCTTCTATATGGATAAGTAAGATTTTTCTAGTATTGGATTTCCTGGCCTCCTGCAGAACCCTGAGCACATCCTCTGAAAAAAAGGTGTCTGAAAGGAATTAAGACCCTATCACCCACAATGTCAGCTGGATTAGAGTTCCTTTGTGTTGAGTGAAAAGGTCTACTCTATGGGGTAACTTGGGGTGATTGCCCTTGGCTAAATGCAGGAGCAATGGGAACCAATGCTATCTTGGCCAAAAGGGGGCACCATCAAGATTCATGGTTTGTCCTGATGAACCTTCAGCAGGACTTTTGGAATGAGAGGATGGAGAGGGAATGCATACAGAAACATCTCCTTCCAGAAAAAGCTGAGGGCATCCACCTTCCAAACTAGAGGAGCAACTCTGGCACAAAATCGTGGAAGCTGTCTGTTCATGGGGGAGGCAAAAAGGTCTATTTGTGGAGTACCCCATCTGTGGACAATGTCCAGGAACACTTCTCTGTGAAGCATCCATTCGTGGGACTGTGTTTCAGACCTGCTCAATGTGCCTTCTATTACATTCTGACTGGAGGGGATATACACAACCTGGAGGGGAGTTTGAAGTTTTTGAAGTTTGACAACCAATTCCCCAACTTGCAGAGGTAGTCTGCAAAAGGATATAAGACTTTGTCCCTCCCTGTTTATTCACATACCAGAGAACTGTCATGTTGTCTGTGAAAAGTTTTAGAGGGTCTGAGATGAAGAGGGTCTGAAAGGCCTGAAGAGCCAGCAGGAGTGCCCTCATTTATTTTATACTGATGTGTTTCCTTCTTTGATAAGAGGGCCAGGTCCCTTGTGCTTTTATGGAGCCAAAATCTGCTCCCCATCCTGTGTCTGAGGCATCTGTGAACATCTCCTGGACAGGTAGGAAAGGATTGAGTGGGCGACCAGGGTTGGCAGTTAGCTGTTGAATCCACCAGGTAATTTCCCTCTTCAGGAAAGGGAGAAGAGTAATTGGGAACTCTATGGAGTGTGCATGTTGCATCCACACTGATTTCAGGAACTACTGTAATTTCCCTCAAGTGTAGGTTTGCCACATGAAGCATTGAGATGGTGGATGCCATAAAGCCCAGGGTTCTAAGAAAGGTCCCGGCAGTGATGTGAGTTAGTGGGATAAGACTTTGAAAAAAGAAAATGAGCTCCTGAGCTCCTGAGCCTTCTGAGTGGGGAGAGAAACCTTCATAAGGTCTGTTTGTAGCCTGCATCCCAGAAATACCTGGTCCTGAGATGGGAAAAGATCAGATTTCTGGTAGTTTATTTTGAAACCCAGAGACTGTAGGATGGAGATGGCAGAGTTTACACTGTGCTCCAATGCTCCTGGACTGACTACTTGAAAAAGAAGGTCGTCCAGGTATGGTAAGAGCTGAATGCTTTGAAGTCTGCATAAGCAATTATTGAATTATTGGGGCTAGACATTTCGTGAACAACATTGGGACAGTGGAGAGACCAAAAGGCAAGGCACAGAAGTGAAA